>NC_084579.2:11938032-12058032 GCF_033978685.3 Nerophis lumbriciformis | reverse complement strand
ACCCATTTTTTGTTCGTTTTGCGCATGTTCTTCAGGCCTCCGCTCTGCAGGAACTGTTGCTTCTGTTGCTTCTTGCGCTCCTTCAGGATTTGCTGGCTGGACTTCAGCTCGGAGCGCACTATCCGGCCACCGGACGTGCGCTGCGGTCCTGGGGACTTGGGGCCTTGGGGGCGCTGGCGACCACGGCCTGGAAAACAAAAAATGTTGCTGTTTCATCTTTGCACCGTGAACTATGTGAACACTAATAACTTCGGCATCGGCTTAAAATGCTTCACTTACAACAAAATCTGTAAAAAAAAAACACAAGATTAAACTCATACAAATATGAGGACAAAGTCTGAATGCAGGGTTTCCCCTACATCGTGGCTAAATTACTGTCGGCACACCTTCAAAATATTTTATTTAATTTTTTTAGCATGAAAACAAAATTAAGTGATATATTGTATGAATGGATATACCATCTAAAGCAGTGGTTCTTAACCTTGTTGGAGGTAGCGAACCCCACCAGTTTCATATGCGCATTCATATATATATATATATATATATATATATATATATATATATATATATATATATATATATATATATATATATATATTAATGAAAAATAAAATGTTGTTTTTTTTTTTTCAAATTCAAGACAAAGTTATATGTTTTTGGTAACACTTTAGTATGGGGAACATATTCTAAATAACAAAGCCTTAATTTAGAGTTATTTGGCTAGGGTTCGGGTCAGGGTTAGAGGGTTAGGGTTATAATAAGGCCATGCCGAATAAGGCATTAATAAGTACTTAATAATGACTAGTTAAGAGCCAATATGTTACTAATTTGCATGTTAATAAGCAACTAATTAATGGTGAATATGTTCCCCATACTAAAGTGTTACCATGTTTTTTTTTACTGGTGCACAAAATGAACCGTGCATGAACATCACCTTGTTCAAACAACAAAACCAACACAGTGCATAAACTCACAACAAATTACACACCTGCAAATCAGTCAAATGTTGCCGTATCCGTAATACGCCGATAGGGAGAAGTTTGTATTTACACGATGAGTCGGGTGTGTTTTGACCTCCGCCGAACCCGACTCACCGAACCCCTAGGGTTCGATTGAATCCAGGTTAAGAACCACTGATCTAAAGCCTATGCGTCAAAGTCAAGGCCCGCGGGCCGAATGAAATATCTAAGGCCCCCGGGATGATATTTGATTAGTATTAGAACCGGCCCGCAGGCCACAGCCACCTGCTGCTGTTTTGCACGCACCAATACTCCATCAGTGTTGGTGCTAGGAATTTTCAAAATGGGGTCCCAGAGACCATAGACATCTTATGAGTAGACGCAGCATTGGCTGCTGTGACACGAGAAATTCTGCCACCATCCTGAAGTGGTGATGAGGAGCCGGCGAGCAGCCTAACTGACAGCTGACAGGTGGAAAACAAAGAGGGTGTTCAGCGTTAAATGAGCGGACTGTTGAAAATAGGAATGGGGGGATTACTTTTCACAAGTAAGATTTAATATTAACGTACTATTGGTTGTAATTTGTGAAAATAATATTACCACAGAGTTGAGAAGGAGCAAAGATCTTCAATAGTACTGAAATCGTAGCCGCTAGCAAAGAAGAGTATGACCATAATAGAATTGCTTGTCAATTAAAGTAATTGAATTAAAAAATGTTATACTTGAATAACATAAAGTTGAAATAAATGATGAAGATAAAGATTGTAAAATAGAATTTGGTTTTATTCTGAATCCAGTGAAACAGATTGGTGGTTTTAGCTGATATAAAGACATTCAGGTGTTTATATATGTTTAAGTATTTGGCAGATGCTTTTATCCAAAGCGACATACATAAAAAATGCATATAAAACAATCACTGTAAACTTGATCATTTAAGGGAAGAATGTAATACAAAATATCAATACAAAGTGTCAAGACAGAATAAACTCTCTGCTGCTGCAGCAACAGCGATACAGTCCATAGGTCCCTAAGATATATAGATATCTACCGTATTTTCCGCACTATAAGGCGCACCTAAAAACCACAAATTTTCTCAAAAGCTGACAGTGCGCCTTATAACCCGGTGCGCTTTATATATGGATAAATATTAAGATTCATTTTCATAAAGTTTAGGTCTCGCAACTACGGTAAACAGCCGCCATCTTTTTTCCCCGTAGAAGAAGCGCGCGGTGCATGCTGGGATATGTGACGTTTCATTTCCATTTGTGTGTTTATGTAAAGACCCCAAAATGGCTCCTATTAAGTGTGTTGTCTGTCTAATTATAAATAATGCAGACGAGGCGTGTTAACTGAGTTCTCAACGTTTACTCACAGCGTGCTCATAACCACATTCTAACTCCCAGCATACAACAACGCTTCTCAGGGCTACCGCGCATGCTCGTAACTATCGTTGCATGCTGGGTAGTGTAGTTGTTATATTTGCTAGCTCATAACAGCACATTAAGAGACACGCTTACGCGCTTAATTCAATACTCGCCGTCATTCCGGGTGGATTGACAAAAGACCTCCAGCCGCTAGATATTGGTGTCAACAGGGCATTCGAAGCTAGACTGCTAGCTGCGTGGGAACAGTGGATGACGAAGAAGCGCGCGGTGCATGCTGGGATGTGTGACGTTTCATTTCCATTTGTGTGTTTATGTAAAGACCCCAAAATGGCTCCTATTAAGTGTGTTGTCTAATTATAAATAATGCAGACGAGGCGTGTTAACTGAGTTCTCAACGTTTACTCACAGCGTGCTCATAACCACATTCTAACTCCCAGCATACAACAACGCTTCTCAGGGCTACCGCGCATGCTCGTAACTATCGTTGCATGCTGGGTAGTGTAGTTGTTATATTTGCTAGCTCATAACAGCACATTGAGAGACACGCTTACGCGCTTAATTCAATACTCGCCGTCATTCCGGGTGGATTGACAAAAGACCTCCAGCCGCTAGATATTGGTGTCAACAGGGCATTCGAAGCTAGACTGCTAACTGCGTGGGAACAATGGATGACAGAAGGCGAACACACCTTCACTAAGACGAGGAGGCAGCGCCAGACGACGCCAACATCTGCCAGTGGATCGTAAATTTGCCCAACTTTTCACTTCGGACACCGAAGACGAAGGATTTACGAATGAAGAATAACTTCAGAAAGTGAGCGCTATGTTTATTTTGTGTGTTGTGACATTAACGTTCGAGCAACATTATGTTGCTATTGCTCTGCACTATTTTGAATTTTACTATGTTTGTGATTGCACATTTGCGTACATTTTGGGAGTGAACAGAGTTGTTAGAACGCTGGTTTTTAATATATTATTAAAGTTTGACTGACCTATCTGACTGTTTTTTTGACATTCCCTTTAGCGCAGCGTAGGCGCGGCTTATAGTCCGGGGCGGCTTATTGGTGGACAAAGTTATGAAATATGCCATTCATTGAAGGTGCGGCTAATAATCCGGTGCGCCTTATAGTGCGGAAAATACGGTAATGTTTTCATCCATTGTTTATGTAGGATATACGCATGTATATATAACCTAATCATATTGTTTCTTCAACTTAAAAATAGTAGACCCTTCTCTGGGATTGTATTCTCAGTTTTGATCTCGGACGTCTGGTCACTTATAGCGTATAAGAATATTATATTACTGTTAAGCAAACTATGAATAATAAAACACACCAAAACATGTGTCCTTTATCATAGCTAAACGTATGACAAAAAAACACGTGAAAATCAGTGGTATTCAGTGAGGTAAGATGAATGAAATGCGCTGAAATGCGCTGACAGTTCATTGCTCCTGCCAAATGAATTGCACTGAGTGGAGCGGATCACCACTCCAAGATGGTGGCCCCGCGTCTCGTCAGTGCCAGTAGGCAGTAGCGCTCGATGCTGCGTCTACTTATAAGATGTCTATGCCAGAGACCCCATCAAGTCATAAAAATGTTGTCACACAGTAAATTTTTGGGGTGCCACTTTTTTGTAAGCGTTTTGAAAACAAATGATAAATGTATGCATTATCCTGTTATACCTCACATTCTATATTGTGTTTTGGAAAAAGGTTGTCATAAACATTACTTAATTCATTAAAAAAATTATACAAAATAAAACACATTTTTATGCATATGTAAATGTATTCAGTTATAAACATTCATTCACTTCCTTCTTTCCTTCTTGGATATAAACTTTACCACTGCCTGTACTTTTTTCTATATTTTTATTGTAATATTTTCAGAATGTGTTTGTTCTATTTTTGGCCAAAGTAAGACAAAGAAAACAATCTGAAGTTGTCTATATTTTTTAGTTTTAATGCCATGATTTTAATAGTCCGGCCCCGCGTGTGCACAGATTTTCCTCCATGCGGCCCCTGAGCTAAAATGAGTTTGACACCCCCTATCTAAAGTATATTGTTTACGTACTATTAGTTATAGTGAGTTTGGAAAAACAGCTTAAATATCATAAAACGTACCTCATTGCATTACTTTAAAAAACAACAATGTGCATCTAAATCGCCTGTCAGCGGGGCGTCAGCAACTGGTCGACACCCAGCAAAAGTAAGGAGAGAAAATTGAAGAGAAAGGGTATTTTAAGCTACCGTATTTTTCGGAGTATAGTCGCACCAGCCGAAAATGCATAATAAAGAAGGAAAAAAACATGTATAAGTCGCACTGGAGTATAAGTCGCATATTTGGGGGAAATTTATTTGATAAAACCCAACACCAAGAATAGACATTTGAAAGGCAATTTAAAATAAATAAAGAATAGTGAACAACAGGCTGAATAAGTGTACGTTATATGAGGCATAAATAACCAACTGAGAACGTGCCTGGTATGTTAACGTAACATATTATGGTAAGAGTCATTCAAATAACTATAACATATAGAACATGCTATACGTTTACCAAACTATCTGTCACTCCTAATCGCTAAATCCCATGAAATCTTATACGTTTAGTCTCTTACGCGAATGAGCTAAATAATATTATTTGATATTTTACGGTAATGTGTTAATAATTTCACACATAAGTCGCTCCTGAGTAGAAGTCGCACCCCCCGGCCAAACTATGAAAAAAACTGCGACTTATAGTCCAAAAAATACGGTAACTAATGCATTTCTTGTTCAAACCAGTGCAAACTACCCTAAATCTTTTGACATTACTGCCGACAATAACGTCAAACTTTACGCCGTGTACGTCTTAGAACCTCCATTTGGAGTGTGTGGGTTTTCTTCAAGCACTACAGTTTCCTCGCACATTCCAAAAATATGTACGTAAGCTTCATTTGAGACAGCAAATTATACATAAATATGAACGTTAGTGCAAATGATTGTCTATCTGCGCCCTGCAATTGGCCATGCTAATTTGAGTTAGCTTGTCTTTGAGATAGTCCATTGTACGTTAGCATTAAGCTAGTGGCATTAGTGCTCAACCATCATCCTGCGTAACTCTATTGCTTTTTATTCAGTTTATTCCACATCCACATATCACATATCATGTGTGTACTATATACTTTCTTTGGTGTGGTTAGTTTTAAGGTTACTTAATTGTGAATAATATCAACAAAACACTTACCGTATTTTTCGGACTATAAGTCGACGTTTTATTTCATAGTTTGGCCGTGGGTGCGACGTATACTCCGGAGCGACTTATGTGTGAAATTATTAACATATTACCGTAAAATATCAAATAATATTATTTAGCTCATTCGCGTGAGCGACGAAGCAAATGTCCGCAATCGTCACACACACGTCAGCAATCGTCACTCACACGCCAACCAATAACAATACGGCGGGGGCGGGTCATGGCAGAAGTGCATTGTGGGTTTTGGAATGCTAACTGCTATATGCTATACGCTACTGCCGGAGCTATTAAAATGGATCACATCAACAATCGCGGTAACTTATAAAAACTGAGAAGGACTGAACTAAAATGGCACCGAAAAGGAAATCATATACTGCAGATTACAAGCTGGACGTAGTGAAATATGCACCAGAAAACGGCTATCGAGCAGCAGAAAGAATGGACGCTAGCGGGGCATACCAGGAGCGACACCGAGGAGGAAGATTTCATGGGATTTAGCGATCGGGAGTGACAGATTGTTTGGTAAACGTATAGCATGTTCTATATGTTATAGTTATTTGAATGACTCTTGCCATGATGTGTTGGTTAACATACCAGGCACGTTCTCAGTTGGTTATTTGTGCGTCATATAACGTACACTTATTCAGCCTGTTGTTCAATACTCTTTATTTATCTTAAATTGCCTTTCAAATGTCTATTCTTGGTGTTGGGTTTTATCAAATAAATTTCCCCCAAAAGTGCGACGTATATATGTTTTTTTCCTTCTTTATTGTGCATTTCCGGCCGGTGCGACGTATATTCCGGAGCGATTTATAGTCCGAAAAATATGGTAGTTATTTTTTCACATCAGATCAAAGGACTGTTTACATATTTGGCAAACTAAAATTGCAACATTCAGGGAGGGCAGAATAAAGTATAGCCTGAGTTACTTTTTACAATAAGCAACAATTGAAACTGCATTGAACAAAGAGAGCACTGTCTACCAAGTCGAATTCATTGTGTTAAAGCTGATTGTGATTCTGATATAATAAAAAAAAAATGCCAATGTTAATATTATTAATGGTATTATTAATAACACTATTATTTGTTTTTAAATATACATAAAACATCATTGCTAATCCAAATGATCATGTCATGTATATGAAGATGTCATATTGACCACGCCCCCACCGCCATGTGTATAGTGGCAATCTGAGGGAAACACTGAAATGATTACCGTACAATATACAAACGTAGAAACATATTTAACATATAATATGTAATATAAGAAAAAAGAAAGCTAGGCTTTCTTTTTGGAAATGATTACTTGGGTCACAGTGTTATGAAAGAAAACTAAATTACCAGAATAAAACCACAATGTTAAAGAAAATAAAGTCAGTTTTTAAAAATAAAAAATAATTTTGCTTACAATAAATTGCATGTATTTTATTGTTATATTTTACTAATTAAAAATGTTAAATTTTAAGTCAGAATGTCATTTTCTTCTCCACTTTATGAAATTTTTTTGTAGTAATAAAGACATTTAATTTTACATTTTGAAGTCAGAATCCTTTTTAAGAAAAAAGTTGCTAAATTATTATGTTTTTAATATATATTGTTTATAATCGTATACCTCTTGCAGGCTTCCTCACGCCTCCACCTCCTCCTTCTCCGTCGGAGTGTGACCCTACGTCATCAATCTTGTACTTCTTCTTCCATTCCTCGTAACTGAGATGTGATTAAGGAGCAGAACATTTCTACTCATGCAATCTTCACGCTGATATTTGTTTTGTTTTGGTAGGTTACTACTTCCTGTTATGTGTGCTATTTCCTTTAGCTTGACAAGACTACCGTGCATTTGGTGTTATAGATTGAGTACAAACAAATGTGTTAAAAATTGCTAAAAAGGAAAAGAAAAAAGGGGGGTAGGATTAAATAAGCTCTGCTTCTTCCTTCTCCCTTTCGGACATGTTACAATGAGAAACTGGAAACGTGATGAATCATATTGTAATTGTATTCATGTTCGATATAAACTTACACCATAACCATAACTTATCATGAGTCCATCTGTTGGACAAGAAGTTAGCTTCTCAGGCTGCCAAATGCACTTTGTAAACAAAATGTAGTATTTTAAGTGTGCTCTCCTTTGAAACATTAAATAATTGAAAGGATACAAGTTCTTTTTGTTCTTCTTGTTGCCGATGACTGGACCGCCGTCCAGTTTTATCTTCTTCTTCTGGTCCCCCTTTCCCATATCAGTCACAAAGCGTTTCCTCTTTCGGTCCCTGCAGATGTTACAATGTTAAAAAAAAAAGAAAAGTACATGACAACATAAAAAAATTCCGTGTTATGGATGATACCATTTCATGATTTTCTTGTGCTGGTTTAGTTTGTCTCCCTCGTCTCCCATGAGGTCCAGGACAGCGGAGGAAGCTTGATTTTCAAACGCGCTGCCTTCTCCTCCCAGACTTAAACTGAGACAACATAAAGGTGTGAATCACTTGAATGACAGGATGACATGCATTTGACATAAAGTATATGCGTATAGTCTCACCCTCTTTCTGAGTTAAAGTCTTTAGGTCTGTGGGGAATGTAGTACTCCTCGTCTTTACCCGTCTGCCTGCCTCGCTTGTTCTTTGGGTGCTCTTCTCCTCCGTCCTGATGGCCTTTCCTCTTTCCACCAACCACCTCTGAGAAGACCTCCTGGAAAGTCAGAAAAAGTCCTTTAAACCTGAAAATATTGATTTTTTTTAAACTTATAATCACAAAATCAACGTATGTACACTTAACCCTACAGCAGGGATTTTCTTGACCCTTTAGACCTCAGGGCCCAACTTTTCCACTACAAAGGGGCCAGGTGCCCACTCAAATATTTACACTGAATTGGTAATTTTACTCTTGATTTTAATCATATTCAATATTTTATCTAACCTTCTTAACAGTTTACAACCTTGTCAAATGATATGAAACAATGTGTTAATCACAAACATAAATATTTATTTAACACATAAACTTTGGGCTTAGGTCAGGCTGATTAGAAAAATAAACAATCATATATACTGCATAAGAAGGGACTCATAAATAACTGATTAAAAATATATTTACATACAATTGTTGTGCTAAAATAAATAAACTAAAATAATAATCAACATGTTTATTAAATAAACGGTCAATAAAATTCAAGCGCAAATAAAAATACAGCTTTACCGCTTTAATCATAATTTTTGCACTTTAGTCATGACTTTTGCTCCAGACTTCTTCTGTTTGATATTGTCATTACTGCCACAAATGGTGGAAAAGTGAATTTATTTCAAACATGCTATACAAGTGGTCAAACATTTTACTCTCGTTTGATCAAATATGGATGTTTTTTAGGCGCAAAATGCGATGAAATAATTGAAATCCCTATTCGCACATGTGCGACATGTTTTTTTTCTCCAAGTCGCACGGTCTATTTTTACTTGCATTTGCGAGTAAATTTGTCGCACCGTACAGCACTGAGCTCTGAGCGACAGGCTGTGCTAACTTTCTGGCTGGTACCTTTGTTTGTATACAGCTTCATGTTCAACTGTCACCTTATTGTAGTTATCAATGGGTGCCTTTCACATTTGAATCTATACCATGGGTGTCAAACTCTGGCCCGCGGGCACTTGGCCCTTGAGGCGATATCAAATTAACGCTAAAGCTGGCCCGCCGATCCTCCCGGGAGTCTTCCAAACGCCAGCCAAACGAGTGCTGGCCCAGTCACATAACATGTGCGGCTTCTGCACGCACACAGCGATACAGGTTACACTGAGGGTAGCCGAATAAAAAACTTTAACACTGTTAGAAATATACGCCACACTGTGAATCCACACCAAACCAGAATCCTTTGCAGGACTAACTCTTCCGGGACACTACAAGGTGTGTGTGTGTGTGGGGGGGGGGGGGGGGTGGATTCACAGTGTGGCGTATATTTCTAACAGTGTTAGCGTTTTTTATACTGGCACCCTCAGTGTAACCTGTATCGCTGTTGATGAAGTATGCGTTGCATTCGCTTGTGTGTGCGTACAGAAGCCGCACATATCTTGTGACTGGGTCTGAACGATGTTAGAATGGATGAAAAGCAGACGTGATGATAGCTCGTTAAAAGTTAATTTGTTCAACCTTGGCCCGCGGCTTTGTTCAGTTTTACATTTTGGCCCACTCTGTATTTCAGTTTGACACCCCTGATCTATACGGTACCGATTCCCCATACCTGGAAATCGATACCTGTACTCAACGGTACTAATTTTCGGTACTTAAGTGTGTGCTTATGTGTTAATAAATATCAATTTGAAAAAACACTAATTATTTACCTTTTAACCATGACATATGTGCTGTCCAGTTGTTATATATTGTTTTCTTATTACATTTTTGAGTCTCATTTGCAAGTATTATTTAGTAGACATTGCATGCAGTTGCAGTTCCAAGACGTTAGATGGCAATAGAGTATAGGCTACGGTGTGTTGCCTAATCAGGGAGTAGTCTTTGTCATTAAGCTGAATCTAGTCTAGTTATTGAGCCCTACAAACTGTTTATACTGTAAGTATTGTACTAACAACACACCGGCTGTTCAATTGTAACATACCTCTTAGTTGTAGTTGTCATTCCGAAATTTAGAGGTGTTGAAACCACCATATAAAATGGCTAGTGCTAATCAATAGCATGTCTATGGCAAATTCAATGTAAATTTGCATCAACCTAGCATTTGGAGAAGTGGAGCCTTTAGACTTAGAACAACTGTATTGATCTCCAGGGGAAATTGTTTGACAGAGTAGCTCAATTACAAAAGGAAATGATAACTAAAACACTGTGTCCCGTGAAAAACCGTCCGACCGGAACTCTTTGATAACTGAAATTCTGTGGGTGAACTATGTACTCTCTCTACACCAGTGGTTTTTAGAGCTTTCATAGCGAGTCCAACGACAGCTACAAGTTAGAACTTTACGCTACTTTACATTAGAAATGGCAACAGCTGAATACCCCCTAACGAAAAGATAGAGAAAAAGAAGAAGCTTATCAACTACGGTGTCGGCACGGGCTACAATGACGAACAGGCGCAAAATTTGAGGACTTATGCAGATCCCAAATACACATCAGTAGGTACCAGAAGGCAAGAAAAGTTGGTTTTGCATAATATTGCGAAACAAAACGCCAGATAATATGTCTGCTAATGGGTGCTATTTTGCGGTCATTGTACACACACCATAATAATACTCATATGTTGACAATCCATCAAGCGGTACGGGTTCATACCTAACCAAAGTCGTACTAAAACATTTGACAGATTTTTGAGCGCTGTGTGTAATGTTCTATATTCTCAATGGGATATTTAAAGTTTTGGCCTTGTTTACTGACACCATCTTGCAGTCTACATGTATCTCTTACGTGTGACTGCCATCTACTGGTCATATTTATCATTGCACCATGTACCAAATAAAATAGCTGCAAGGTTGGTAAGAAAACCAGAATTATTCCGTACATTAGGTTATAAGGCGCACTGTCGATTTTTGAGAAAATGAAGGGCTTTTAAGTGCGCCTTATAGTCCGAAAAATACACTACAGTAAGTCACATTTAAACCAATTCACTTCACTTATTGGGGTCTTTTTTAGGTTAATTTAAACAATGCAATCGCATAATAACCTGTGATTAATCATGATTAATCCAAATTAGAAAGTGTGATTAACCTGATTTAAAAAATAATAATTTGACAGTATTACGTTTTTTTCCTCTTCAATTTGAAATTGATACAAAAATGTATCAAAAATATTCAAATGTACTGATTGATACAACATGTTTGTTTTTTTAATCTCTTTGACTTTTAAAGGGGAACATTATCACCAGACCTATGTAAGCGTCAATATATACCTTGATGTTGCAGAAAAAAGACCATATATTTTTTTAACCGATATCCGAACTCTAAATGAGTGAATTTTGGCGAATTAAACGCCTTTCTAATGTTCGTTCTCGGAGTGATGACGTCACGTTGTGACGTCACATCGGGAAGCAATCCGCCATTTTCTCAAACACCGAGTCAAATCAGCTCTGTTATTTTCTGTTTTTTCGACTGTTTTCCGTACCTTGGAGACATCATGCCTCGTCGGTGTGTTGTCGGAGGGTGTAACAACACGAACAGGGACAGATTCAAGTTGCACCAGTGGCCCAAAGATGCGAAAGTGGCAAGAAATTGGACGTTTGTTCCGCACACTTTACCGACGAAAGCTATGCTACGACAGAGATGGCAAGAATGTGTGGATATCCTGCGACACTCAAAGCAGATGCAATTCCAACGATAAAGTCAAAGAAATCTGCCGCCAGACCCCCATTGAATCTGCCGGAGTGTGTGAGCAATTCAGGGACAAAGGACCTCGGTAGCACGGCAAGCAATGGCGGCAGTTTGTTGCCGCAGACAAGCGAGCTAAACCCACTGGATGTCTTGGCTCACACCGTCCCTTATGCCACCGAAGATGATCAAAAGAAGAATATCGACCTTAGCTTCCCTGGCCTGCTAACATCAACTCCAAAACTGGACAGATCAGCTTTCAGGAAAAGAGCGCGGATGAGGGTATGTCTACAGAATATATTAATTGATGAAAATTGGGCTGTCATGTTGTTGCCAAATGTATTTCATATGCTGTAAACCTAGTTCATAGTTGTTAGTTTCCTTTAATGCCAAACAAACACATACCAATCATTGGTTAGAAGGCGATCGCCGAATTCGTCCTCGCTTTCTCCCGTGTCGCTGGCTGTCGTGTCGTTTTCGTCGGTTTCGCTTGCATACGGTTCAAACCGATATGGCTCAATAGCTTCAGTTTCTTCTTCAATTTCGTTTTCGCTACCTGCCTCCACACTACAACCATCCGTTTCTATACATTCGTAATCTGTTGAATCGCTTAAGCCGCTGAAATCCGAGTCTGAATCCGAGCTAATGTCGCTATAGCTTGCTGTTCTTTCCGCCATGTTTGTTTGTGTTGGCTTCACTATGTGACGTCACAGGAAAATGGACGGGTGTTTATAACGCTGGTTAAAATCAGGCACTTTGAAGCTTTTTTTAGGGATATTGCGTGATGGGTAAAATTTTGAAAAGTATAATAAGCCACTGGGAACTGATTTTTAATGGTTTTAACCATTCTGAAATTGTGATAATGTTCCCCTTTAATTCTAAAAGGTGCAATCTTACCTGTAGGGCATCATCGTCGCCTGTTCCATCAGCCTCTTCATCACCTGAAATATTGCCGGTCCGAGGAAGGCTTCCTTCTACAGCCAGACTTTCTCTGTCCCTGCTAAATTTGTCCACCCGCTTGGAGTCTTTGGAGCGTTTGTTTCTCATCACCTCGCTGGCAGACGTCTTGCAGGTGGAGTTGATTTCAAAGATGGTCTGCAAGAGGAAGAAATATTTTAAGTTACGTCACAGACTGGCAGGTAAAACGTCGTAGAGAATCCAGACTCACTGCTTTGGATTTGTAGCCCTTGATGGCGTCGACTATCTGAAGGCGCTCCAGTTCAGTTTTCTCCAAAGCAGAACCTACAAAACAAGCCGTTACAAACTTGTGTTTGAGAACAATCCCCATCTGTCCTCATATTGCAAACAAACCCAGCAAGGGATGGACGGCCATGCAAGACAGATTCATGTTTTTCACTCGTCTGATGGACTCTGCAGAGGGGTTAGGTCGAGACTTGAGGTACTGCTTGTAGGCGTTCTCAGAGATCCGGTGCAAGTTTTGCAGTTCCAGGGACTCGCTGTGCGCCGCAATCAGGTTGCTGCTTTGGTCGTCCAGCATGCTCTGAGGGACGCGGCCAAACACGCCATCTGTATCTGCAGACAAGCACATGAGAGGCTGTAAACATCATCGACTTTTATTACCTGATGAAATGTCTTACCTGGGGTGTGCTCCGATGTGGCGAACTGAACCGGCCTCCCGAGGAAGAGATGCAGGTCGTACACCAAAGGCATCTCGTCGGGACAAACCATACTGTAGGTTGTGCCGCTGCGTCCCGCTCGACCCACGCGCCCTGAGGATATTTCAATATGACTACAGATGCAAGATAGTAAACAACCATAATTGTCAATGAAAGACTATTACACTTTATAGATAAGAGGAACAAAGAGAAAACATTTCTACTGATTATAATGGGGAAAAAATGCTGAAAATAATTACCGTATTTTTCGGACTATAAGTCGCAGTTTTTTTCATAGTTTGGCCGGGGTCCAGTGCGACTTATATATGTTTTTTTCCTTTTTTATTATGCATTTTGGGCAGGTGCGACTTATACTCCGGTGCGACTTATACTCCGAAAAATACGGTAGACAAATTGATGACAACTAAAGAAGTCCCATGTAAATTATAACAGTGAAAAAGGGTGTTGAGTCATATCAAATATTAAAAATATTTAAAGGAAATACTAATAAAGTGTAGATAACAGAGACATTAACGGGAAAAAATGGAGGGGAAAAAAATCATACTAAAATTAAAAAGATAATTGGAACATGAACAAGTTATCATTACGTATATGTATTGTTGCATTTGAACAACTGTATTGTTGATAATAAAGGTAAAGTATTGGTATTGTTCATTATCAATAGCGCTATTTCTATTGGTATTTGAATTGCTCTATTTGTAGTGTAATAATGCTCATTGTCATTTCTGTATTATTTTTTATTTTCGCTAACTGCTTATTTGCTATTACTTTTACCATCATATTTGTACATGTCATATTTGCTGATGTTGCTCTATTGTTGTTGTTTGCTGTTGTTGTTTTTGTCTCTCTGTCTAATCCCCCTCTTGTCCCCACAATTTCCCCCTCTGTCTTCTTTTTTTCTCTCTTTCTATCTCCTCCTGCTCCGGCCCGGCTGCACTAATTGATAATATAAATACATTTAATAAAGTCAAATACAAATAAGGCAACAAGAGAAGTATCCTACGCTTCTCTTTTGTAAAGTAAATCTGAACAGCCGACATGGGCATCTACATCAACTATATGATTTACCTGAGAAGCTGGACAGGACAAAAAAAAAAAAAAAAATTTTTTTTTTTAAAGGAAATACTAATAAAGTGTAGATAACAGAGACATTAACGGGAAAAAATGGAGGGGAAAAAATCATACTAAAATTAAAAAGATAATTGGAACATGAATGATGAAATCCTATTTGTAATATGGTGCAGAAAAGTCCTATTAAATGTTAAAAGTACACAAAAATATATATCCTTTTGAATGAATTTGGGAAAATCAGTATTTTGAATTGACAAGACAATTGACATATTAATAACTGAATGTTCTATTAATCATAACAATCTAGATAACATATTTAAACTTCTTTTTTTTTTTTAAATCCTACCATCTATAATGGAAAAATCCCATGTAATTATTTCTAAGAGGGAAAACCCTGTTAATAATGATGATGAATCTAAATGACTGAATGTTCTTTTTAATCTTAATTTAAAAAACACATTTAAGCAAAATCCTACAATCTATATTGGGAAAATCTAATTCAATTATTTTTAATAGGAACAAATCCCTGTTTATAATGATTAAACAAATTCTTATAATGATGAATCTAAATGACCGAATGTTCCATTAGTCATAATAATTTTAAAAAGGTATTTAAGCTCCTATTTACTAAATTCCAATTGAAAAAGTTTGTTTGTTTATAAGGGTGGAACAAATCCTGTTAAATTGTAAAAACAATGAATGACATGGAACATGAGATCCTGTTTCTAATACCGTATTTTTCGGACTATAAGTCGCAGTTTTTCTCATAGTTTGGCCGGGGGTGCGACTTATACTCAGGAGCGACTTATGTGTGAAATTATTAACACATTACCGTAAAATATCAAATAATATTATTTAGCTCATTCACGTAAGAGACTAGACGTATAAGATTTCATGGGATTTAGCGATTAGGAGTGACAGATTGTTTGGTAAACGTATAGCATGTTCTATATGTTATAGTTATTTGAATGACTCTTACCACAATGTTACGTTAACATACCAGGCACGTTCTCAGTTGGTTATTTATGCCTCATATAACGGACACTTATTCAGCCTGTTGTTCACTATTCTTTATTTATTTTAAATTGCCTTTCAAATGTCTATTCTTGGTGTTGGGTTTTATCAAATAACTTTCCCCAAAAAGTGCGACTTATATGTGTTTTTTTCCTTCTTTATTATGCATTTTCGGCCGGTGCGACTTATACTCCGGTGCGACTTATACTCCGAAAAATACGGTAGTTATAAAAAGTAATGGTAAAATATGAATTTCTTTTTACATCTCATTTAATCCTATTCGCGTTGTCAAAAAACACAAAAATCCACATCTGACCCAGCTTCTGTAAATGCAGCAATTTAAATATCAATAAAAAAATCTAATTGAATATGTTTAGATGCTTATATCTGACAAATCTCATCTTATTAGGTTGTAATTTGCTGCACCTTTTTGTTTAGAACAAAACTATCGATGAAAGTGCAATTTAAAAACATAAATAGGAGCCTTTCGCTAATTGACTTCACAGGTAAGCGTGTGATCAAGTCTTGATTGAGGTCTGTTTGTTATGACGGACTCACCAACTCTGTGCAAGAAGAGCTTCGACTTGGAGGGAAAGTTGTAGTTGATAACGTTGTCCAGCATGGGGATGTCTATACCGCGAGCGGCGACATCCGTCACGATGAGCACCATGGCTTTGCGGTGGACAAACTTCCCGATGTTGATCTTTCTGGCCGTCTGATCGAGGGCGCTGTATATGTACGCGCATTCCACGCCTTCTAACGTACACAGCTGCGGATCACAGTCAGCGTTAGAAATGTAGTCAAAGACTTGGAGAAGCTAGGCGGTCGTGTCTTACCTCCTTGAGGTACTCCACGTGATGTTTAGTGGCTGCGAAGACAATCGTCTGCTCCTGAGGTTTCACGACATTTCTCAGGAGGTGGAGGAGTAAGGCCGGCTTGTCGTCCACTCGTAGATTGAAGAAGGACAGCTGAGGGACCACAAGAATGTTGTTGTTATAATCAATCACTAAAAACTGTAGTTTCTCCAAGTTTCACCTTGATCTGATCACTGAGCTTGGAGTCCACGTTCAAACGAATGAGTACAGGTTCAGTCAGCCCTAGTCAATAAGAACACATACATTATATCCCATCCATTCAACTAGCAGCCAGTACATGCAGTACTAAATCTCACCAGCTCTCGCAAACTCCACCAGCATTTTGGGCAGAGTGGCGGAGAACAGCAGAGTCTGTCTAGTGTCAGGAAGCCTGCGGATGATCTCCTGGAGCTGCTCGGCAAAGCCCATTTCGAACAACCTGAACCGATAAGTCACGTTACCACACAAGTGCGACGACGCGGTTTGAAAAGAAAGGAACACTTTGATTTACCTGTCCGCCTCGTCAAACACCACGTACTCCACGTTTTGCAGCTTGAGGTTCATTTCCTGGACGACGTGCATGAGACGACCCGGAGTACCAATGATTCTAATGAAGGGACAGACAAACCATCAGTATGTTCAGTAAAACATGTTTTACATCAATTTCTGTCTTCAAAGTTTCGGTGTCCTCTTAACAATGAAGTGTGCAAAATAGAAGTGCCTAGATCAGATATCGGTCAGATCTCAGCAAAAAAAACAAGCATTGGATGATATCGGCTTGTATCTAAAATCTTCGATACAAGCAGTCCTGCAGTATATTTACTCGTGCAAAACTGGACAGCCAATTAACATTTAAAAAGTCCTCCAATAAGCACAAAAGGTTGGTGTTCTTCTACCTTGTATTTTAGTGAAGTCATTTACAAAAATGTACACATAGTAGACTATAGGCGCTAGCAGCTACACAACAGCGAGGCACACAAGCTAGACATGTAATAAAGCAGGGGTCGGCAACCCGCGGCTCTAGAGCCGCATGCGGCTCTTTAGCGCCGCCCTAGTGGCTCTCTGGAGCTTTTTCAAAAATGTATGAAAAATGGAAAAAGATGAGGGGAAAAAAATATATTTTTTGTTTTAATATGGTTTCTGTAGGACAAACATGACACAAACCTCCCCAATTGTTACAAAGCACACTGTTTGTATTAAACATGCTTCACTGATTCGAGTATTTGGTGAGCACCGTTTTGTCCTACTAATTTTGGCAGTCCTTGAACTCACCGTAGTTTGTTTACGTGTATAACTTTTTCCGACGTTCTAGGACGTGTTTTATGCCACTTCTTTTTCTGTCTCATTTTGTCCACCAAACTTTTAAGGTTGTGCATGAAAGGTGAGTTTTGTTGATGTTATTAACGTGTGTGGAGTGCTAATCAGACATATTTGGTCACTGCATGACTGCAAGCTAATCGATGCTAACATGCTATTTAGGCTAGCTAATTGCATCATTATGCCTCATTTGTAGCTATATTTGAGCTCATTTAGTTTCCTTTAAGTCCTGTTAATTCAATGTATATCTCATGACTCACTATCTGTTTGTAATATGGCTTTTAATTTTTTGCGGCTCCAGACAGATTTGTTTTTGTATTTTTGGTCCAATATGGCTCTTTCAACATTTTGGGTTGCCGACCCCTGTAATAAAGTGTCCTGAATTGTACAAGTTGGCAGTATAAAACATGATGCTTGTCAATATAAATAAGAATAAAATAAATATAGTTGCATATTACCGTATTTTTCCGACTATAAGTCGCAGTTTTTTTCATAGTTTGGCCGGGCTCCAGTGCAACTTATATATGTTTTTTTCCATCTTTATTATGCATTTTCGGCAGGTGCGACTTATACTCTGGTGCGACTTACCGGTATACTCCGAAAAATACGGTACTTACCGTATTTTCCGCACTATAAGGCGCACCTAAAAACCACAAATTTTCTCAAAAGCTGACAGTGCGCCTTATAACCCGGTGCGCTTTATATATGGATAAATATTAAGATTCATTTTCATAAAGTTTCGGTCTCGCAACTTCGGTAAACAGCCGCCATCTTTTTTCCCGGTAGAACAGGAAGCGCTTCTTCTTCTACGCAAGCAACCGCCAAGGTAAGCACCCGCCCCCATAGAACAGGAAGCGCTTCTTCTTCTACTGTAAGCAACCACCCGCCCGCGTAGAAGAAGAAAAAGCACGCGGATATCACCGTACGTTTCATTTCCTTTGTGTGTTTACATCTGTAAAGACCACAAAATGGCTCCTACTTAGCGACAAGGATCCGGTTCATGAAAAGACGCAATCTCTCCATCCGCACACGGATTACTATTTCACAGCAACTGATATTCCTGTGAACCGCACTGTGGATACAACGGGAGCACGTACGGTGAATATTCGCACCACAGGGAATGAGAAGTCATCCTTCACTGTGGTTCTAGCTTGCCATGCTAATGGCCAGAAACTTCCACCCATGGTGATATTCAAAAGGAAGACCTTGCCAAAAGAGACCTTTCCAGCCGGCGTCATCATAAAAGCTAACTCGAAGGGATGGATGAAGAAAAGATGAGCGAGTGGTTAAGGTAAGTTTAAGTTTACGCGAAGAGGCCGGGTGGCTTTTTTCACGCAGCTCTGTCCATGTTGATATACGTATGTTTGTGATTGCACATTTGCGTACATTTTGGGAGTGAACAGAGTTGTTAGAACGCTGGTTTTTAATATATTATTAAAGTTTGACTGACCTATCTGACTGTTTTTTTGACATTCCTTTAGAGCAGTTAGATGCGGCTTACAACACGGGGCGGCTTATAGGTGGACAAAGTTTTGAAATATGCCGTTCATTGAAGGCGCGGCTTATAACCCAGGGCGCCTTATGGTGCGGAAAATACGGTACTCATACAAAGTCTCCAAAACGGGAAGCGTATCAGAAAGTATCCAGTAACATTTCCGTCCGCATCATTTGACGTACTGCGTCACATCCTTTATTTAATTAATTATTGTGACCACTAAGTGTCGCCAAAACACAAATTAACACTTCACTTCAAAAGAATACATCTGTCATAAAGTTAGTGTTTATTATACCTACCATATTTCTCTGAGTAATTTCACTTCATTAAACCGTCTCTAAAAGTTCACACTACAAAATAAAAGCATGTTCTATGATTCTTGCAGATATTGTATCAGATTATTATTAGTATCGGCTCACTCCTAGTGCAAATAAAGACCATACTTGCAAAGTATAATTCACTCTCTACACTTCAAGTGAAACAAATGTGAGTTTTGACCTGAATTTTGAGCCTTGCAGAAGTCTAGGAATTAATACGCAGAATGTCTAATTGTTACCGTAGAAGAAAATGTTATCGTAAATATTATGCAAAAGTGACTTTTGAATGGCAGAAGATTAATTCTTCCCAGAGCCTGTTAATGAGCACCAAACATGAGAAAAACCTATCATCTGTCTTACTTTCTGGTACGGGTGTAATGGTATTGTGAATATTACGGTATTTTGCTTTCAAAAATGCAAGCAATAATGCTGTGGAAAGTGACGTATCAAATCAGTGTCGTTTTTTTTATCCTGCGTATTTACATTATTAAAAGTTAAATTGCCAGTGAACCTCGTAAGGATCATCATTCTTCAAACTAATACCTCAATACCGTGACGATATCGTACTGTGAAATGTTGATGTCGTTACATCCCTACTTTCTAGCAAAGAGGCACTTAAATGGTCGCTTTTGAAATTTAGAAAAATCATAGACTTCCTCATGGAGACGATACCGCCTCTGAGCCTCCCTGAGGTGGAGGACCCTGTTTACGGGGACAACAGGGAATGGAAAAATCTTTCTAAAAAAAGAAGAAAAAAGACGCAGGCTTCACTACACATCCTAATACACAAATTTGAGTATGTTTAATTAATTGCGATGTTAGCATGTAGCTCACATGGCTATGCAAGTGTTGCTAAAGTTTGTGTCCTCTTGTCCCCTTAATGTTACATTGTTTTATGGGATATACAGCATCTATTTATTTGAACAGGTGCAAAGTTACAGAGTATAAGGAAAAAAGTGGATAAACGGCTCATTAGGATTAAAGCTACAGAACACAAAACAGAATATTCCCAATAAGGCTTACTAATAGTAGTTTTAAATTCAATTCCAGTATTAAAGATAAGAATTTGGACTAGATTGTGGGACCGCTGATAATATTCAGCTGACAAATACTATAATATGGGGGGTTTTTTTGGGGGGGGGGTGGCTCGGTTGGTAGAGGATTCCCGCTTCCGCCATCCTAGTCACTGTTGTTGTGTCCTTGGGCAAGACAACTCTACCCACCTGCTCCCATTTACACCTCCACTGGTTTCAATGTAGCTTAAAGGCCTACTGAAACCCACTAGTACCGACCACGCAGTCTGATAGTTTATATATCAATGATGAAATCTTAACATTGCAACACATGCCAATACGGCCGGGTTAGCTTACTAAAGTGCAATTTTAAATTTTGTGCGGAATATCCTGCTGAAAACGTCTCGGTATGATGACGTCAGCGCGTGACGTCAGATTGTAGAGGACATTTTGGGACAGCATGGTGGCCAGCTATTAAATCGTCTGTTTTCATCGCAAAATTCCACAGTATTCTGGACATCTGTGTTGGTGAATCTTTTGCAATTTGTTCAATGAACAATGGAGACAGCAAAGAAGAAAGCTGTAGGTGGGAAGCGGTGTATTGCGGCCGACTGCAGCAACAACACAAACACAGCCGGTGTTTCATTGTTTACATTCCCGGAAGATGACAGTCAAGCTTTACCATTGGCCTGTGGAGAACTGGGACAACAGAGACTCTTACCAGGACTTTGAGTTGGATACGCAGACGCGGTACCGTGAGTACGCATGCAGCTGCGGCTTCCAAACATTTGATCGCTTGCCCGTACGTGCGTGCCGCTATGTGCATGTCACGTACATAACTTTGGGGAAATATATGTGCTGTATGAACTTTGGGGAGGTGAACGGTACTTTGGGCTGTGGGATTGAGTGTGTTGTGCAGGTGTTTGAGTTGTATTGGCGGGTTATATGGACGGGAGGGGGGAGGTGTTTGGTATGCGGGATTAATTTGTGGCATATTAAATATAAGCCTGGTTGTGTTGTGGCTAATAGAGTATATATATGTCTTGTGTTTATTTACTGTTTTAGTCATTCCCAGCTGAATATCAGGTCCCACCCGCCTCTCACAGCATCTTCCCTATCTGAATCGCTCCCACTGCCCTCTAGTCCTTCACTCTCACTTTCCTCATCCACAAATCTTTCATCCTCGCTCAAATTAATGGGGAAATCGTCGCTTCCTCGGTCCCAATCGCTCTCGCTGCTGGTGGCCATGATTGTAAACAATGTGCAGATGTGAGGAGCTCCACAACCTGTGATGTCACGCTACTCGTCTGCTACTTCCGCTACAAGCAAGGCTTTTTTATCAGCGACCAAAAGTTGTGAATTTTATCGTCGATGTTCTCTACTAAATCCTTTCAGCAAAAATATGACAATATCGCGAAATGATCAAGTATAACACATAGAATGGACCTGCTATCCCCGTTTAAATAAGAAAATCGCATTTCAGTAGGCCTTTAAAGATGTAGATAATGGGTTTCACTATGTAAAGTGACTAGAGAAAAAGCTCTATATCTGTTAAGGCTATAAAAAAATATTTTGCCAACTCAGATAAACGTGTGTCTTACTCACATGTCAGGGTTTTCGTGCAGTGCAGCAAACTGATCCTCCATTCTGGAGAGGACACAGAAATCCAGTTAGGAGGACAACAACAACCGCAAATGTCGACGCTGAACAACAAAACTAACACACCTGTCTCCACCAAGGACCAAGGCCGTCTTCAAGCGGGTGAACTTACCCAACTACAACAACAAATAAGGGCGCTTTAGGTCTTTTCTTATGCGGAGTAATGTAACCGCCCCCTTATTATATCGTGTACCTCCTTTGTGAACTTCATGGTCTGTAAGGCCAGCTCTCTGGTGGGGGTAAGGATGAGAGCCCTGGCGCCCATCTGGGCTTGCGGCGCCTTCAGCTTCTCAAACATGGGCACCAGGAACGCGGCCGTCTTTCCGCTGCCTGTCCGAGCCATGGCTACGATATCCTTGCCGTCCAAAATAACTGGGATAGTCTGCAATATGGAGGCGGTTAGAAAATATACTGGGTTGTTAAAAGATAGTGGAGGTGGTTAGTCTTACCTTTCTTTGGATTGGGGTTGGGACTTTGTACCCCTTCTTCATGACTCCTTTGAATACCGGGTAACAGAGTCCTAACCAGACACAGCAAAACAATGGTTGTTGTGGAAATCCGATTAGAAGTATTTTGGTATGTTGCTAATGCGAAATATTTGACTTAAAAAAGGAGATAGTGATTTGTTATAGTGTCTCTCACCCATGGATTGAAACCCTCCAGACTTCTTCTTCTTCTTGTTCTGGGCTCGGACAAGCTCCCTGGTGTCAGGCTCCACATCCGACAAGCAGTCAGACGCGGCAGGGAACTGCAACAGTTTCCTCCTTGGCTGTAATAGATATTAATAACACTTTCATAATAAGATCAATTTGAGCAGCGCTTCTCAAATAGTGGGGCTGTAATAAATTAAGCATGATAGGTTGACTTGAAACTGTTTTATGTTGCACTTTTTATATGTAGAAGAAAAGTTTTGTCATTCTATTTAATCTGAGCATCAACTTGAGGCAGTTTAATGTTGATTAACGTGGGCAGAATTATTATGGTGTTCCCAATGTTAAAAGGATAAAGCCATTGTTTACAAATTTGGTAAATAAATAACCAAAAAATATATAATACATATTTAGTTGTTTTCTTACAGTACCGGAAATGAACCGAACTGTGACCTCTAAACCGAGGTACGTACCGAACCAAAATTGTTATGTACCGTTACACCCCTACAATATACACTTCATTACACATGTACCATATCACTATGTCGATGATTAAATACTTTATAATTCCCTTAAACATGTAATATGGTTTCCTTGCCTCGTTAGTGTGTGCTGATTTTAGAAATAACGTACACTTGACTGCACATGTAATACATCACCATGTTGCTGAACACGTTATAATTCTACGAGTGTTGGATTTCAGCAGCACAGGCGTGCATTCGCTCTTTAATAATGTTCCCAGGACTCTGTGTACGTGCAGGCTGGTTTTAAAGGGGAACATTATCACCAGACCTATGTAAGCGTCAATATATACCTTGATGTTGCAGAAAAAAGACCATATATTTTTTTAACCGATTTCCTAACTCTAAATGGGTGAATTTTGGCGAATTAAACGCCTTTCTATTATTCGCTCTCGGAGCGATGACGTCACAACATGACGTCACATCGGGAAGCAATCCGCCATTTTCTCAAACACCGAGTCAAATCAGCTCTGTTATTTTCTGTTTTTTCGACTGTTTTCCGTACCTTGGAGACATCATGCCTCGTCGGTGTGTTGTCGGAGGGTGTAACAACACGAACATGGACGGATTCAAGTTGCACCAGTGGCCCAAAGATGCGAAAGTGGCAAGAAATTGGACGTTTGTTCTGCACACTTTACCGACGAAAGCTATGCTACGAAAGAGATGGCAAGAATGTGTGGATATCTTGCGACACTCAAAGCAGATGCATTTCCAACTGGACTGGACAAATCAGCTTTCAGGAAAAGAGAGCGGATGAGGGTATGTCTACAGAATATATTAATTGATGAAAACTGGGCTGTCTGCACTCTCAAAGTGCATGTTGTTGCCCAATGTATTTCATATGCTGTAAACCTAATTCATAGTTGTTAGTTTCCTTTAATGCCAAACAAACACACACCAATCGTTGGTTAGAAGGCGATCGCCGAATTCATCCTCGCTTTCTCCCGTGTCGCTGGCTGTCGTGTCGTTTTCGTCGGTTTTGCTTGCATACGGTTTAAACCGATATGGCTCAATAGCTTCAGTTTCTTCTTCAATTTCGTTTTCGCTACCTGCCTCCACACTACAACCATCCGTTTCAATACATGCGTAATCTGTTGAATCGCTTAAGCCGCTGAAATCCGAGTTTGAATCCGAGCTAATGTCGCTATAACTTGCTGTTCTATCCGCCATGCTTGTTTGTATTGGCATCACTGTGTGACGTCACAGGAAAATGGACGGGTGTATATAACGATGGTTAAAATCAGGCACTTTGAAGCTTTTTTAGGGATATTGCGTGATGGGTAAAATTTTGAAAAAAACTTCGAAAAATAAAATAAGCCACTTGGAACTGATTTTTAATGGTTTTAACCCTTCTGAAATTGTGATAATGTTCCCCTTTAAAGATAATGTACATGTCATTATACATCTAAAGTTGATCAAAATAAACATAATAGGAGGTGTAATGCCACCAAGTCAGATATTGCTGCTTTTTCCAGGCTTCTGATTGGACAAAATGTGCATGACAGCAAGTGTGTGTGTGTGTGTGTGTGTGTGTGTGTGTGTGTGTGTGTGTGTGTGTGTGTGTAGACATAAACAGTTTTGAAACTACACTTGTGTGGATGGAGATTGTTTTAACCCCAAATATGTGTTTTTGAAACTCTCTGTGTTCGTATGGAAATACACTTTTCTTGTACATGCCAAACATCTCTGAAATACAAGATAAGAAATAAAACATATGACCATCAAAACGTTTTGTTTTTTAAGTATATAAGTATTGTTTATTATTGTATGACATATATGCTTTGTTTCGATGCTTATTCGGTGCTTTTAACATAACGGAAGTAAAACGGCACAAATGTAAACATTACTAACTGCAATTTGTATTATCTGTTAAGGTTTAATACTAAATTAGAGTACCTTAGTGATTGATTCTAGTAGTTTAGTAGTCAAATTGAACAAAGAAAGAGTTGGAAAATTAAGGGGGCATCCGGATTTGAACCGGGGACCTCTTGATCTGCAGTCAAATGCTCTACCACTGAGCTATACCCCCTGATACTTACAACCATCCAATATATATGTGAAGAACAGTATATGCATGATGTGAAAAACATATTTTCTTGTTTCGATGGTCGAACACTTACGGAATCATCGTTTTTTATTTCAGCAGCCACTTCGAATTCGCCACCGTCAGAATCCACCTCCGGCTCTCTTCTCTTCTTTTTCGTCAGCCTCTTCTTCCTCTGCGCCATACTGACGTTTAAGTTGTTCCTCGGAAGTTTTTAGGTGACGAGTTAATAAACAAAATATCTAGTTGTAAGAGTTCATGTTCGTCAGAGGAGCACAAAGTCGAGTCGAGTCAGGCAGACATGTTGTAAACACGTGTGAGCTTCTTCTTCTTCTTCGTAGTCGGAGTCTTTTTCTTCTTCTACTGTTTCTTGGTTTAACACCGGGCTGCTCTCGACTGCCATCGAGCGCATCCTGTTGGAAGTACAGACAATGCTCTCCCTCAACCACGTTTATCGTAATAAGAATTTCTGTTCTTAAAAATACTAATTGAAAATTAGACTAAAATACGATTGAGTACCTAAAAATATGTATTTATTTATTTACACTCCCTACAAAACACTCTTTGCACTCTTTCTCGAGAGTGTGACAAGAGAGGAAATAGTCAATATTGTGAAAAGATGCAAATCCAAGACCTCAGTTATAATATAGTTAGAACAGTATTTCATATAATTTTTTTTTTGTGTCCTGTCGAGCTTTTTAGGCAAATCATATAGTTGATGTAGATGCCCATATCGGCTGATCAGATTTACTTTACAAAAGAGACGTGTAGGATACTTCTCTTGTTGCCTTATTTGTATTTGACTTTATTAAATATATTTATATTATCATTTGGTGCAGCCGGGCCGGAGCAGGAGGGGATAGAAAGAGAAAAAAGGAAAACAGAGGGGGAAATTGTGGGGACAAGAGGGGGATAAGACAAAGAGACAAAAACAACAACAAGAGCAACATCAGCTAATACAAAATGTACAAATATGAAAGTAAAAGTGATAGCAAAGAAGCAGTTAGCGAAATAAATAATAATACAGAAATGACAAAGAGCATTAGTACACTACAAATGGAGCATCAAATACCAATAGAAATAGCGCTATTTATAATGAACAATACCAATATTTACCTCTATTATCAACAATACAGTTGTTTAAATGCAACAATACATATACGTATATATAGTATTTCATATACAATATATTGATTGTCATAGTTTTCATTTAGCCTAAGGTCAATTGATAGAACATTAACCTGCGAGTCCTCGTCCAAAGTTACTACCCTTTGAAGGCAGCAAGGACCTGACTCGGTGAAAGAAAGAATGTGAACCTCATGCACCTTACTCATGGATAGGTTTGGCCCTACTAGAAGACCGTGTCCTCCAGTTAGAGCAGAGTCATTTCGTAACTTAAGGCGCCGGGGACACGTTTGCTAGGATTAGCTGTAGCGAGCTGACTCAGCAACCTACAAGCCACGGTAAACCGGTTGAGATGCATAATAAATTTAGGGGGCATACAGATTTGAACCGGAGACCTCTTGATCTGCAGTCAAATGCTCTACCACTGAGCTATACCCCCTGCAACACTCACTCATCAAATAGATATGTTAGCCTACAAGCCAAGGTAAACCTGTTGAGACGCATAATAGATTTAGCCCTTTAGCTATTCCTACACCCCAGTCTACCGGACACCACACCTTAGTCATAGGGGACTCCATCCCCAGGAACATACAGCTTAGTAAACCAAGTGTATTCCCGGGGCCAGAGCACCCGACATTGAAGCTAATCTTAGGGCGCTGACTTGCAACAGGCCTAGTAAACACATATGACAGGCTAATCGCACCACTAGCTATGCGAACATAATTGTACATGTCGGGTCCAATAACACTAGGATGAGACAGTCAAAGATTACAAAGAGGAAATAATCAATATTGTAAAAAGATGCAAATCCAAGACCTCAATTATAAACTATAGTTAGAATAGTATTTCATATATAATATATTGATTGCCATAATTTTCCTTTAGCCAAAAGTAAATTAATTCCACATTAACCTGTTCGTCCCGGTCCAAAGTTACTACGCTTTGAAGGCAGCAAAAACATGACTCTGTGAAAGAAAGAATGTGAGTATGGCTTCCTGTTCTTCATGCACAGGTTGTCCGTGTCCGCCAGTTAGAGCAGAGTAATTTCGTAACTTAAGGCGCCGGGGACACGTTTGCTAGAAATAGCTTTCGCGAGCTGACTAAGCCGCGGTAAACCGGTTGAGACGCATAATTAATTTAGGGGGCATCCGGATTTGGACCGGAGACCTCTTGATCTGCAGTCAAATGCTCTACCGCTGAGCTATACCCCCTGAAACATTCTCTCTACCGGACACCACACCTTAGTCATAGGGGACTCCATCCCCCGGAACATACAGCTTAGTAAACCAAGTTCATTACCGGGGCCAGAGCACCCCACATTGAACCTAATCTTAGGGAGCTGACTCGCAACAGGCCTAGTAAACACGTACGACAGGCTAATCGCACCACTGGCTACGCGAACATAGTTGTACACGTCGGATGAGACAGTCAGAGATTACAAAGAGGAAATAATCAATATTTTGAAAAGATGCAAATCCAAGACCTCAATTATAAACTATAGTTAGAATAGTATTTCATAAATAATATATTGATTGCCATAATTTTCCTTTCGCCAAAAGTAAATTAATTCCACATTAACCTGTTTGTCCCGGTCTAAAGTTACTACGCTTTGAAGGCAACAAGAGCCTGACTTGGTGAATGAAAGAATGGCTTCCTGTTCTTCATGCACAGGTTCTCCGTGTCCGCCAGTTAGAGCAGAGTCATTTCATAACTTAAGGCACCGGAGACACTTTTGCTAGCAATAGGTGTAGCGAGCTGACTCGCCCAGCTTGTAGCAGCCCTAAGTGGCCCACAAGCCACGGCAAACCGGTTGAGACGCATAATAAATTTAGGGGGCATCCGGAATTGAACCGGAGACCTCTTGATCTGCAGTCAAATGCTCTACCACTGAGCTATGCCCCCTGAAACATTCTCTCATCATATAGATATGTTAGCTTACAAGCCACGGTAAACCCGTTGAGACACATAATAGATTTAGCCCTTTAGTTATTCCTACACCCCGGTCTACCGGACACCACACCTTAGTCATAGGGGACTCCATCCCCCGGAACATACAGTTTAGTAATTCAAGTGTATTCCCGGGGCCAGAGCACCCGACATTGAAGCTAATCGTAGGGAGCTGACTCGTAACAGGCCTAGTAAACACGTACGACAGGCTAATCGCACCACTAGCTACGTGAACATAATTGTATACGTCAGCTCCAATGACACTAGGATGAGAGAGTCAGAGATTACAAAGAGGAAATAATCAATATTGTGAAAAGATGCAAATCCAAGACCTCAATTATAAACTATAGTTAGAATAGTATTTCATATATAATATATTGATTGCCATAATTTTCCTTGAGCCAAAAGTACATTAATTCCACATTAACCTGTTCGTCACCGTCCAAATTTACTACGCTTTGAAGGTAGCAAGTACCTGACTCGGTGAAAGAAAGAATGTGAGTATAGCTTCCTGTTCTTCATGCACAGGTTGGCCTTACTGGAGGACCATGTCCACCAGTTATAGAAGAGTAATTTCCTAATTTATGGCGCTGTGGACACGTTTGCTAGCATTAGGTGGAGTGAGCTGGTTCGCCCAGCTTGTAGCAGCCCTATGTGGCCCACAAGCAACAGTAAACCGGTTGAGACGCATAATAAATTTAGGGGGCATCCGGAATTGAACCGGAGACCTCTTTATCTGCAGTCAAATGCTCTACCACTGAGCTATGCCTCCTGAAACATTCTCTCATCATATAGATAAGTTAGCTTACAAGCCACGGTAAACCCGTTGAGACACATAATAGATTTAGCCCTTTAGCTATTCCTACACCCCGGTCTACCGGACACCACACCTTAGTCATAGGGGACTCCATCCCCCGGAACATACAGTCTAGTAATTCAAGTGTATTCCCGGGGCCAGAGCACCCGACATTGAAGCTAATCTTAGGGAGCTGACTCGCAACAGGCCTCGTAAACACGTACGACAGGCTAATCGTACCACTAGCTACGTGAACATAGTTGTATACGTCGGCTCCAATAACTCTATGATGAGACAGTCAGAGATTACAAAGAGGAAATAATCAATATTGTGAAAAGATGCAAATCCAAGACCTCAAATATAAACTATAGTCAGAATAGTATTTCATATATAATATATTGATTGCCATAATTTTCCTTTAGCCAAAAGTTAATTAATTCCACATTAACCTGTTTGTCCCGGTCCAAAGTTACTACGCTTTGAAGGCAGCAATAACATGACTCTGTGAAAGAAAGAATGTGAATATGGCTTCCTGTTCTTCATGCACAGGTTGTGCGTGTCCGCCAGTTAGAGTAGAGTAATTTCGTAACTTAAGGTGCCGGGGACACGTTTGCTAGGATTAGCTGTCGCGAGCTGACTCAGCCGCGGTAAACCGGTTGAGACGCATAATAAATTTAGGGGGCATCCGGATTTGAACCGGAGACCTCTTGATCTGCAGTCAAATGCTCTACCACTGAGCTATACCCCCTGAAACATTGTCTTATCAAATAGATGATAAGAATAGGCCACCTACTCAGTGGCCTAGTGGTTAGAGTGTCCGCCCTGAGATCGGTAGGTTGTGAGTTCAAACCCCGGCCGAGTCATACCAAAGACTATAAAAATGGGACCCATTACCTCCCTGCTTGGCACTCAGCATCAAGGGTTGGAATTGGGGGTTAAATCACCAAAATGATTCCCGGGCGCGGCCACTGCTCCCCAGGGGGTGATCAAGGGTGATGGGTCAAATGCAGAGAATAATCTCGCCACACCTAGTGTGTGTGTGACAATCATTGGTACTTTAACTTTAACTTTAGATATGTTAGCCTACAAGACACGGTTAACCGGTTGCAACCCATAATAGATTTAGCCCTTTAGCTATTCCTAAAATTAATTCCACATTAACCTGTTCGTCCCGGTCTAAAGTTACTACGCTTTGAAGGCTGCAAGAACCTGACTCGGTGAAATTAATAATGTGAGTATGGCTTCCTGTTCTTCACGCACAGGTTGGTCCTACTGGAGGACAGTTTCCGCCAATTAGAGCAGAGTCATTTCATAACTTAAGGTGCCGGGGACAAGTTTGCTAGAATTAGCTGTAGCGAGCTGACTCGCCCTGCTTGTAGCAGCCCTATGTGGCCCACAAGCCATGGTAAACCGGTTAACACGCATAATAAATTTAGGGGGTATCCGGATTTGAACCGGAGACCTCTTGATCTGCAGTCAAATGCTCTACCACTGAGCTATACCCCCTGAAACATTGTCTCATCAAATAGATATGTTAACCTACAAGCCACGGTACACCGGTTGCGACCCATAATAGATTTAGTCCTTTAGCTATTCCTACACCCCAGTCTACCGGACACCGCACCTTAGTCATACAGCTTCGTAAACCAAGTTCATTCCTGGGGCCAGAGCACCCCACATTGAAGCTAATCTTAGGGAGCTGACTCGCAACAGTAAAAGTAAAAGTAAATTAATTCCACATTAACCTGTTCGTCCCGGTCTAAAGTTACTATGCTTTGAAGGCAACAAGAACCTGACTTGGAGAATGAAAGAATGTGAGTATGGCTTCCTGTTCTTCATGCACAGGTTGTCTGTGTCCGCCAGTTAGAGCAGAGTCATTTCATAGCTTAAGGCGCCGGGGACACGTTTGCTACAATTAGCTGTCGCGAGCTGACTCTGCGGCCAACAAGCCACGGTAAACCAGTTGAGGTGCATAATAAATTTAGGGGGCACCCGGATTTGAACCGGAGACCTCTTGATCTGCAGTCAAATGCTCTACCGCTGAGCTATACCCCCTGAAACACTCTTTCATCAAATAGATATAATAGCCTACAAGCCACGGTAAACCGGTTGAGACGCATAATAAATGCATCCCTTTAGCTAGTCTTACACTCCAGTCTACGGGACACCGCACCTTAGTCGTAAGGGACTCCATCATACAGCTTAGTAAACCAGACATAATTAACTTTATTAACTGGCCAGAGCACCTGACATAGAAGCAAATCTTAGGGAGCTGACTCGCAACAGGCCTAGTAAACACGTATGACAGGCTAATCGCACCCTTAGCTACGCGAACATAGTTGTAAACGTCGGCTCCAATAACACTAGGATGAGACAGTCAGAGATTACTAAGAGGAAATAATCAATATTGTGAAAAGATGCAAATCCAAGACCTCAATTATAAACTATAGTTAGAATAGTATTTCATATATAATATATTGATTGCCATAATTTCCCTTGAGCCAAAAGTAAATTAATTCCACATTAACCTGTTAGTCCCGGTAAAAAGTTACTACGCTTTGATGGCAGCAAGAACCTGACTCTGTGAAAGAAAGAATGTGAGTATGGCTTCCTGTTCTTCATGCACAGGTTCTCCGTGTCCGCCAGTTAGAGTAGAGAAATTTCGTAACTTAAGGCGCCGGGGACACGTTTGCTAGACTTAGCTGTCACGAGCTGACAAAGCGGCGGTAAACCGGTTGAGACGCATAATAAATTTAGGGGGCATCCGGATTTGAACCGGAGACCTCCTGATCTGCAGTCAAATGCTCTACCACTGAGCTATACCCCCTGAAACATTCTTTCATCAAATAGATATGTTAGCCTACAAGCCACGGTAAACCGGTTGCGATCCTTAATAGATTTAACCCTTTAGCTATTCCTACACCCCAGTCTAACGGACACCACACCTTAGTCATAGGGGACTCCATCCCCCGGAACATACAGCTTCGTAAACCAAGTTCATTCCTGGGGCCAGAGCACCCCACATTGAAGCTAATCTTAGGGAGCTGACTCGCAACAGGCCTAGTAAACACGTACGACAGGCTAATCGCACCACTAGCTACGCGAACATAGTTGTATACATCGGCTCCAATGACACTAGGATGAGACAGTCAGAGATTACAAAGAGGAAATAATCAATATTGTGAAAAGATGCAAATCCAAGACCTCAATTGCAAACTATAGTTAGAATAGTATTTCATATATAATATATTGTTTGCCATAATTTTCCTTTAGCCAAAAGTAAATTAATTCCACATTAACCTGTTCGTCCCGGTCTAAAGTTACTACGCTTTGAAGGCAGCAGGAACCTGACTCTGTGAAATTAATAATGTGAGTATGGCTTCCTGTTCTTCATGCACAGGTTGGTCCTACTGGAGGACAGTGTCCGCCAAATAGAGCAGAGTAATTTCATAACTTAAGGCGCCGGGGACATGTTTGCTAGAATTAGCTGTGGCGAGCTGACTCGCCCAGCTTGTAGCAGCCCTATGTGGACCACAAGCCATTGTAAACCGGTTAGGACGCATAATAAATTTAGGGGGCATCCGGATTTGAACCGGAGACCTCTTGATCTGCAGTCAAATGCTCTACCACTGAGCTATGCCCCCTGAAACATTCTCTCATCAAATAGATATGTTAGTCTACAAGCCACGGTAAACCGGTGGAGACGCATAATAGATTTAGCCCTTTAGCTATTCCTACACCGAAGTCTACCGGACACCACACCTTAGTCCTAGGGGACTCCATCCCCCGGAATATACAGTTTAGTAATTCAAGTGTATTCCCGGGGCCAGAGCACCCGACATTGAAGCTAATCTTAGGGAGTTGACTCGCAACAGGCCTAGTAAACACGTACGACAGGCTAATCGCACCACTAGCTACGTGAACATAATTGTATACGTCGGCTCCAATGATACTAGGATGAGAGAGTCAGAGATTACAAAGAGGAAATAATCAATATTGTGAAAAGATGCAAATCCAAGACCTCAATTATAAACTATAGTTAGAATAGTATTTCATATATAATATATTGATTGCCATAATTTTCCTTTAGCCAAAAGTAAATTAATTCCACATTAACCTGTTCGTCCCGGTCTAAAGTTACTACGCTTTGAAGGCAGCAAGAACATGACTCTGTGAAAGAAAGAATGTGAGTATGGCTTCCTGTTCTTCGTGCACAGGTTGTCCGTGTCCGCCAGTTAGAGCAGAGAAATTTCGTAACTTAAGGCACCGGGGACACGTTTGCTAGAATTAGCTGTCGCGAGCTGACTAAGCTGCGGTAAACCGGTTGAGACACATAATAAATTCAGAGGGCATCCGGATTTGAACCGGAGACCTCTTGATCTGCAGTCAAATGCTCTACCACTGAGCTATGCCCCCTGAACCATTCTCTCATCAAATAGATATGTTAGCCTACAAGCCACGGTAAACCGGTTGAGAGGCATAATAGATTTAGCCCTTTAGCTATTCCTACACCCCGGTCTACCGGACACCACACCTTAGTCATAGGGGACTCCATCCCCCGGAACAGTAATTCAAGTGTATTCCCAGGGCCAGAGCACCCGACATTGAAGCTAATCTTAGGAAGCTGACTCGCAACAGGCCTAGTAAACACGTATGACAGGCTAATCGCACCACTAGCTACGTGAACATAGTTGTACACGTCGGCTCCAATGACACTAGGATGAGAGAGTCAGAGATTACAAAGAGGAAATAATCAATATTGTGAAAAGATGCAAATCCAAGACTTCAATTATAAACTATAGTTAGAATAGTATTTCATATATAATATATTGATTGCCATAGATTTCCTTGAGCCAAAAGTAAATTAATTCCACATTAACCTGTTCGTCCCGGTCCAAAGTTACTTCACTTTGAAGGCAGCAAGAACCTGACTCGGTTAAAGAAAGAATGTGAGTATGGCTTCCTGTTCTTCATGCACAGGTTGGCCCTACTGGAGGACCATGTCCACCAGTCAGAGTAGAGTAATTTCCTAAATTAAGGCGCCGCGGACACTTTTGCTGGCATTAGGTGTAGCGAGCTGACTTGCCAGGCTTATAGCTGCCCTAAGCGGCACACAAGCCACGGTAAACAGGATGAGATGCATAATAAATTTAGGGGGTATCCGGATTTGAACCGGAGACCTCTTGATCTGCAGTCAAATGCTCTACCACTGAGCTATACCCCCTATATGCATTTTTTGCGGCAGAGAAACGAGGTGTCTATAATTTGAGGTAATAAATCTCTTAGGCCACAAAAACGTTTTTGTCATAGTATAAAATCTACAATTGAGGCACAGCTTATATTTATTCAATTGTGACATTTAGCGAAGCAAGGGCCATTATTGGAGGAATTACGGTATCAGTCCATGCATCCATCTTATATCCATCCACCTTATTTACTCATATCGAGGCTGCAGAAAGTAACAGGCTGCATTAATCAAGGCATTTAATAGGGTACAAATGCAATTTCATAACAATATAAGAAAATAAATAGGTGTTTATTTGAGGTGAGGCCTTTATTTGTTCAAGTGGTGATTCAAAGAAGCCAAATACAGTATCGAGCCATCATGAAAAGGTTAGTTACAGTATTTTCCGGACCATAGGGCGCACCGGATTATAAAGGCCCACTGCCGATCAGCAGGTCTAGTCAGGTCTATTTTCATACAAAATCCGCACCGGATTATAGGGCGCATTAAAGGAGTCATATTATTATTATTTTTTTCTAAATTTAAAAGACTTCCTTGTGGTCGACATAACATGTAATGGTGGTTCTTTGGTCAAAATGTTGATTGATTGATTGATTGATTGATTGAGACTTTTATTAGTAGGTTGCACAGTGAAGTACATATTCCGTACAATTGACCACTAAATGGTAACACCCAAATAAGTTTTTCAACTTGTTTAAGTCGGGGTCCACAATTGATTCATGATACAGATGATGTTTTACAGATCATCTTCAAGCCGCTTTCCGACAGTCGCTTCAGGATGCGCCGTTTTGTGGGCGGTCTTATTTACGTGGCTCACCTTCGACAGCGTCTTTTCTCCGTCATCTTTGTTGTAGCGGTGTAGCGTGCAAGGACGGGAGTGGAAGAAGTGTCAAAAGATGGAGCTAACTGTTTTAATGACATTCAGACTTTACTTCAATCAATAACGGAGCAGCATCTCCTCATCCGGAAACAACAACAAGGCCGGAAATGTGTCCCGTGAAAAACCGTCCGACCGGAACTCTCTCATAACAAAAGTTCCTTGGGTGAATAATGTAAACTCACTACACTGGTATGTTTTAGCGTTCCCATGGCGAGTTTACTGACAGATATAAGTTAGAACTTTACACTACTTTATATTAGAAATGGCAACAGCGGAGAATGAATGTCCCATAACAAGAAGATAGAGAAAAAGAAGAAGATTATCACAGACTACAAAAGCGGACGCACGCAAATTTTCAGGACTTATGCAGATCTCAAATACAGATCAGCAGGTACCAGAAGGTAAGAAAAGTTTCATTTGCATAATATTGCGAAACAAAACGCCAGATAATATGCCTTACCTTATACACATACCATAATAATACTCCTATGTTGACACAAGCACAGCACAATTCATCAAGCGGTGCGGCTTCATAGATTACCAAAGTCGCACTAAAACATTTTGATAGATTTTTGAGCGCCGTGTGTAATGTTCTATATTTTCAAAGAAACATAAAACATTTTGGTGTTGTTTACTTGAGTCATAACGCCATCATATTGCAGTCTACACGTGTCTCGTATGTATGGCTGCCATCTACTGGTGCCACTTATCATTTCACCATGTCCCAAATAAAATAGCTTTGAGGTCGGTAAGCACAACCAAAATTATTCCGTACATTAGGCGCACCGGGTTATAAGGCGCAATGTCGTGTTTTGAGAAAATGAAAGGATTTTAAGTAGAGATGTCCGATAATGGCTTTTTTGCCGAAATCCGATATTCCGATATTGTCCAACTCTTAATTACCGATACCGATATCAACCGATACCGATATATACAGTTGTGGAATTAACACATTATTATGCCTAATTTTGTTGTGATGCCCCGCTGGATGCAATTTGACAATGTAACAAGGTTTTCCAAAATAAGAGAACAACTTCAACTCAAGTTATGGAAAAAAGTGTAGCAAGGGGTGTATGATGTAGCGTCCCGGAAGAGTTAGTGCTGCAAGGGATTCTGGGTATTTGTTCTGTTGTGTTTATGTTGCGTTACGGTGCGGATGTTCTCCCGAAATGTGTTTGTCATTCTTGTTTGGTGTGGGTTCACAGTGTGGCGCATATTTGTAACAGTGTTAAAGTTGTTTATACGGCCACCCTCAGTGTGACCTGTATGGCTGTTGACCAAGTATGATTTGCATTCACTTGTGTGTGTGCCAAAAGCCGAAGGTATTTTGTGATTGGGCCGGCCTTGAAGGGTTATTGGCGCTCTGTATTTCTTCCCACGTCCGTGAACACAGCGGCGTTTTAAAAAGTCAGAAATTGTACTTTTTGAAACCGATACCGATAATTTTGATACCCATAATTTCCGATTTGACATTTTAAAGCATTTATCGGCCGATAATATCGGCAGTCCGATATTATCGGACATCTCTAATATAAAGTGCGCCTTATAGTCTGAAAAATACGGTATTTACCAGGCTTCTATTATTTTAGTTAATGAGTCTATAAGAGCACATATGCTTTTAAAAAAGAACAGCTATTTGAGGGTGTTTACTCTCTTTGTGGTTAATTAGGGCAGTGTTTTTCAACCACTGTGTCACGGCACACTAGTGTGCCGTGAGATACAGTCTGGTGTGCCGTGGAGGATTATCTAATTTCACCTATTTGGGTTAAAAATATTTTTTGCAAACCAGCAATTATAGTCTGCAAATTATGTGTTGTTGTTGAGTGTCAGTGCTGTCTACCGCTCGGCAGAGTAACTATGTTATACTCTTTCATATCAATAGGTGGCAGCAGGTAGCTAATTGCTTTGTAGATGTCGGAAACAGCGGGAGGCAGTGTGCAGGTAAAAAGGTGTCTAATGCTTACACCAAAAATAAACAAAAGGTGAGTGCCCCTAAGAAAAGGCATTGAAGCTTAGGGAAGGCTATGCAGAACAAAACTAAAACTGAACTGGCTACCAAGTAAACAAAAACAGAATGCTGGACGACAGCAAAGACTTACTGTGGAGCAAAGACAATGTACGTCCGAACATGACATGACGATCAACAATGTCCCCACAAAGAATGATAAAAACAACTGAAATATTCTTGATTGCTAAAAGAAAGTGGATGTGGGAAATATCGCTCAAAGGAAGACATGAAACTGCTACAGGAAAATACCAAAAAAAGAGAAAAAAATACCAAAATAGGAGCACAAGACAAAAACTAAAACACTACACACAGGAAAACAGCAACAAACTCAAAATAAGTCACAGTGTGATGTGACAGGTCATGACAGTACACCTACTTTGAGACAGGAGCTATAGTGATGCATGCTTGGTTATGGTTTAAAGTCATATCCAACAATTGCGACAACGACTTTTTACCGTCAACTGAGTTTTGTTTTTTAATGATTTCTGCTGGTGGTGTGCCTCCGCATTTTTTCAATGGAAAAAATGTGCCTTGGCTCAAAAAAGGTTGGAAAACACTGAATTAGGGCATTTATTTTGGGGTCTTGAATAAAAATATTTAACAGCACATTGAATGTAGGAATTTACGGCTGGCAGTACTTTTTTTTTTTACAAGTGGCCAGAGTGCGAGTGTGGGGTTTTCCCCCCCCCCTCCACTTTGAAACCACCCAGCGGAAATGTGTCCTTTGGATGATAACGCTGACACTAATATGGCAGCCAAAACGTAGTGTTTGAAGTCAGTGGGCTGAGGCTGATGTACAGTAAATAAGTCAGCGCCATGGCAACAGCCCGCGGCTAATGCCATTCATATTCCCCCCGCGGAGCCCGGCTGCACTGGCCTGGAGCCAAATCTGTTTCGAGGACTGCGGGCTTTGCACAAAAACATAAAAGAAGATGCATTAAAACACCGATTGTGGGCTTTTTATTTTTATTTATTTTTTTATTTTTTTCAAGCCATGCTGAGGTGATCGCCATGTCAACAAGCTCCCTGAATGGCTTCCTTGCATCATGTGGTCGTGGCATTTAATGACAAGATGATTCACCACGCAGGCCTTGGAAATAACGCTTGTTTTGCTTCTTACAAATCCTTGATTCCCCCCCCCCCTATAAATAACAAATTGATTCATCAGGAGGCAATGTAGGCCAGGCTAAGCTGCGCACTGAGCGGCTGAGTGTGTGACCTTTCACTAAAAAAAAAAAAAAAAAAAAGATGGTGCAAGTCGTATGTCAGCGAGAACACGTTAATGCGCAAACACTCACCAGTGGCTAAGTGCATGAATGCGAGTCATTAGGGAAACAGATGTCAGCAAGTCTCAGGTTAGAGAAAAATTATTTTTGCTTCCCGAGCTGAGTGTGTGCGTGTGTGCGTGTGTGGGAAGCAGATGCTGCCGCCTCTTAAGCCGGCGAGATTGAGAAGGGACTGTTTAAATGAAGAGACCATGGCGTTTGTTACAAAAAACAACAACAAACCACAGCCTATTGATTCATTTCTTTAGCATTTAGGGACCTCTTTAAAACAAGGACATAGGCCAGACGTTTCCCCCGCCAGGCTTGATCTGAAATATTTGGATGCCAGACGCTGTGTACGTCCAAGAGGCGAATTAAAGTGATAACAGCTTTTCGTAATGTTTGATACGGCTTCATGTGAGGAAATATCAGCTTTGGAGCTGCAAATCCTATTAAGTGATTGTCACCCAACTGAGAAACAGGAGTCTTGGGGGATGGAAGGAAAGCAAAAAAAACTACAGTATATCTTAAGAGTGTTTCGGCTAATTGTGATGCTTTGAGTTGCAAGCAAAAATTTGGGTTACAAGCATCCCCGCTGTTCGTTGGCGTAGAAAAATGAACCCGTAAGACACGGGTGTCAATTTTGTTTTTTAATGTGATTGTTTTTGTTTTACTTGTTTTGTGACTTAGTCTTTAGAAAAGTGCCAATGAACAAAACATATATTAATATCATCATGTATTAGGACCATACTTGCCAACCTTGAGACCTCCGATTTCGGGAGGTGGGGGGTGGGGGGCGTGGCCGGGGTGGGGCGGGGGCGTGGTTGGGGGCGTGGCTAAGAGGGGAGGAGTATATTTACAGCTCGAATTCACCAAGTCAAGTATTTCATATATATATATATATATATATATATATATATATATATATATATATATATATAAGAAATACTTGACTTTCAGTGAATTCTAGCTATATATATATTTATTTTATTATATATATATATATATATATATACATATATATATATATATATATATATATATATATATATATATATATATATATATATATATATATATATATGTGTATATATATATATATATATATATATATATATATATATATATATATACCGGTATATATATATATATATATACATATATATATATATATATAAATAAAAGAAATACTTGGATTTCAGTGTTCATTTATTTACACATATACACACACATAACACACATCTACTCATTGTTGAGTTAAGGGTTGAATTGTCCATCCTTGTTCTATTCTCTGTCACTATTTTTCTAACCATGCTGAACACCCTTTCGCAGGTACCCAGAAAGGTTTTGAGTACCACCAAAAAAACTGAATCTCTGAAGACAGTATAAAAATCTGTGTTAAAGGTGTACAAATACTGTTTGTATAATAAGCATGTTATTGTTTACAAATGAGGGTTAAGAATTTAGTACTAAAAAAAAAAAAAAGAATGTGGCTTAAGTACAGTTTTTTAATTGAGCTGCTGCATTTTTTGGTTGGGTTGTTTATTTATTTTGAGTAACTTCTACATTTCTAAAAGGGGAGGAATGTAATAGAGTGATCTATGTTTTTCTGTTGCCATCTCCTGGTGAATGTTGGCTATAGCGTACTGGGGTTACTTTTTGGTTGGCCAACGATGTACGTGGTGTTGCGCACCTGACGCCAAGTGTGTGAGTCTGTTCTGAAGTCTACAGTAAAGAGACATACTTCATCACCTCGCCTGGTTGTTGCTTCCAACTCAATATATTACAACAACATTGCTGTTTACGGCAGACGAACTGCTTTACGGTAGAATAAAACATGACTGCTGTTGTTGTGTGTTGTTACTGCGCTGGGAGGACGTTAATGAAACTGCCTAACAATAAACCCACATAAGAAACCAAGAACTCGCCCTCGATCATTCTACAGTTATAACGTGATTGGGCAGGCACGCTGTTTATATTGTGGGAAAGCGGACGTGAATACAGGCTGTTGACACGTCACTCAGGTCCGCATGGAGCTGGAGAGGGCATGGCTTCCAGCTCCGCCTGAATTTCGGGAGATCTTCGGGAGAAACTTTGTCCCGGGAGGTTTTCGGGAGAGGCGCTGAATTTCGGGAGTCTCCCGGAAAATCCGGGAGGGTTGGCAAGTATGATTAGGACTAGAGATGTCTGATAATGGCTTTTTTGCCGGTATCCGATATTCCGATATTGTCCAACTCTTAATTACCGATTCCGATATCAACTGATACCGATATATACAGTCGTGGAATTAACACATTATTATGCCTAATTTTGTTGTGATGCCCCGCTGGATGCATTAAACAATGTAACAAGGTTTTCCAAAATAAATCAACTGAAGTTATGGAAAAAAAATGCCAACATGGCACTGCCATATTTATTATTGAAGTCACAAATTGCATTTTTTTTTTAACATGCCTCAAAACAGCAGCTTGGAATTTGGGACATGCTCTCCCTGAGAGAGCTTGAGGAGGTTGAGGTGGGTGGGAGGTAGAGGGTAGGGGGGGATGTATATTGTAGCGTCCTGGAAGAGTTAGTGCCGCAAGGGGTTCTGGGTATTTGTTCTGTTGTGTTTATGTTGTGTTACGGTGCGGATGTTCTCCCGAAATGTGTTTGTCATTCTTGTTTGGTGTGGGTTCACAGTGTGGCGCATATTTGTAACAGTGTTGAAGTTGTTTGTACGGCCACCCTCAGTGTGACCTGTATGGGTGTTGACCAAGTATGCCTTGCATTCACTTGTGTGTGTGAAAAAGCTGCATATATTATGTGAATGGGCCGGCACGCTGTTTGTATGGAGGAAAAGCGGACATGACGACAGGTTGTAGAGGGCGTTAAGGCACGCCCCTAATATTGTTGTCCGGGTGGAAATCGTGAGGTATTCGGGAGAATGGTTGCCCCGGGAGATTTTCCGGAGGGGCACTGAAATTCGGGAGTCTCCCGGGAAAATCGGGCGGGTTGGCAAGTATGGGTATAGTACCGAATATGATTCATTAGTATCGCGGTACTGTACTAGTACCGGTATACCGTATAACCCTAGTACACACAAAATAAAAACAGGACTGTTCCATTTTTAATTCTAGAAGTGGGGATTTTCACATTGAGATATTCCTCTGCCAAAAACGAGAATGCCAAATTTAGGAATGACGTACCGTAGGACTAAACAGGACTCTGATTGGACTTGGCAACATGCAATTATTCTATTGGGACTTCAAACAGAAAATACACTCAATTATCTTACAATTTTGTTCAGATTTGCAACAAAATGCTGCATCTTTCATGGCAAAGTGTTTGTTTGTGCAATCCAAACTAACAAACAGCAAATAAAAACAATTCAAGGCCCCCTTGTGTTTGGAATTTGATTGATTGATTGAAACTTGTAATAGTAGATTGCACAGTACAGTACATATTCCGTACAATTGATCACTAAATGGTAACACCCCAATAAGTTTTTCAACTTGTTTAAGTCGGGGTCCACGTTAATCAATTCATGGTAGAATGGTAATAAGAGTCAGTGTGCATAATCAACTTGTGGAATTTAGAGTCACAGCCTGGGCTGCCATGGCGATGTGTAAATGTCATTTCGCCACACTTGTGACAGCAGCAGATGGCGATGGGCACCTTGGGCACTGCCCCCTCTTAGGACCTTGGGTGCAGGGACAGAGCAGCCATGCAGACAAAATACGAAGGCCACTTATCGCGTCTTCAGACACTTACGCAAGAGGAGCAGCTCTAAAATTGACATGTTGGACAAGACGAAGACAACTCATCTGTTCTTGTTTTTTTTCCGAGTCACAAATTTGCATCGTCACTTGTTGCTAGGCAGAATTCATAAAGATAAAAAAGACAGGTATGCATTAAAATGATCAAAATATTCAGTAGCCTAATAGTTGGTAGCTTAGGGTGACTTCCATATGTATATATCGTAGGGGTGTAACGGTACACAAAAATTTCGGTTCGGTACGTACCTCGGTTTAGAAGTCACGGTTCGGTTCATTTTCGTTACAGTAAGAAAACAACAAAATATAAATGTTTGGGTTATTTATTTACCAAATTTGCAAAATCTTCTACCAAAAATATTTTTCTTAGTGGAATATTTGATGTGAAGTATTGGGAACCTTGGATAGGTCAATAATTCATAATAACATTGATTTTGATTCAATATTATGTTTTGAGCAATGACAGTTTGAAAGAAAAAAAAAAACAGCTTTGTTTTATTAGTCAACATTGCAACTTTTTCTAAATTACATTTAGCCTTTAAGCTTTTTTATTTCACTTTTGTTATGTTTTTGTTTATTTTAATTGTATTTTTAGAATGTGCCGTGGGCCTTTAAAACATTAGCTGTGGGCCGCAAATGGCCTCCAGGGCACACTTTTGACACCCCTGCTATATCCACCCATCCATCTTCTTCCGCTTATCCGAGGCAGCAGCCTAAGCAGGGAAGCCCAGACTTCCCTCTCCCCAGCCACTTGGTCCAGCTCCTCCCGGGGGATCCCAAGGCGTTCCCAGGCCAGCCGGGAGAGATAGTCTTCCCAACGTGTCCTGGGTCTTCCCCGTGGCCTCCTACCGGTCGGACGTGCCCTAAACACCTCCCTAGGGAGGCGCTCGGGTGGCATCCTGACCAGATGCCCGAACGACCTCATCTGGCTCCTCTCGATGTGGAGGAGCAGCGGTTTTACTTTGAGCTCCTCCCGGATGGCAGAGCTTCTCACCCTATCTCTAAGGGAGAGCCCCGCCACCCGGCGGAGGAAACTCATTTCGGCCGCTTGTACCCGTGATCTTGTCCTTTCGGTCATGACCCAAAGCTCATGACCATAGGTGAGGATGGGAACGTAGATCGACCGGTTAATTGAGAGCTTTGCCTTCCGGCTCAGCTCCTTCTTCACCACAACGGATCGATACAGAGTCCGCATTACTGAAGACGCCGCACCGATCCGCCTGTCGATCTCACGATCCACTCTTCCCTCACTCGTGAACAAGACTCAGAGGTACTTGAACTCCTCCACTTTGGGTAAGATCTCCTCCCCAACCCGGAGATGGTACTCCACCCTTTTCCGGGCGAGAACCATGGACTCAGACTTGGAGGTGCTGATTCCCATCCCAGTCGCTTCACACTCGGCTGCGAACCGATAGATAATAAAAAATGAAATCTGATAAATCTATGGATAAAAAGCAGAGCCTGGCGACGCATGCGCGTTTATTATTACTCTGTCTCTCTCTCTGTCTCTGCCCCTCCCTCACCAATGCTGCTGTGCGCACAATTTGTTGTGTTTTTAACCCCTTCTTAGCCCTGAACGTACATTGAAAATACACACAACCCTAACTCAAAATGCCGGACATTTGAGGCATTTAAGAAACTCCGCCCTGACAGCTTCCACAAAAGAGGACATTTCCGGTGAAAAGACGACGTATGGTCAGTCTATCGTAGCCCGTTAGCTGCTAGCATGCCATGTGTTGTGCCTCGGTGTGCATTGTTTACACAACGTGCGTTACGCGACTTAATATGTCCGTGTGGAAACTCGTTCGGCACACCTCCGAACCGAACCGGAACCCCCGTATCGAAACGGTTCAATACAAATACACGTACCGTTACACCCCTAATATATATATATATATATATATATATATATATATATATATATATATATATATAGTTGTGGTCCAATATTTACATACACTTGTAAAGAACATAATGTCATGGCTGTCTTGAGTTTCCAATAATTTCTACAATTCTTATTTTTTTGTGATAGAGTGATTGGAGCACATACTTGTTGGTCACAAAAAACATTCATGAAGTTTGGTTCTTTTATGAATTTATTATGGGTCTACTGAAAATGTGAGCAAATGTGCTGGGTCAAAAGTATACATACAGCAATGTTAATATTTGCTTACATGTCCCTTGGCAAGTTTCACTGCAATAAGGCGCTTTTGGTGGCCATCCACAAGCTTCTGGTTGAATTTTGGACCACTCCTCTTGACAAAATTGGTGCAGTTCAGCTAAATGTGTTGGTTTTCTGACATGGACTTGTTTCTTCAGCATTGTCCACAGTCAGGACTTTGGGAAGGCCATTCTAAAACCTTCATTCTAGCCTGATTTAGCCAATCCTTTACCACTTTTGACGTGTGTTTGGGGTCATTGTCCTGTTGGAACACCCAACTGCGCCCAAGACCCAACCTCCGGGCTGATGATTTTAGGTTGTCCTGAAGAATTTGGAGGTAATCCTCCTTTTTCATTGCCCCATTTACTCTCTGTAAAGCACCAGTTCCATTGGCTGCAAAACAGGCCCAGAGCATAATACTACCACCACCATGCTCGACGGTAGGCATAGTGTTCCTGGGATTAAAGGCCTCATCTTTTCTCCTCCAAACATATTGCTGGGTATTGTGGCCAAACAGCTCAATTTTTGTTTCATCTGACATCACATGGACAAAGAAACGACCTTCTGGAGGAAACCATCCACGGTTATGTTAAAGGAGCATGTTCAGTCAAAATGAATTGCGTGATTAATCTGCACATACACATAATTAATGTGATACTTTTTGTCATCAACCAATTGAGTTAACTGGTTATTTTTTAAAGCCCTGATGTTTTTAGGCCAGTTGACATAACTACACCGTTTACCTGGCAAGTTGGCAGAAACTTAACACAAAATGAGTGGATTGTTCCACATTAAACAACAGATAATTGCCTTTTTCACCACATCTTCTCAATCTACAGGGGCACTGCCCCAAGCATAATAGATATGGAGCACAGTTGTAACGATGCAAAACATTGATTCTCCATTAAGATGTTGTTTAAATACAAATATGTGGCATATGTAATAATAAAATAATTGTACAGACTACCTCTTGAAGCTCATCGAGAGAATGCCAAGAGCAGTAATCAGAGCAAAGGGTGGCTATTTTGAAGAAACTAGAATATGAAACATGTTTTCAGCTATTTCACCTTTTTTTGTTAAGTACATAACTCCACATGTGTTCATTCATAGTTTTGATGCCTTCAGTGACAATCTACAACAGGGGTCACCAACCTTTTTGAAACCAAGAGCTACTTCTTGGGTACTGATTAATGCAAAGGGCTACCAGTTTGACACACACTTAAATAAATTGCCAGAAATAGCCAATTTGCTCAATTTACCTTTAACTCTATGTTATTATTAATAATTAATGATATTTATATTTGTGGAAACACTGATCATCTTAATGATTTCTCACAATAAATATATATAGAAACAGATAAATATCAATATGCAACACTTTATTTTTATATTTTCTCTAAGTGCACATTTTTCAAATTTTGTAGAGAATAAATGATGAAAAAAACACCTAATTGAACGGTTTAAAAGAGGAGAAAACACGAAAAAAATTTAAATTTAATTTTGAAACATAGTTTATCTTCAATTTCGACTCTTTAAAATTCAAAATTCAACTGAGAAAAAAAAGAAGAGAAAAACTAGCTAATTCGAATCTTTTTGAAAAAATTAAAAAAAGAATTTATGGAACATCATTAGTAATTTTTCCTGATTAGAATTTTGATGACATGTTTTAAATAGGTTAAAATCCAATCTGCACTTTGTTAGAATATATAACAAATTAGACCACGCTATATTTCAAGACAAATCATTATATCTTCTAGATTTTCCAGAACAAAAATTTTAAAAGAAATTCAAAAGACTTTGAAATAAGATTTAAATTTGATTCTACAGATTTTCTAGATTTGCCAGAACAATTTTTTTGAATTTTAATCATAATAACTTTGAAGACATATTTCACAAATATTCTTCGTCAAAAAAACAAGCTAAAATGAAGAATTAAATTAAAATGTATTTATTATTCTTTACAATAAAAAAAATAAATTTACTTGAACATTGATTTAAATCGTCAGGAAAGAAGGGGAAGGAATTTAAAAGGTAAAAAGGTATATGTGTTTAAAAATCCTAAAATAATTTTTAAGGTTGTATTTTTTCTCTCTAAAATTGTCTTTCTGAAAGTTATAAGAAGCAAAGTAAAAAAAATAATGAATTTATTTAAACAAGTGAAGACCAAGTCTTTAAAATATTTTCTTGGATTTTCAAATTCTATTTGAGTTTTGTCTCTCTTAGAATTAAAAATGTCGAGCAAAGCGAGACCAGCTTGCTAGTAAATAAATACAATTTAAAAAATAGAGACAGCTCACTGGTAAGTGCTGCTATTTGAGCTATTTTTAGAACAGGCCAGCGGGCGACTCATCTGGTCCTTACAGGCGACCTGGTGCCCGCGGGCACCGCGTTGGTGACCCCTGATCTACAATGTAAATAGTCTTGGAAATAAAGAAAACACATTGAATAAGGAGAAGGTGTGTCCAAACTTTTGGCCTGTACTGTAGACTCAGGTACCGTCAAGGGAGTATCAATAGTAATATAGTCCAGTAGCAATCAATCTGCCACCAAGAAAATGAAGTACTTGCAGGGAAAAACTGTGATTAAAAGGCAATAAGGGCGAAAGGCTTAGACCAGTGGTTCTCAACCTTTTTTCAGTGATGTACCCCCTGTGAACATTTTTTTTAATTCAAGTACCCCCCAATAAGAGCAAAGCATTTTTTGTTGAAAAAAAGAGATAAAGAAGTAAAATACAGCACTATGTCATCAGTTTCTGATGTATTAAATTGTATAACAGTGCAAAATATTGCTCATTTGTTGTGGTCTTTCTTGAACTATTTGGAAAAAAATATATAAAAATTAGAGATGTCAATAAATGCGTTAAAATAAAATATCGGAAATTATCGGTATCAGGTTTTTTTTTGTTTGTTTTTTTTTTTTTTTTTTTTTTTTATTAAATCAACATAAAAAACACAAGATACACTTACAATTAGTGCACCAACCCAAAAAAACTCCCTCCTCCATTTACACTCATTCACACTCATTCACACAAAAGGGTTGTTTCTTTCTGTTATTAATATTTCTGGTTCCTACATTATATATCAATATATATCAATACAGTCTGCAGGGATACAGTCCGTAAGCACACATGATTGTGCGTGATGCTGGTCCACTAATAGTACTAACCTTTAACAGTTAATTTGACTCATTTTCATTAATTACTAGTTTGTATGTAACTGTTTTTATATTGTTTTACTTTCTTTTTTATTCAAGAAAATGTTTTTAATTTATTTATCTTATTTTATTTTATTAATTTAAAAAAAAGTACCTTATCTTCACCATACCTGGTTGTCCAAATTAGGCATAATAATGTGTTAATTCCACGACTGTATATATCGCATACTTGCCAACCCTCCCGAATTTTCCGGGAGACTCCTGAAATTCAGCGCCTCTCCCGAGAACCTCCCGAGACAAATATTCTCCCGAAAATCTCCCGATTTTCAGCCGGAGCTGGAGGCCACGCCCCCTCCAGCTCCATGCGGACCTGACAGCATACTTGCCAACCCTCCCGAATTTTCCGGGAGACTCCCGAAATTCAGCGCCTCTCCCAAAAACCTCCCGGGACAAATATTCTCCCGAAAATCTCCCGATTTTCAGCCGGAGCTGGAAGCCACGCTCCCTCCAGTTCCATGCGGACCTGAGTGAGGACAGCCTTTTTTCATGACGGGAGGACAACAGGGTGACAAGAACTAAATCATCCAGACTAGAGATAAATTGTAATATTATGTTTATTTAACCTAAAAATACATATATTTATTAATTAAAAAAAAAAAAAAAATCTAAATAAAAAACATCAAAAATAATTGTATTTTTATTTGTATTTTTTCGTGACTCCTTATTACATCCAGCCACATAATTATACATTAAAATAAACATATTTGAAATAATTTATTTTAAATTATCATAATAATTCATTTAAAATGACCATATTTAATTATTAAAATAATTGCTTGTTTATCAACAACTTTAGCATTTTATTCATTACATTTTGAAACTCTCAGAAGCCAAGTAATGTTATATTCCTTAATATTTATTTATGCACGTTTGCGGTATCAATGATCTAAACACAGTTTGTTTGCATATTTTCAGGATGTAGATATCTATATATATATACATTTACACATATATATATATATATATATATATATATATATATATATATATATATATATATACACTGTATATATATATATATATATATATATATATATATATATATATATATATATATATATATACTGTATATGTATATATATATATATATATATATATATATATATATATATATATATATATATATATATATATATATGTATGTATGAAATACTTGACTTGGTGAATTCTAGCTGTCAATATACTCCTCCCCTCTTAACCACGCCCCCAAACACCACCCACCCCACCCCCGACCACGCCCCCACCCCCCACCTCCCGAAATCGGCGGTCTCAAGGTTGGCAAGTATGCCTGACAGCCTTTTCTTTATGACAACAGGGGTGACAAGAACTAAATCATCCAGACCAGAGATAAATTGTCTTACCTAAAAATAAATATATTTATTCATTTAAAAAAATAAAAAAAATTTTTTTACTATTTTTTGCTAAAAACATCAAAATTAATTATATTTTTATTTGTATTTTTTCTGACTCCTTATTACATCCAGCCATAGAATTATACATTAAAATAAACATATTTGAAATCATTAATTTTAAATGATCATAATAATTCATTTAAAATGACCATATTTAATTATTAAAATAATTGCTTGTTTATCAACAACTTTAGCATTTTATTCATTACATTTTGAAGCTCTCAGAAGCCAAGTTATGTTATATTCCTTAAGTTTTATTTATGCAAGTTTGAAGTATCAATTATCTAAACACAGTTTTGTTTGCATATTTTCAGGATATATATATATATATATATATATATATATATATATATATATATATATATATATATATATATATATATATATATATATGTATATATATATATATATATATATATATATATATATGTATATATATATATATATAAATATATATATATATATGTATATATATATATATATATATATACATATATATGTATATATATATATATATATATATATATATATATATATATATATATATATATATATATATATATATATATATATATATATATATATGTAAATATATGTATATGTATGTGTATATATATATATATATATATATATATATGAAATACTTGACTTGGTGAATTCTAGCTGTCAATATACTCCTCCCCTCTTAGCCCCCCCCACCTCCCGAAATCGGAGGTCTCAAGGTTGGCAAGTATGATATATCGGTTGATATCAGTATCGGTAATTAAAGAGTTGGACAATATCGGAATATCGGATATCGGCAAAAAGCCATTATCGGACATCCCTAATAAAAATAACTAAAAACTTGTTGAAAAATAAACAAGTGATTCAATTATAAATAAAGATTTCTACACAGGGCTTCACGGTGGCAGAGGGGTTAGTGCATCTGCCTCACAATACGAAGGTCCTGAGTAGTCTTGGGTTCAATCCCGGGCTCGGGATCTTTCTGTGTGGAGTTTGCATGTTCTCCCCGTGACTGCGTGGGTTCCCTCCGGGTACTCCGGCTTCCTCCCACCTCCAAAGACATGCACCTGGGGATAAGTTGATTGGCAACACTAAATTGGCCCTAGTGTGTGAATGTTGTCTTGTCTATCTGTGTTGGCCCTGCGATGAGGTGGCGACTTGTCCAGGGTGTACCCCGCCTTCCGCCCGATTGTAGCTGAGATAGGCTCCAGCGCCCCCCGCGACCCCAAAGGGAATAAGCGGTAGAAAATGGATGGATGGATTTCTACACATAGAAGTAATCATCAACTTAAAGTGCCCTCTTTGTGGATTGTAATAGAGATCCATCTGGATTCATGAACTTAATTCTAAACATTTTTTCACAAAAAAAGAAATCTTTAACATCAATATTTATGGAACATGTCCACCAGGGGCGTCACTAGCTTTTAAGGACAGGGGAGGCTTAGCCCCCAGGAGATGCACAGGATGCGAGCAAACGTTACGCGCAAGCACAAAACTTCACAAACGGCAAACAAAGACTTAGAAATTATTCATTGTTATTATTATTATTTTTTTTAAATGCACGGGACGAAATGAAATGCTCCCCGGGACGATGACCTTTAACCATTTTTTTTCTTTTTCTTTTTATGTATTTATTAATTTTACATTTTATATTAAATGTCTTGGTTTTTCCTCCCTCTGAAAATCCTATGAAATGTTTAACAAGCCATCCTATAATAATACAACAGCTATTAATGTAACAATACAATAAAACAAATATATTTAATGATGTTTTTTTCATTATTTTAACAATAGGCTAATGTATATTACTTTATATAGATTCTACAAGAAACACAAAACTTAAAAACTAAATTATTTACAATTGCGCACACAAGGTTTTGTGCCGCTTCACTCATTGTAAAGGAAGATAATGTGCTTCGTACACCTGCAGGACCGCAAGCAAGGTCGCAGAGAAAATGCGGACTGGAATTTGAGTGATGTGGGCATTTTCTATATGAACAAGTGGAATGGATTGGATACCGACACACTGAAGAGGCTCTCTACAGCAGTGTTTTTCAACCTTTTTTGAGCCAAGGCACATTTTTTGCGTTGAAAAAATACGGAGGCACACCACCAGCAGAAATCATTAACTCAGTTCAGAGTAAAAAGTCATCGTCGCAATTGTTGGACATGACTTTAAACCATAACCAAGCATGTGTCACTATAGCTCTTGTCTCAAAGTAGGTGTACTGTCACCTGTCACATCACACCGTGACTTATTTGGAGTGTTTTGGTTGTGCTCCTGTGTGTAGTGTTTTAGTTCTTGTCTTGCGCTCCTATTTTGGTGGCTTTTTCTCTTTTTTTGGTATTTTCCTGTAGCAGTTTCATGTCTTCCTTTGAGCGATATTTCCCGCATCACTTTGTTTTCAGCAATCAAGAATATTTCAGTTGTTTTTATTCTTCTTTGTGGGGACATTGTTGATTGTCACGTCATGTTCGGATGTACATTGTGGACGCCGTCTTTGCTCCACAGTAAGTTTTTGCTGTCGTCCAGCATTCTGTTTTTGTTTACTTTATAGCCAGTTCAGTTTTAGTTTCGTTCTGCATAGCCTTCCCTAAGCTTCAATGCCTTTTCTTAGGAACACTCAACTTTTGTTTATTTTTGGTTTAAGCATTAGACACAATTTTACCGCACGCTGCCTCCCGCTGTTTCCGACATCTACAAAACATTTAGCTACCTGCTGCCACCTACTGATATGGAAGAGTATTACACGGTTACTCTGTCGAGCGGTAGACAGCACCGACACTCAACAACAACATATAATTTGCAGACTATAATTACTGGCTTGCAAAAAATATTTTTAACCCAAATAGGTGAAATTAGGTAACCTCCCACGGCACACCAGACTGTATCTCACGGCACACTAGTGTGCCACGGCACAGTGGTTGAAAAACACTGCTCTATCTTACGCTACGAAGTGAGGGGAAACCGAGTGAATAATAACAGGTTATATGATTATTTATTTAAACTCATATTCGGGCCACTTTATAATGACTATGTCGGCATGTATTTGTAAAAAAAAAAAAAACAACACCAAATTATTTAGGGGGGCTTAAGAATATTTTAGGGGGGCTTGAGCCCCCCTAAAATAGGCCTAACAACGCCAATGTTGGCAAGTATGATATATCGGTTGATATCAGTATCGGTAATTAAAGAGTTGGACAATATCGGAATATCGGATATCGGCAAAAAGCCATTATCGGACATCCCTAATAAAAATAACTAAAAACTTGTTGAAAAATAAACAAGTGATTCAATTATAAATAAAGATGTCTACACATAGAAGTAATCATCAACTTAAAGTGCCCTCTTTGGGGATTGTAATAGAGATCCATCTGGATTCATGAACTTAATTCGAAACATTTTTTCACAAAAAAACAAATCTTTAACATCAATATTTATGGAACATGTCCACCAGGGGCGTCACTAGCTTTTAAGGACAGGGGGGCTTAGCCCCCAGGAGATGCACCGGATGCGAGCAAACGTTACGCGCAAGCACAAAACTTCACAAACGGCAAACAAAGACTTAGAAATTATTCATTGTTATTATTATTATTTTTTTTAAATGCACGGGACGAAATGAAATGCTCCCCGGGACGATGACCTTTAACCATTTTTTTTCTTTTTCTTTTTATGTATTTATTAATTTTACATTTTATATTAAATGTCTTGGTTTTTCCTCCCTCTGAAAATCCTATGAAATGTTTAACAAGCCATCCTATAATAATACAACAGCTATTAATGTAACAATACAATAAAACAAATATATTTAATGATGTTTTTTTCATTATTTTAACAATAGGCTAATGTATATTACTTTATATAGATTCTACAAGAAACACAAAACTTAAAAACTAAATTATTTACAATTGCACACACAAGGTTTTGTGCAGCTTCACTCATTGTAAAGGAAGATAATGTGCTTCGTACTCCTGCAGGACCGCAAGCAAGGTCGCAGAGAAAATGTGGACTGGAATTTGAGTGATGTGGGCATTTTCTATATGAACAAGTGGAATGGATTGGATACCGACGCACTAAAGGGGCTCTCTACCTTACGCTACGAAGTGAGGGGAAACTGAGTGAATAATAACAGGTTATATGATTATTTATTTAATATTATAATGACTATGTCGGCATGTATTTGTAAAAAAACACCAAATTATTTAGGGGGGCTTAAGAATATTTTAGGGGGACTTGAGCCCCCCTAAAATATGCCTAACAACGCCAATGATGTCCACAAAAAATCTAGCTGTCAACACTGAATATTGCATTGTTGCATTTCTTTTCACAGTTCTTTTTGACAGACATTTAAAAAAAAATCTCACGTACCCCTTGGCATACCTTCAAGTACCCCCAGGGGTACGCGTACCCCCATTTGAGAACCACTGGCTTAGACTACCACCTGTGCTGTGTAAGGAGAATGCAGCTTTGGTGTAAAAATGCAAAGGCATGTAGAAACGTGCATTGCCTGGGTGGTGAACGGCTTTCCAGGGTGCAGCGAGTGGCAGCATTAAGGCCATAATATGATAAAATAATTAAAGCTGCATCCTCCTCAAGGGTGAAATTGGGCCCCCAACATCCACTTTTGCTTTCATTTAGCTGCACGTAGCCTGAGTGTAGAATATTGTGGCTAATTATGACTGCAGAAAAGCAACATTTTTATGTCCCTGTTTAAGTGTATCGCCTCTCCACTCTTCAGTGGAAGGTTATATGTGATGACACAGGGAGGAGGAGGAGAAAGAAAAAAAAAGCCAACGGTGCAAAATTAACTTTTCATGTATTTCCTCCGCACGTCCTTGTTTCTTCTTGTGTCGCACACGCCGCCGCAGGCTGGCTTCCTTTTCTTTTAATTGCAATTTCATCAAGAATTTAAAGCCTCCCTCCTGTCAGTCTGGACTGAGGACGGAAATGTAAAGTCGCCATTGTGTGTGTGTGTGTGTATGTGTGTGTGTGTGTGTGTGTGTGTGTGTGTGTGTGTGTGTGTGTGTGTGTGTGTGTGTGTGTGGAGATAAGTCGGGAGCGGCTCGGGGAAAGACTCACTTTCATCACCGCTGGACCTCCCCTGTCGCTCCAAATCTCCATCCTTCACTCCCTCGCTCTCTTCCACGGCTTTGTCACTCGCGGGAGCGGCTCTGCGGAGTATGAATTTATAATATTATATAAATAAGGTGGCGGGGGGGGGGCGCTTTGACACAAATTTCAGATCGTGCGCTTCAACAGTGTTCTAAAGTGTCAAGAAAAACCCTGTTTCCTTATGTAATGACAGCTGTGTTTGTCTACTCAACTGCAGAGAGTACCAGGCGTCTTTTTTCAGGTTAGGGGTAAGAGTGAAGAAAAGACGGATTAATTAGGGTGTGGCGTCTATTACAGTGGATGCCAGTATTACAGGGAATATAGTATCGTTCTCTTTTATTAACTCAACTACAGAGAGTACCAGGTATCTTTTGAAATCAAAAATGGTGAAAAAAGGGAAAATACCACATCCATCTATAGTAGCAGAGGGCATTTATTTGCTAAACTGCAGAGGGTAAAGGGTAAGAGTGAAGAAAAGAAAGGGATTAATCAGGGTGTGGCGTCTATTACAGTGGATGTCGGTATTTCAGGAAATATAGTATCGCTCTCACCATTATTTACTCAACTACATGGCATTTATTTGGGGTAAAGCTGGTGGAAAAAAGGAAATGTCTATTTGAGGTGAGGTGTTTATCAAGTTCAAGTGGATGAGGGCATTTATTTGCTCAAGAGTAAAGGGTAAGAGTGCAGAAAAGACAGGGAATAATTAGGGTGTGGCGTCTATTACAGTGGATGCTGGTATTTCAGGAAATATAGTATCGCTCCCACCGTTATTTACTCAACTACATGGCATTTATTTGGGGTAAAGCTGGTGGAAAAAAGGAAATGTCTATTTGAGGTGAGGTGTTTATCAAGTTCAAGTGGATGAGGGTATTTATTTGCTCAAGAGTAAAGGGTAAGAGTGCAGAAAAGACAGGGAATAATTAGGGTGTGGCATCTGTTACAGTGGATGCCGGTATTTCAGGGAATATAGTATCGTTCTCTTTTATTTACTCAACTACAGAGAGTACCAGGTATCTATTGAGAGCAAAGATGGTGAAAAAAGGGAATGTGTATTCGAGATGAGGTGTTTACTGATTCAAGTATATGCAGGGATTCATTAGGGCATGGCAACAAGTCCATTCACCCATCTACAGTAGCTGAAAACATTTATTTGCTCAACTGCAGAGGGTGAAGGGTAAGAGTGGAGGAAACAAAAGGATTAATTAGGGCGTGGCGTCTACTAGAGTGGATGCCAGTATTTCAGGAAATATAGTATCCATCCCTCCTTTAACTACTCAACTACTATAAAGGGGAAAGTTGGTGGAAAATAGTTGATGTCTATTTGAAGTGACTTGTTAAATTAGTTAAGTGAATGGGGCATTTATTTATAAGTTGCACGGAGCACATTAAGGGTAAATCTGGGGTGAAAAAATGGATGTCTATTTGAGGTGAGGTGTTTAATTAGTTAACATGGTGATTAAATTGGACATTTATTCATCAACAACTTCAGGCATCTACTTGTGGTACGAATGGGGAAAAAAGGCACTGTCTATGGTATTTGAGGTGTGGCAGTTAATTCAATGTGGGTGTTTATTTACTTAACTGCAGAGAGTACCAGGGTAAATGCCAAGTAAAAAAATGTGAGGCATTTATTTTTTCAAATGGACGAGGCGCACAGTGATTAATTGGGGCATGGCATCTAGTATAGCAGAGTCTACTATTTGAGGAAATATAGTCTCTTTCCATCCATTCCCTTATTTATCATTAACAAAAGACAATAATTAAATGCATTTGAGATTAAATTTGTACTGAAGGTATTGAAATAAATCACTAAATATATTATATATACAAATTTAATTAACAAATAATTTAATAAATGTAATATAATAATTAATAATAATTTAAACAATGGTAAAGTAAAAGATAATAATCTATTTATTTTTTAATTGATTTGGCTTTATATTCATTCCATTTAATTAAATAAAATATACAATAAGTGGAACGAGGAGGGCGGCCTATTATTATTATTTTGTTTGTAAAGGAACATTTCTCCCATGTGACCAACTGCCATAGAGTGTCAAGTGTATCTGCTCGCCATATGCTTTCACACTGCTGGCATGTCTCGCCTTGCTTGTTGTCTCCTTTTCACACACACATGCACTCTCCAACATGAGTCACCAATAAAAGCAGAGAGGCGACAAACACAGAGAGAGGCGAAGTGTGCAAAAAACACAAAGGAAGCGCCTCAAGTTATTTGCTACTGTTATGTGTAAAAAAAAAAAAGAAAGAAGAAATTAGTATTTTATGTATGTATTCTGCATTATGCAATTTATATATTCCACAAGATTCATTATTTACTGAGGGTTTTAATCATTCTATGACTGATTCATGTATTCATTTGATGACAATTTTTAGTTCCATAACTGATTTATTTACGATATTGGTTTATTTATTGACCGTTTTAGTTATTGTCAGGTTCAAACACTGATGACATCTATTAAACAAGACAAGAAGCAAGGAATTAAACAGAGAAAGAATTCAATTTGCAAACCCCTGTCATGTCTGTGTGATCATGTTTTTGTTTTGGTCATGTTCGTTTTGGTTTTTGGACTTTTTGTGCACTTTTGTTTTGTCACCATAGCAACCATTAGTTTTCACCTGTCACGTCACGCACCTGTTTCACATTTTGAGTCACGCACCTGTTTTTGTTAATCATGTCTATAGTATTTAAGTTCATTGTTTTCAGTTTGTCGTTCTGACGACATCCCCGCATTTATACTCTCCACACACTTATGACCCTTGCTGCGCTTTTTCATGCCGTTTTTGTCCATGCCAAGTAAGTTTTGTTTATTATTGCCACAGTTAGTGTTTTTTGTTGTTCATAGTTTTTGCCTTTGTGCAAGTGTTTGGTTTCATAGTTTGTTCTCCGCCATTGTGCGCGCCTTTTGTTTACTTCCTTGTTTTGTATTTATAGTCTTTAAATAAAAAATTTACTCACATTCCCGTCTCGCCCGAGCCAACTTTCCGTTGCATCTCGGAAAAGCAAACACCCAGGACCAAGTCATGACACCCCGTTTCCATATAAGTTGGGAAATTGTGTTAGATGTAAATATAAACGGAATACAATGATTTGCAAATCCTTTTCAACCCATATTCAATTGAATGCACTACAAAGACAAGATATTTGATGTTCAAACTTATAAACTGTATTTTTCTTTTGCAAATAATAATTAACTTAGAATTTCATGGCTGCAACACGTGCCAAAGTAGTTGGGAAAGGGCATGTTCACCACTGTGTTACATCACCTTTTCTTTTAATAACACTCAATAAACGTTTGGGAACTGAGGAAACTAATTGTTGAAGCTTTGAAAGTGGAATTCTTTCCCATTCTTGTTTTATGTAGAGCTTCAGTCTTTCATCAGTCCGGGGTCTCCGCTGTCGTATTTTACGCTTCATAATGCGCCACACATTTTCGATGGGAGACAGGTCTGGACTGCAGGCGGGCTAGGAAAGTACCCGCTGTTGTAACACGTGCTGAATGTGGCTTGCTGAAATAAGCAGGGGCGTCCATGAAAAAGACGGCGCTTAGATGGCAGCATATATTGTTCCAAAACCTGTATGTACCTTTCAGCATTAATGGTGCCTTCACAGATGTGTAAGTTACCCATGCCTTGGGCACTAATGCACCCCCATACCATCACAGATGCTGGCTTTTGAACTTTGCGTCGATAACAGTCTGGATGGTTCGCTTCCCCTTTGGTCCGGATGACACAATGTCGAATATTTCCAAAAACAATTTGAAATGTGGACTCGTCAGACCACAGAACACTTTTCCACCTTGCATGAGTCCATCTTAGATGATCTCGGGCCCAGAGAAGCCGGCGGCGTTTCTGGGTGTTGTTGATAAATGGCTTTCGCTTTGCATAGTAGAGCTTTAACTTGCACTTACAGATGTAGCGACAAACTGTATTTAGTGACAGTGGTTTTCTGAAGTGTTCCAGAGCCCATGTGGTGATATCCTTTAGAGATTGATGTCGGTTTTTGATACAGTGCCGTCTGAGGGATCGAAGGTCACGGTCATTCAATGTTGGTTTCCGGCCATGCCGCTTACGTGGAGTGATTTCTCCAGATTCTCGGAACCTTTTGATGATATTATGGACCATAGATGTTGAAATCCCTAAATTTCTCGCAATTGCACTTTGAGAAACGTTGTTCTTAAACTGTTTGACTATTTGCTCACGCAGTTGTGGACAAAGGGGTGTACCTCGCCCCATCCTTTCTTGTGAAAGACTGAGCATTTTTTGGGAAGCTGTTTTTATACCCAATCATGGCACCCACCTGTTCCCAATTTGCCTGTTCACCTGTGGGATGTTCCAAATAAGTGTTTGCTGAGCGTTCCTCAACTTTATCAGTATTTATCGTCACCTTTCCCAACTTCTTTGTCACGTGTTGCTGGCATCAAATTCTAAAGTTAATGATTATTTGCACAAAAAATTTTTTTTATCAGTTTGAACATCAAATATGTTGTCTTTGTAGCATATTCAACTGAATATGGGTTGAAAATGATTTGCAAATCATTGTATTCCGTTTATATTCACATCTAACACAATTTCCCAACTCATATGGAAACGGGGTTTGTATAGGGACGGCGTGGCGCAGTGGAAGAATGGCCGTGCGCGACCCGAGGGTCCCTGGTTCAATCCCCACCTAGTACCAACCTCGTCATGTCCGTTGTGTCCTGAGCAAGACACTTCACCCTTGCTCCTGATGGGTGCTGGTTAGCGCCTTGCATGGCAGCTCCCTCCATCAGTGTGTGAATGTGTGTGTGAATGGGTAAATGTGGAAGTAGTGTCAAAGCGCTTTGAGTACCTTGAAGGTAGAAAAGCGCTATACAAGTACAACCCATTTATTTATCATTTATATAAATGTATATGTATGTACACATATACACACACATATATACACATATACATACATACATATATATGTATAAACATAAAAACAGACTCAATATATTTTATATGTCATATTGTTGAGTTTAGTGCTGTCAATCTATTTTTTAAATATGAATATTTACACTTTTGAATTTAAATCGGAGTAAATTACTTCTTAGCATAATTAAAATATATATATATTATTACAAAAATTACAAACAAATTTCAGAATGTTATAAAGATATATTTTTCAAACATTTTACTTGAATTTATGCCATTTATTTGCTCAAAACAGGTAACATTATTGACTATTATTTAGGAGTTACATTCACGCATTTGTTGACAAAGTGGTGACCCTCGCCCCATCCTTGTTTGTGAATGACTGAGCATTTCATGGAATCTACTTTTATACCCAATCATGGCACCCACCTGTTCCCAATTTACCTGGGATGTTCCTAATAAGTGTTTGATGAGCATTCCTCAACTTTATCAGTATTTATTGCCACCTTTCCCAACTTCTTCGTCACGTGTTGCTGGCATCAAATTCTAAAGTTAATGATTATTTGCACAAAAAATTTTTTTTTATCAGTTTGAACATCAAATATGTTGTCTTTGTAGCATATTCAACTGAATATGGGTTGAAAATTATTTGCAAATCATTGTATTCCGTTTATATTCACATCTAACACAATTTCCCAACTCATATGGAAACGGGGTTTGTATATTAAATTGATCTTTATTTATTAAAATTACCATTTTCTTTATTCCGTTTATTTCATGAGATGCATTTATTTATACACCATTTTAATCATTCCATGACTGATTTATTTATTTTATTATCGGGCATTGTATTTAATCCATGATAGATTTACTTATTTTAACGGCAGATTTATTTATTTAATAGCCATTTCACTGATTTGATGACCAATATAGTGATATCCTTCAATTTATTCCACCGCAGATTTATGTATTTCATGACACAGTTAGAGAAAATGTTATTAATTTAATGACTAATGACGTCAGTCTACCCCAGGGCAGCTGTGGCTACAAATGTAGCTTACCACCACCAGGTGTGAATGAATGATGGGTTCCCACTTCTCTGTGAGCGCTTTGAGTATCTAATAATAGAAAAGCGCGATATAAAATCTAATCCATCATCTAATGCAGTTATTTATTAACCATTTTATTTACTTGCTTAATTATTTGGTAATAATTTGTATTGTTTTTCAAGAGGTGTATCTATTTTCTGATCATTTTATCTATTCCATAAGTCAGTAAAAAAGGAGTGAAATGTGCATGTTACAAACATATGGAGGTAAAAATAAATAAATAAAGGAGAGTGAGGATCTGTCTATCTAACAGGGCTTTGGTCGGGGTAGGGAGCTTAGCACAAAGCCTGCCTTATCCGCGGGCATTACAGTCTCTTAGAAAGGATTTACTTTTTAATTCTTGATTAGATAGAATTTACTCCTGCCGCTGTGCAAGCGAGCGTGGATAACCTGCCTCATATGTTTGTTAGTATGTCTGACACACACACACACACACACACACATATATATATGACCAACATCCTATTTAGGGCTTTTAACACATGCTAACATGGAAGCAATCAGGAATTAATCCTAATTGATTGCTCCATTCATCATCTTGATGAGGACTTTTTTTTTTTTTTTTTTTGCAGTCTCAGAATGAGCACTAGGAAAGACATTCATTGAGTTCACTCACATATTCTCCTCCTCCTCATCATCATCTCTTTTGCCTGAGTGGCTGACTGAGCTGCCTGCATGGCTGCCTCCCCTCCCTCCCTCGCTCGCTCGCTCGCTGGCTGGCTGGCAGTTGCTCCCAAAAGTGGCACCGAGATCTCCGGCTCTGAAACTGTAGCAAAGGACCCGGTAAATGAGAGCTTCTCACTACATGCCCCGTGTTGCATCCATGACTTTACACACCTGGCTGCTGTACGGGCTTGGATTTATCTCATCGCTCTGCTTGACACAAGGTCAGTACGTTTAATTTGAATTTATAGGCTTTTCTGCGCACAAATGTTATGCAAAACAAAAGTTGTACAGGTAACCGTGTCATTTTCTTTCCCAAAATGCTTGCAAAAGTGTATTTTTTGTAAGGGGCCATTTGTCACTGCAAAGCTGATTTATGATCGTACACTTTCACTTTCTATAGAACAGCCTTTGCCTCACATATAATTGACCCAGGGGCTCCAAATCCATGCCAAATATCTATTGTTGCCATCCTGAATTTCCCCATAGAGTCATAGCAATTGACTTGTCTGCACAGGCTTTGCTGTAACCTTTCACTTTCACTTTGAGAGGGGATGAGGGGGGGCAAAACAACAATTAGAAACAAGAGAAAGCGAAACAACCGCGTTGCTGCATTGTTTGCTCTTCAAAAAAACAACTCCAGGGACCTGGCCACGGCGTGTTCATCAATAAGGCAAAGTCCATTAAATGGCGGTAATGAGATGAGGCAGCGAATTGTAAGAACGACGTCGTTTATAAAGGAGATTACTCAAGGGCACGGGTTGGAATTATATAATGTGCAGAAACAAAATGATATTTGCATGACTAAATAAATAATCCAGAATATTGAAATTGATTTTTTTTTTTTTGTATTGTAAAAAAGAGTGGTAGAGGATTAGGTTGTTTTCTGTTGGTGGTGAATTGTAGCTATGCAACAAGCTTAACACCATAAAAGAACATTCTAGAGAGCAGGAATTCACAATTGGGGTCATATTGTAAATATGTCATGTACTATGATAGTTTGAAGCTCATTAAAATCTGAATGTATTCATAAAATGTACATTAAGTAATTAAATGGTGAAGTATCATTTGAAAGCATTGTACTAGACCTGAGGTGTCAAACTCATTTTGGATTGGGGGCCACACGGAGAAAAATCTGCTCCCAAGTGGGCCGCACTGGTAAAATCACGGCACGATAACTTAAAAGTAAAGACAATAATAATAATAGATTTTATATGTAAAAAGCACTCTACATTGAGTAAACAACCTCAAAGTGCTACAGTGTATAAAAAAAAATAAAAAAAATAAAAAATAAAACAAGAACAGCCTAATAGCTAGAACTAGTATGCATTTATCTAAAAAATGGCTTTTATAAAAAAAAGAAGGGTTTTTAAGCCTTTTTTTTTAAAGCATTCACAGTCTGTGGTGCCCTCAGGTGGTCAGGGAGAGCGTCACACAGACTGGGAGCGGCGAAGCAGTTCGTAGCTTTGTCCAACTTCAGATCGTTTTCTTTGTTTAAAAATAGAACGAGCACATTCTGAAAATGTACAAATCATAATGTTGTTGGTATCAAGATATAATGATATTGATATCAAACTCAAATTACAGGATGTTATTTATGTAGTTTGCTCATTTTTCTTGACTGGTGCACCAACATCCAGTGGTTTATTTTTTGTACATATGTAGCATCATCTACATAGATACAAAGAATTGCTATTGCGACATCTAGTGGACACATTTAGAACAAAAATAGAACAAGCACATTCTGAAAATGTACAAATCATAATGTTGTTGGGTTTTCTTTTTACACTTACATGTTGCGGTTAATAGTATTCTACCTATTTGTCGTTATTTATACTTTCTGAATACATTATGTGATAATGTTCATCAGTCAACTCATTGGTGTTAATTTTCAATCTATCAAGAATAATAAAATAATATCAAAATCAAATTACAAGATGTTATTTATGTAGTTCGCTCATTTTCCTTGACTGGTGCACGTTATGTGGTTTATTTTATTTTTTTACATATGTAGCATAATCTACATAGATACAAAGAATTGCTATTGTGACATCTAGTGGACACATTTAGAACAGCAGTTTCTTTCATTCAAATATAGAACAAGCACATTCTGAAAATGTGCAAATCATAATGTTGTTGGAGGTTTTTTTACACTTACATGTTGCGGTTAATAGTATTCTACCTTTATTTGTCGTTATTCATACTTTCTGAATACATTATGTAATAATGTTCATCAGTCAACTCATTGGTGTTAATTTTCAATCTATCAAGATATCAAAATTATATCAAAACCAAATTACAGGATGTTATTTATGTAGTTTGCTCATTTCCCTTGACTGGTGCACTAACGTAATGTGTTTTTTAGTTTTTTTTAATATGTAGCATAATCTACAAAGATACAAAGAATTGCTATTGCGACATCTAGTGGACACATTTAGAACAGCTGTTTATATCATTCAAAAATAGAACAAGCACATTCTGAAAATATACAAATCATAAGGTTGTTGGAGGGTTTTTTTTACACTTACATGTTGCGGTTAATAGTATTCTACCTTTATTTGTTGTTATTTATACTTTCTGAATACATTTTGTGATAATGTTCATCAGTCAACTCATTGGTGTTCATTTTCAATCTATCTATCAAAATCAATTTACAGGGTGTTATTTATGTAGTTTGCTCATTTCCCTTGACTGGTGCACTAACCTCATGTGTTTTTTAGTTTTTTTTAATATGTAGCATAATCTACAAAGATACAAATAATTGCTATTGCGACATCTAGTGGACACATTTAGAACAGCAGTTTCTTTCATTCAAAAATTTCGGCTCATTTTCATACTTGGCAAACTCAGCCCGCGGGCCGGATAAAACCTGCTCACGGACCTGATCCGGCTCACGGGCCGTACGTTTGACATCCCTGTACTAGACCAATGTATTTAGTGATTTATGACCAATGTATATATTGCATCACTGTTGTAGTTATTTAATGAACATTGTATTTTTTCCATGACTGATTTATTTGTTTTAATGAAAATCTAATAATTAATGATTATTTGTATACACTTCAGGACTAATTCATACATTTCACAACCAATTAACTTACTTGATGGTCATTTGATCAATTTCATAAGTGTCATTTATTTAAAAAAAAAAAATTATTTTCCATTTTTTTATTTATTTGTCACAACAGGGTTCAATCAATCAATCAAAGTTTATTTATTTAGCCCTAAATCACTAGCGTCTCAAAGGGCTGCACAAGCCACAACGACATCTGGTTATCTATTTCGTGACCAAATTAATTGCTTTTTTTAATTAATTTAACATTTTATTTTGCGATACATATATTTATTTACCAAATTAATAATTAACTGATTTATTGAAATGCACTTTGATTTAATGACCATTTTATTTATTTCATAACTGACTCATCTATTTTCTGACCAATCGACCATAACGATTTAAATAATTTAATACTTGATTGATTTATTTCATAACCGATTAATATACTTGATCATTTTATTCCTTTCATGGGTGATATTTATTTAACAATCATGTTATTTATTTAATAACAATTTCATTTATTACAATTACATGACTGATTTCATTTTTGTTATTTTTTATTTGCTGACCATTTTATTTATTCTGTGACAGATGTACTTATTGACTAATTAACTGATTTATTGACACATTTAATGATTTAATGACCATTTTATTTATTACATGACTGGTTTAATAATTTTGTATCAGATTTATCTATTTCAGGACCAAATTGATTGACTGCTTTTTACATGACTTATTTAATGTTTTACAAAGTACTTGATGGCCATTTGATCAATTTCATAAGAGAAATTTAATGATCATTCATTACATGACTGATTTATTTTTGTCACGACAGGGTTCAATCAATCAATCAAAGTTGATTTATATAGCCCTAAATCACGAGCGTCTCAAAGGGCTGCACAAGCCACGACGACATCCGATTATCTATTTCGTGACCAAATTAATTGCTTTTTTTATTAGTTTAACATTTTATTTTGTGATACGTATATTTATTGACATTATTTATTCATTTATTACAATTACATGACTGATTTCATGATCATTTTTTTAATTTGCTGACCATTTTATTTATTCTGTGACAGATGTACTTATTGACTAATTAACTGATTTATTGACAAATTAAATGATTTAATGACAATTTTATACATTACATGACTGGTTTAATAATTTTGTGTCAGATTTATCTATTTCAGGACCAAATTGATTGACTGCTTTTTACTTGACTTATTTAACGTTTTATTTATTTTATGATATACTTATTTATTTACTGACCAATTTATTTATTATGTTATATGTTTTGTTTTACCAATATAATAGATTAATTTACATTTTTATTGATTTAGTGATAATTTTATTGATTTTACAACTCATTTTTTTAGGACCTTTTTATCTATTTGATGACTTTGTCATTGATTTAACGGGCGATTTGTTTTATTTCATGGCTGATTTATATGTTTCACAACTGATTAATTTATATGATGACCATTTTATCCATTCCATGGCAGATATTTATTGAGAAAACCTTTTTATTTATTTGATGACCATTTCATTTATTACATGACTAATATCATTATTTTCAAGACAGATTTATCTATTTCAGGACCAAAGGATTGATTTGCTTTTTTTTTTTTTGCATTTATTTATTGACCATTTTATTAATTTTGTGACAAATCCATGACAATGACATAATGACCAATTTATTGATTTATTTATGGTTTTTTTTTTTAATTGACTTTATGATAAACATGAACCTAAAAGCCCTTTGCCAAGGTGTTGTAGGCTTGTGTGACAATCAATAAATAATATAATAATATAATAATATACATTTTAATTCTGACAATCAGTGAACCCAACAAATGGACCTGCAGCCCCTTCTGGGTCCCTAAACCAAGTTTGAGAAAACACTGCTTGAGGTAATAAGAGGCCATATCTCCCGTCCTCATTAGAGAGAATGATTGCACAGGAAAACAATTTGTTTTGGTGATCATGTGTGCAAAACAAGTATGTCAACAGTAAATCCGACTGAGGTAGCACTGCTTTGAGACGTCTTCATAATTAATCAATGTTTGCCAGGAGAGAACCTGCTGCACGGTCACAATAAATTGCATCGGGGGGGAGTCCAACGTCTCTCCAATAAGTCCTCATTATGTTGACAAATGCTCATAAGGGGGCAGCTCTCTCAATGTTTCATGAGTGCAGCCAGTGTGCAACATTGCATGCTAATGAATAGTTAAATCGGTTTGTTTGCCGCATGTAAATGACCGTCATTTACATGCGGAAAACGCTAAGTCCTTTTCATTTCCGCCACTCTGATGACTTATTAGTGCTGGTACTTGCAGTGGAACCCGTAGATTGCTGCTAAGATGGTCCAAAGTAAACAGTGTTTACATTAGTACACACTGTATTTACGTACTTTCATACATACAATATGCAACTTTTATTTATTTTTTGCACTATGACGTTACAGTGATTTGCATCAGTCTAATGTTACCTGTCAGTGTAAACCACCAGCAGTTGGTTAGTAGTTAACTTCTTTTTACACCTGTGAAACAAACTAATGACGACATGCATCTGAGGCGCATTTTAATTTTTTTTTTACTACTCATAATCAAGATAGTGTTTTCTTTGTTTTGATATCAAAGTGGTTTGCTTCATTCTTAAGTTATCCGCGAGTATTTTAACTTCTTTTTACGCTTGTGAGATAATCAAGAACACGCATGATGTGCATCTAAGACACAACCTTTATTTTACCGTATTTTTCGGATTATAAATCGCAGTTTTTTTCATAGTTTGGCCGGGGGTGCGACTTATTATCACAAAATTAATAAAATGGTCAATAAATAAATGCAAAAAAAAATAAAAAAATAAAAATATTCTTTGGTCCTGAAATAGATCAATCTGTCTTGAAAATAACGAAATTAGTCATGTAATAAATGAAATGGTCATCAAATAAATAAAAAGGTTTTCTGAATAAATATCTGCCATGGAATGGATAAAATGGTCATCATATAAATTAATCAGTTGTGAAACATATAAATCAGCAATGAAATAAAACAAATCGCCCGTTAAATCAATGACAAAGTCATTAATTAGATAAAAAGGTCCTAAAAAAAATGAGTTTTAAAATCAATAAAATGATCACTAAATCAATAAAAATTTAAATGAATCTATTATATTGGTAAAACAAAACATACAACATAATAAATACATTGGTCAGTAAATAAATACGTATATCATAAAATAAATAAAACGTTAAATAAGTCAAGTAAAAAGCAGTCCATCAATTTGGTCCTGAAATAGATCAATCTGACACACAATTATTAAACCAGTCATGTAATAAATAAAATGGTCATTAATTTGTCAATAAATCAGTTAATTAATCAATAAGTACATCTGTCACAGAATAAATAAAATGGTCAGCAAATTTAAAAAAAAATCATGAAATCAGTCATGTAATTGTAATAAATGAATAAATAATGTCAATAAATATATGTATCACAAAATAAAATGTTAAAATAATAAAAAAAGGGACTTATACTCAGGAGCGACTTATACTCCGAAAAATACGGTACTCTTTTTCTTTCGTTAAGACAGTATCTAACGAGTGTTTTGTTGTTTTAGTATTACAGTGCGCCTTCGCTTCAGTCTAATGTTAGCTACAATATTAACGACTAGCTAGCTAGCTAGGAAGTTTGTTAACGTTTTGAACAACCTTAGTGGTTAACTTTTTGAAATTTGTTACTTGAGTCAATAAAATAACTATTATTTGTATTAAGGTAGTGTTTAAAGATTATTTTCATAACACAGGTGTTTGCTTTAACCTCTAAAGGCTTAGTGGCCACATGCGTGGACAGCACCTTTTAGCTCTAATTTCCAAAATTGTGTAAACTACTGAATTGGGGTCTTATGGCCACTTATGTGGACACTTATACTGCCATCTGGTGGTGTCAGCAGAGTATAACATACAATGGAATTTGGAAAAAAAAAAAGTGTAAAAATAAAAATTTGCATGTCACTACACATGAAGTACACATTTGTGTACTTATGGACTAAGTACATCATATTAAAAGATGATTTTTAGTTTTTATTCTAATTAGGGTCCAATAAGCACAAATAGCAAAGAGAAATAAAAAAGCATGTAAACAAACAGCTTGGGCCTTAAGGGGTTAATTCAGGCCTGGGCAATTATTTTGACTCGGGGGCCAAATTTAGAGAAAAAAAATGTGTCTGGGGGCCGGTTTATCTATTTTTAGGAACACTAATACAAAACCTCACAATAATGTCTGACTGAATGCTAAAATCGTTACGACAGACTGCCTTAAAAAACATTTTTATAAAAAAAAGATTACCATAGTAACTAATTAGATTACCATAGTAACTAGTATATCATGCAAGGAGCACAGATTCCAATCATTGAAATTAGAGATGTCCGATAATATCGGACTGCCGATATTATCGGCCGATAAATGCTTTAAAATGTAATATCGGAAATTAACGGTATCGGTTTCAAAAAGTAAAATGTATGACTTTTTAAAACGCCGCTGTGTACACAGACGTAGGGAGAAGTACAGAGCGCCAATAAACCTTAAAGGCACTGCCTTTGCTTGCCGGCCCAGTGACATAATATCTACGGCTTTTCACACACACAAATGAATGGTCAACAGCCATACAGGTCACACTGAGGGGTGGCCGTATAAACAACTTTACCACTGTTACAAATATGCGCCACACTGTGAACCCACACCAAACAAGAATGACAAACACATTTCGGGAGAACATCCGCACCGTAACACAACATAAACACAACAGAACAAATACCCAGAATCCCTTGCAGCACTAACTCTTCCGGGACGCTACAATATACACATCCCGCTACCAAACCCCGCCCACCTCAATCTCCTCATGCTCTCTCAGGGAGAGCACATCCCAAATTCCAAGCTGCTGTTTTGAGGCATGTTTAAAAAAAATAATGCACTTTGTGACTTCAATAATAAATATGGCAGAGGTGTGGACTCGAGTCACATGACTTGGACTCGAGTCAGACTCGAGTCATGAATTTGATGACTTTAGACTCGACTTGACAAAATGTAAAAAGACTTGCAACTCGACTTAGACTTTAACATCAATGACTTGTGACTTCACTTGGACTTGAGCCTTTTGAATTGACATGACTTGACATGACTTGCTACTTTCCCCAAAACCCAAAGATGAAAAAGTTATTCGGGAGCGCTCCGTATTTTTCATTGTGTACTTGTCTATCAGCGTTGCGTGTGTCAGCTGGTGTGCTGTCAGTACAACAGCCAATCAAATTAGATCTACTTTGTTTTCATCACACAGCATTCATCCAATCAAATTGCAGGACAACCAACGAAGAAGACATGTCCAAACCACATGCCAGTGAACAAAAAATGATACCTAAAATAATTTCGTTTGGGTATAAAAATTACGAGGTGGTCAACACAAAACGGTTTGCAATATGCAACACATGCGGTTCGAAAATTACTGATGGAGAGGAAACAACTTCCAACTTCGTCCGGCATTTGAAGTTGCACAAAGAACGGTAAGTTTTGAATGTAAGATAACGTTTATTGGCTAAGTAACGTGACTTTTATTTGCTGTGTAGTTAAATCAGTGAGGCTGTAAACTCACTGCTAACGTTATAACGTTATTGCAAACACGGGAATCTGTTGCAGTTCACTACCTTATTCATACTTTTTGTTCAGTGATTTTGTTTAAGCAGGGTTAGTCAATATATCACATGTAACGTTAGACGGCAGTCAGCAGCACCGCGTATTTTAGCCACCTAAAAAAAGACAAAAATAGTAAAATAAAGGTCAGTTAAAATGTATACTATATTATGAATATGTGTACCGTTTTAGCTAGCTTTCTGACATACTGTTGGTTGTTTACCTCAGTGGTCCCCAACCACCGGGCCGCGGCCCGCTACTGGTCCGTGGATCGATTGGTATCGGGCCGCACAAGAAATATATATATTTTTTTCTTTTCTTTTTTTAATTAAATCAACATAAAAAACACAAGATACACTTACAAGTAGTGCACCAACCCAAAAAAACTCTCTCCCCCCTTTTGTTCTGGACATTGAACATGAAGACTCTTCCTTCACTGTTACGAGTGGCCATGAGAGTCTTGGCAGTGCCTGCCTCCAGTGCTCCAGTGGAGCGAGTTTTCAGCCATGGTGGCATCATACTACGCCCCCATCGTGCACAAATGACTGACAGACTCTTGGCTAATTTGGTCTTTTGCAAATGCAATGCAGCATAGGGCCCTGACATATAAAAAGTACAACTTTTTTGTTATGTTCACGTATATGTCATGTTTTTTCAATGTTAACACTTTTGTACAAATAAGTACATTTGCACTTTATTTTTCAATGTGTTTGTTCTGTAAAGGAATGAGTTAATGTTTAAAATGACTGGTTAATAGTGCTATTATGAAGTGCAATGTCAGCACAATTTTCTTTCCTGCAATTTAAAATGCACTTGTTTTAATAAATAAATACAGCGTTTGAAAAGCATACACAATCTGTGTTAATATATTAGTCTGTGGTTAAAAGGACTTGAAAGGACTCGAAACTCAAAATGCAGGACTTAGGACTTGACTTGAGACTTTCCAGTCTTGACTTTGGACTTGACTCGGGGCTTGCCTGTCTTGACTCGGGACTTGACTCGGACTTGAGGGCAAAGACTTGAGACTTACTTGTGACTTGCAAAACAATGACTTGGTCCCACCTCTGAAATATGGCAGTGCCATGTTGGCACTTTTTTCCATAACTGGAGTTGATTTATTTTGGAAAACCTTGTTACATTGTTTAATGCATCCAGCGGGGCATCACAACAAAATTAGGTATAATAATGTGTTAATTCCACGACTGTATATATCGGTGTCGGTTGATATCGGAATCGGTAATTAAGAGTTGGACAATATCGGATATCGGCAAAAAAGCCATTATCGGACATCTCTAGCTTCAAGTTTATTGGCTTTGTAAAAACACAGACAAAGTCCAAGTTCATTGTGCTCTTCATGGTGTTTTTGAAACTGCACCATTTTTTTCCCCTCAGAATTGTCAACTAAACTTGACGTGTTTTGCCAAGAGGATTAGTTGTAATGTGTACATTTGAAGAATTTGCTTGTTCTATTTTTGGCCAAAGTAAAAGTGGGAATAGATTCTCCTCCATGCGGCCCCTGAGCTAAAATGAGTTGGACACCCCTGATTTAAATCACTGTCTTTTTTACTACTGTTTGATTAGTTAATGGTTAATTTCCCCCACAGTCAATCAAAGAATTGCAGGTAGATGCTTGCAGCATTTATCACCTAAATGTTTTGCTTTAGTCGCTGCGGTGGCCTTACAATGATTCCAGCAGATTTCTAAAAGTGATTTTTGTAAGAGCATTTGCAGCCGGATTAGTTTGCTCCTGAAAGCTCCATCCGAGCTTGAGCTATTTAGCAGAGGCCAGGCAGCGAGAGGCTGGTGTTCTCCACGGTGCCGCCAACACAAACAACACGACCCACAAAACCAACAACACCCCGGCAGCAGATAAAGAAAGTGGATTGGTTTCAGCCCAAAGTGGATCTTCCTACTTGTGTGTGCAGGATTTAGCGGGTCGGTCACAGGTGTGCGATAGGTCTGAATTCACACACACACAATCCCTTTTTTATAAGCCCCCCGGTACAGTTTTGGGCCAGGATTTTCCGCACTGAATAGAAAAAGAACCTGGGTAATTCCTGAAAGATATCTACAGTTCCCTCGCCAGAGTTTTTTTTATTTTCATTTCTTTGAAAGTGCGGTTTTGGGCTAATATTGAGAAGGAGGATCTGAGAAGGAAGCCCGTATGGTCGCCTTCAGGGTGTGCAGGCAGCTAAGAGGCAGCTTTAGAATGAGTCAGGCCAACGCTTGGAAAGAGACGATCACGGGCGCGTCTTTAATGGTTGTCACTCAAGATGAGGCGTGAATAGGGAAACAACCCTGAAGACTTTTGGCTCTTTAGATTATCTTCTTCTTCTGAAATACCGCACAAAATACTGCTTTTATTTAACTGCCTTACTGGAGGCCCATTCACAGTACTGCCCTACTTAATCACCCTTTCATTACCCAGGATCATGTTGATAATGTCATGTCTGTGTGATCATGTTTTTGTTTTGGTCATGTTCGTTTTGGTTTTTTGGCTTTTTGTGCACTTTTGTTTTGTCACCATAGCAACCATTAGTTTTCACCTGTCACGTCACGCACCTGCTTTCACTAATCATGTCCATAGTATTTAAGTTCATTCTTTTCAGTTTGTCGTTCTGACGACATCCCCACATTTATACTCTCCACACACTTATGACCCTTGCTGCGCTTTTTCATGCCGTTTTTGTCCATGCCAAGTAAGTTTTGTTTATTATTGCCACAGTTAGTGTTTTTTGTTGTTCATAGTTTTTGCCTTTGTGCAAGTGTTTGGTTTCATAGTTTGTTCTCCGCCATTGTGCGCGCCGTTTGTTTACTTCCTTGTTTTGTATTTATAGTCTTTAAATAAAAAATTTACTCACATTCCCGTCTCGCCCGAGCCAACTTTCCGTTGCATCTCGGAAAAGCAAACACTCAGGACCAAGTCATGACAGATAATAAGAAAAGTCAACGTTTCAACCCCGTGTGCTTTAACTTTACAGCTCATTTACAGTCTTCCCGTTATTTCTGTTATGTAAGGTGGCGGTTGTTATAAATAACTGGCGGGGGGAGCAATCACATTGATTTTACAACACGTCAGATGTGACTTTAAGGTTTTACTACTTACGTATAAAATACTACACCAGGGGTCGGCAACCCAAAATGTTGAAAGAGCCATATTGGACCAAAAATACAAAAACAAATCTGTCTGGAGCCGCAAAAATTAAAACAATTAAAAGCCATATTACATACAGACAGTGTGTCTTGAGATATAAATTGAATTAAGAGGACTTAAAGGAAACTAAATGACCTCAAATATAGCTACAAATGAGGCATAATGATGCAATATGTACATATAGCTAGCCTAAATAGCATGTTAGCATCGATTAGCTTGCAGTCATGCAGTGACCAAATATGTCTGATTAGCACTCCACACAAGTCAATAACGTCAACAAAACTCACCTTTCATGCACAACGTTAAAAGTTTGGTGGACAAAATGAGACAGAAAAAGAAGTGGCATAAAACACGTCCTAGAAAGTCGGAGAAAGTTATACATGTAAACAAACTACGGTGAGTTCAAGGACCGCCAAAATTAGTAGGACAAAACGGCGCTCGCCAAATACTCGAATCAGTGAAGCATGTTTAATACAAACAGTGTGCTTTGTAACAATTAGGGAGGCTTGTGTCATGTCTGTCCTCCTACATAAACCATATTAAAACAAAAAATAATTTTTTTTCCCCACATCTTTTTCCATTTTTCATACATTTTTAAAAAAGCTCCAGAGAGCCACTAGGGCGGCGCTAAAGAGCCGCTAGAGCCGCGGGTTGCCGACCCCTGTACTACACGGTCTATTTCCATCCTATCTTGCCGATTGTATTGTACCATATGTCCCGGCAAGAAATCTGCGTTCAAAGAACTCCGGCTTATTAGTGATTCCCAGAGCCCAAAAAAAGTCTGCGGGCTATAGAGCGTTTTCTATTCGTACTATGGAATGCCCTCCCGGTAACAGTTAGAGATGCCACCTCAGTAGAAGCATTTAAGTCCCATCTTAAAACTCATTTGTATACTCTAGCCTTTAAATAGACCCCCTTTTTTAGACCAGTTGATCTGTCGTTTATTTTATTTTCTGCTCTGCCCCCCTCTCCCTTGTGGAGGGGGGAGGCACAGGTCCGGTGGCCATGGATGAAGTGCTGGCTGTCCAGAGTCGGGACCCGGGGTGGACCGCTCGCCTGTGCATCAGTTGGGGACATCTCTGCGCTGCTGACCCGTCTCCGCTCGGGATGGTGTCCTGCTGGCCCCACTATGGACTGGAATCTCACTATTATGTTAGATCCACTATGGACTGGACTTTCACTATTATGTTAGATCCACTATGGACTAAACTCTCGCTATTATGTTAGATCCACTATGGACTAAACTCTCGCTATTATGTTAGATCCACTATGGACTGGACTCTCACTATTATGTTAGATCCACTATGGACTGGACTCTCACTATTATGTTAGATCCACTATGGACTGGACTCTCACTATTATGTTAGATCCACTATGGACTGGACTCTCACTATTATGTTAGATCCACTATGGACTGGACTCTCACTATTATGTTGGATCCACTATGGACCGGACTCTCACACTATTATGTTAGATCCACTATGGACTGGACTCTCACTATTATGTTAGATCCACTATGGACTGGACTCTCACACTATTATGTTAGATCCACTATGGACTGGACTCTCACTATTATGTTAGATCCACTATGGACTGGACTCTCACTATTATGTTAGATCCACTATGGACCGGACTCTCACACTATTATGTTAGATCCACTATGGACTGGACTCTCACACTATTATGTTAGATCCACTATGGACTGGACTCTCACTATTATGTTAGATCCACTATGGACTGGACTCTCACACTATTATGTTAGATCCACTATGGACTGGACTCTCACTATTATGTTAGATCCACTATGGACTGGACTCTCACTATTATGTTAGATCAACTATGGACTGGACTCTCACTATAATGTTAGATCCACTATGGACTGGACTCTCACTATTATGTTAGATCCACTATGGACTGGACTCTCACTATTATGTTGGATCCACTATGGACTGGACTCTCACACTATTATGTTAGATCCACTATGGACTGGACTCTCACACTATTATGTTAGATCCACTATGGACTGGACTCTCACAATATTATGTTAGATCCACTATGGACTGGACTCTCACTATTATGTTAGATTCACTTTGGACTGGACTCTCACACTATTATGTTAGATCCACTATGGACTGGACTCTCACAATATTATGTTAGATCCACTATGGACTGGACTCTCACTATTATGTTAGATCCACTATGGACTGGACTCTCACACTATTATGTTAGATCCACTATGGACTAGACTCTCACTATTATGTTAGATCCACTATGGACTGGACTCTCACACTATTATGTTAGATCCACTATGGACTAGACTCTCACTATTATGTTAGATCCACTATGGACTGGACTCTCACAATATTATGTTAGATCCACTATGGACTGGACTCTCACTATTATGTTAGATCCACTATGGACTGAACTCTCACTATTATGTTAGATCCACTATGGACTGGACTCTCACTATTATGTTAGATCCACTATGGACTGGACTCTCACTATTATGTTAGATCCACTATGGACTGGACTCTCACTATTATGTTAGATCCACTATGGACTGGACTCTCACTATTATGTTAGATCCACTATGGACTGGACTCTCACAATATTATGTTAGATCCACTATGGACTGGACTCTCACTATTATGTTAGATTCACTATGGACTGGACTCTCACAATATTATGCTAGACCCATTCGACGTCCATTGCACCGGTCCTCTCCAATGTTTCTCATTGGCATCCCACTGGGTTGAGTTTTTCCTTGCCCTGATGTGGGCTCTGAACCGAGGATGTCGTTGTGGCTTGTGCAGCCCTTTGAGACACTTATATAAATATAAATAAACTTTGAGTGATTGATTGATTGATTGAGTGTTGCATGTGCCCCAGCATGAGCAAACAAACATACTTTGGGCTTCAACTTTGTGGATTATTTTGAGTCCTTTTGTTTATTTTTATAGTGCAAAGTGGCGGTTTTCATGAACAACTGGCAAGAGGAGCCATCACAATTGCCATATGACATGGGCGTTGGGCACAGAGTGCATTCGGAAAGTACAAACCCTGTTTCCATATGAGTTGGGAAATTGTGTTAGATGTAAATATAAACGGAATACAATGATTTGCAAATATATATATATTCAATTGAATGCACTACAAAGACAAGATATTTTAGATAGATTTTTTGCAAATAATAATTAACTTAGAATTTCATGGCTGCAACACGTGCCAAAGTAGTTGGGAAAGGGCATGTTCACCACTGTGTTACATGGCCTTTCCTTTTAACAACACTCAGTAAACGTTTGGGAACTGAGGAGACACATTTTTTAAGCTTCTCAGGTGGAATTCTTTCCCATTCTTGCTTGATGTACAGCTTAAGTTGTTCAACAGTCCGGGGGTCTCTGTTGTGGTATTTAAGGCTTCATAATGCGCCACACATTTTCAATGGGGGACAGGTCTGGACTACAGGCAGGCCAGTCTAGTACCCGCACTCTTTTACTATGAAGCCACATTGATGTAACACGTGGCTTGGCATTGTCTTGCTGAACTAAGCATGGTAACGTTGCTTGGATGGCAACATATGTTGCTCCAAAACCTGTATGTACCTTTCAGCATTAATGGCGCCTTCACAGATGTGTAAGCTACCCATGTCTTGGACACTAATACACCCCCATACCATCACAGATGCTGGCTTTTCAACTTTGCGCCTATAACAATCCGGATGGTTCTTTTCCTCTTTGGTCCGGAGGACACGACGTCCACAGTTTCCAAAAACAATTTGAAATGTGGACTCGTCAGACCACAGAACACTTTTCCACTTTGTATCAGTCCATCTTAGATGAGCTCAGACCCAGCGAATGCGACGGCGTTTCTGGGTGTTGTTGATAAACGGTTTTCGCCTTGCATAGGAGAGTTTTAACTTGCACTTACAGATGTAGCGACCAACTGTAGTTACTGACAGTGGGTTTCTGAAGTGTTCCTGAGCCCATGTGGTGATATCCTTTACACACTGATGTCGCTTGTTGATGCAGTACAGCCTGTGGGATCGAAGGTCACGGGCTTAGCTGCTTACGTGGAGTGATTTCTCCAGATTCTATGAACCCTTTGATGATATTACGGACCGTAGATGGTGAAATCCCTAAATTCCTTGCAATAGCTGGTTGAGAAAGGTTTTTCTTAAACTGTTCAACAATTTGCTCACGCATTTGTTGACAAAGTGGTGACCCTCGCCCCATCCTTGTTTGCGAATGACTGAGCATTTCATGGAATCTACTTTTACACCCAATCATGGCACCCACCTGTTCCCAATTTGCCTGTTCACCTGTGGGATGTTCCAAATAAGTGTTTGATGAGCATTCCCCAACTTTATCAGTATTTATTGCCACCTTTCCCAACTTCTTTGTCACGTGTTGCTGGCATCAAATTCTAAAGTTAATGATTATTTGCAAAAAAAAGAAAAAATGTTTATCAGTTTGAACATCAAATATGTTGTCTTTGTAGCATATTCAACTGAATATGGGTTGAAAAGGATTTGCAAATCATTGTATTCCGTTTATATTTACATCTAACACAATTTCCCAACTCATATGGAAACGGGGTTTGTATTTCATCACACAGTATGAATAAGCACAGGCCACAAAAGGTATTATGATAATCTCCTCTCTGTGTGACAATGAAATAATTATATAACCTAAACGCATCCCACGGTCATGGAAAGTTCAACTTACAACAGACTTGACACCCGTCTTGTTAAAGTGTGCTCCTGCAGCAATAAAAACTGTATTATGATTATTACTATTGCCTGTGAGAGCATCACCTCAATGTCATGCCGCTCTTTTGTCTTGTGCAGTGGAGGGTCTGCAGTGCTATGGCTGCAACATCATCCAGGGCCAGCGCTACGTGGACGTGGGCTGCTCCAACCCGGAGGTGCTCACCTGCACCCACTCACACAAGGGCTTCAAGCACCGCTTCTGCATCAAGACAGAGAGCAGTGAGTAGATCACTCCTTACAAGCACGATGACTAGAAGCAACCTCTGGCCGTGGAAGGTTGCGTTCCCACTTCACTAAACATTATTCATTATGGAGCACATACAGTCATACTTGCCGACCTTGAGACCTCCGATTTCGGGGGGTGGGGTGTTAGGACGGGGGGTGGGGCGTGGTTGGGGGCGTGGTTAAGAGGGGAGGAGTATATTTACAGCTAGAATTCACCAAGTCAATTATTTTATGTATATATATATATATATATATATATATATATATATATATATATATATATATATATATATATATAAGAAATACTTGACTTTCAGTGAATTCTAGCTATAAATATATATTTCTTTTAATATATATATATATAAAAATAAGAGAAATACTTGAATTTCAGTGTTCATTTATTTACACATATACACACACATAACACTCATCTACTCATTGTTGAGTCAAGGGTTGAATTGTCCATCCTTGTTCTATTCTCTGTCACTATTTTTCGAACCATGCTGAACACCCTCTCTGATGATGCGTTGCTGTGTGGAATGCACTAGATGGCAGTATTGTCCTGTTTAAGAGTGTCACGACATTGCTGTTTACGGCAGACGAACCGCTTTACGGTAGAGGAAAACACGTCACTCAGGTCCGCGTGGAGCTGGAGGGGGCGTGGCCTCCAGCTCCGCCTGAATTTCGGGAGATTTTCGGGAGAAAATTTGTCCCGGGAGGTTTTCGGGAGAGGCGCTGAATTTCGGGAGTCTCCCGGAAAATCCGGGAGGGTTGGCAAGTATGCATACAGTACACTGTATGTTCTAGTTTCTTATTAGAGATTAACCCAATGGCTTGGGTTTGCCGAGCTTCTTGTCGCTAGGCAGACAAGAAAAAGGCGCAAAAGTCTGTGTCATTTTCCACAGTCTCCGTTTTGTCGAAGGGCTTCGTTTTCTTGCTGCCCGCAGTCTCCTCTTGGATTAAACTAAAGTCTTAACAGTTACAAATCCCAGTAGGTATACTCCACAATCTAGTGATCCATTTTCTTGCTGCCACCAGTTTCCTTTTGAATACAATGGTCTTGCTGCCCTCAGTCTCCTCTTGGATAAGAAGTCTGAACAGCTACAATCCTTAAAGGGGAACATTATCACCAGACCTATGTAAGCGTCAATATATACCTTGATTTTGCAGAAAAAAGACCATATATTTTTTTAACCGATTTCCGAACTCTAAATGGGTGAATTTTGGCGAATTAAATGCCTTTCTATTATTCGCTCTCGGAGCGATGACGTCACAACGTGACGTAACATCGGGAAGCAATCCGCCATTTTCTCAAACACCGAGTCAAATCAGCTGTGTTATTTTCCGTTTTTTCGACTGTTTTCTGTACCTTGGAGACATCATGCCTCGTCGGTGTGTTGTCGGAGGGTGTAACAACACGAACAGGGACGGATTCAAGTTGCACCAGTGGCCCAAAGATGTGAAAGTGGCAAGAAATTGGAGGTTTGTTCCGCACACTTTACCGACGAAAGCTATGCTACGACAGAGATGGCAAGAATGTGTGGATATCCTGCGACACTCAAAGCAGATGCATTTCCAACGATAAAATCAAAGAAATCTGCCGCCAGACCCCCATTGAATCTGCCGGAGTGTGTGAGCAATTCAGGGACAAAGGACCTCGGTAGCACGGCAAGCAATGGCGGAAGTTTGTTCCCGCAGACGAGCGAGCTAAACCCCCTGGATGTCTTGGCTCACACCGTCCCTTATGCCACCGAAGATGATCAAGAGAAGAATATCGACCCTAGCTTCCCTGGCCTGCTGACATCAACTCCAAAACTGGACAGATCAGCTTTCAGGAAAAGAGCGCGGATGAGGGTATGTCTACAGAATATATAAATTGATGAAAACTGGGCTGTCTGCACTCTCAAAGTGCATGTTGTTGCCAAATGTATTTCATATGCTGTAAACCTAGTTCATAGTTGTTAGTTTCCTTTAATGCCAAACAAACACATACCAATCGTTGGTTAGAAGGCGATCGCCGAATTCGTCCTCGCTTTCTCCCGTGTCGCTGGCTGTCGTGTCGTTTTCGTCGGTTTCACTTGCATACGGTTCAAACCGATATGGCTCAATAGCTTCAGTTTCTTCTTCAATTTTGTTTTCGCTACCTGCCTCCACACTACAACCATCCGTTTCAATACATGCGTAATCTGTTGAATCGCTTAAGCCGCTGAAAACCGAGTCTGAATGCGAGCTAATGTCGCTATAAACTTGCTGTTCTATCCGCCATGTTTGTTTGTATTGGCATCACTATGTGACGTCACAGGAAAATGGACGGGTGTATATAACGATGGTTAAAATCAGGCACTTTGAAGCTTTTTTTAGGGATATTGCGTGATGGGTAAAATTTTGAAAAAAACTTCGAAAAATAAAATAAGCCACTGGGAACTGATTTTTAATGGTTTTAACCCTTCTGAAATTGTGATAATGTTCCCCTTCAAACGTTTTGGGGTTTTTACTGTCTGCAGTCTCCTCTGGGATAAAAAAATAAGTCATAACAGCTTACAAATACAGAATGAATCGGGGCGGTATGGCTCGGTTGGTAGAGTGGCCGTGCCAGCAACCTGAGGGTTCCAGGTTCGATCCCCGCTTCTGCCATCCTAGCCACTGCCGTGGTGTCCTTGGGCAAGGCACTTTACCCACCTGCTCCCAGTGCCACCCACACTGGTTTAAAAATGTAACTTAGATATTGGGTTTCACTATGTAAAGCGCTTTGAGTCACTAGAGAAAAGCGCTACATAAATGTAATTTAAATTTAATTTAATCACCGTTTTATAGTCCACAGTCTCCAATTTTTTGTAGTGCTCCATTTTCTTGCCACCCCAGTCTCATCTTGGATAAAATTACGGTAGGTCATAACAGTTACAAATCCCAAAAGGAATTCCATCCATCCATCCATCCATTTTCTTCCGCTTATCCGAGGTCGGGTCGCGGGGGCAGCAGCCTAAGCAGGGAAGCCCAGACTTCCCTCTCCCCAGCCACTTCATCCAGCTCCTCCCGGGGGATCCCGAGGCGTTCCCAGGCCAGCCGGGAGACATAGTCTTCCCAACGTGTCCTGGGTCTTCCCCGTGGCCTTATAACACTGTAATTCCAAAAGGAATTACAGTGCTATATTCCACAATCTCCACCTTGTTGGTGTGATCCATTTTCTTTCTGCCCCCAGTCTCCTTTTGAATAAAATGTTCTTGCTGCCCTCAGTCTCCTCTTGGTTAAGAAGAAGTCTGAACAGCTACAATCCTTGAAGGAATTACAGTGTCGATTTCCAGTCTCCATTTTGTTAAAGCTTTTTTTTTTTTGCTGTCCGCAGTCTCCTCTTGGATAAAAATAAGTCATAACAGCTACAAACCCAAAAAGAATCACAGTGTTATAGTCCACAGTCTCCACTTTGTTGTAGTGCTCCATTTTCTTGCCTCCCCAGTCTCATCTTGGATACAATTAAGTCATAATAGTTACAAATCCCAAAAGGAATTACAGTGTTGTATTCCACAATCTCCACCTTGTTGTAGTGATCCATTTTCTTGCAACCCCTAGTCTCCTTTTGAATAAAATGTTCTTGCTGCCCTCAGTCTCATCTTGGTTAAGAAAAAGTCTGAACAGCTACAATCCTCGAAGGAATTACAGTGTCAATTTCCACAGTCTCCATTTTAAGCACTTTTTGTTGTTGTCCGCAGTCTCCTGTTGGATAAAAGTAAGTCATAACAGCTACAAACACAGAAGGATTGACAGGGTTATAGTGTTCAATTTTCTTGCCACCCCAGTCTCATCTTGGATAAAATTAAGTCATAACCGTTACAAATCCCAAAAGGAATCACAGTGTTACAGTCCAAAGTCTCCGCTTTGCTGTAGTGATCCATTTTCTTGCCACCCCAGTCTCCTTTTGAATAAAATGTTCTTGCTGCCCTCAGTCTCCTCTTGGTTAAGAAGAAGTCTGAACAGCTACAATCCTCAAAGGAATTATAGTGTCAATGTCCACAGTCTCCATTTTGTTTAAGCGTTTTGGTTTTTTTTTGCTGTCCGCAGTCTCCTCTTGGATAAAAATAAGTCATAACAGCTACAATCACAAAAAGAATCACAGTGTTATAGTCCACAGTCTTCACTCAGTTGTAGTGATCCATTTTTTTGCCACCCCAGTCTCCTTTTGAATAAAATGTTCTTGCTGCCCTCAGTCTCCTCTTGGTTAAGAAGAAGTCCGAACAGCTACAATCTTCGAAAGAATTATAGTGTCAATGTCCACAGTCTCCATTTTGTTTAAGCACTTTTTTGTTGTTGTTGTTGTTGTTGTTGTTGTCCGCAGTCTCCTCTTGGATAAAAATAAGTCATAACAGCAACAAACACAGAAGAAATTACAGTGTTATATTCCACAATCTCCACCTTGTTGTAGTGATCCATGTTCTTGCTGCGCCCAGTCTCCTTTTAAATACAATTTTCTTGGTGCCATCAGTCTCCTCTTGGTAGCAATTGCAGTGTCATTCTCCACAGTCTCCATTTTGTTTAAGTGCTTCGTTTTCTTGTTGCCCTCTGTCTCCTCCTGGATAAAATTAAGTCATAACTGCCACGACTCCAGGGGAATTACAGCGTTGTACTCACCAGTCTGCGCTTTGCTTCAGTGCTGTTTTCTTGATGCCCGCAGTCTCATTTGGATAGAAATAGTCATAAGCCTAGAGGAAGTAATGTCCAGAGACGCTTGTTGTTCTCAGTTGTTGCTAGTGTGTGAAAGCGATTAATTCTCCCATTGACCAGCATTGAAATGAGGGCAAAATGCTGGTGGCAAGCGCAGAAGCGACCGACTAATTGGTGAACTGAGCTCGCTACTTCGTATCAGCTCCGGGAAACACAAAAAATGTTTGCTGGCTAAATATAGAAAAGGCATACGGGAATTGAACGCTACACTGATACTTTATCTCTGGCTCTTTGTGTTGCAGGATGATATTGTCCTCTTTGTTCTCTAAAGCAGATAATGTGCTCAAGTTAGGGGAATATTTATGGGCAAGCTCGCAGCTTATTAAACGGCGATGAATGCACCGTGGCATGCCAGACCACGTTGGCTTCATCCTTTTTAATCGTACTTTAATGCAACTGTTCCCCGTCTGCGGCTACCCGTTATGTGAATATTCAGCTCGCGATAAAGCGGGTTACGTAACTTTTTAGTGGCACTCCCGGGTCCATGAGAAGTCGCCCGATGTGAAGTCAAACGGAGGATGTGGACATCCTCGACCGGGGCGCTGCTGATGCACACAAGCATGGAGCGTCCAGATGTTCCCTCGCTTGACAAGTCTGGGAGGAGCCGCTTGTGGCCCAAAGGGCTGATGAGGCACTTTTACGGGCCGAGACAACCAGGGCTGACACAACATCACACAGAGTGACGAGCGTGTTGTCAAAATGTTCTGTCAGCCTGGAAAGCTGCACTACACTTTCCTTTTTTCTTGCTGCCCTCAGTCTCCTCTTTGATAAAATTAGTGTATGAAAGTCACAGGCCAATAAGCGATTGCAGCGTGACATTCCACAGTTTGTATTGTACTTGCTACGCTCAATTTTCCTGGTGCCCTTAGTGTCGTCTTTGATCAAATTAGTGTCTAAAAGTCACAGGCCAATAAGCTATCGCAGAGTCACACTCCACAGTTGGTATTGTACTTGCTGCGCTCAATTTTCTTGGTGCCCTCAGTCTCCTCTTTGATAAAAAAAAATAGTGTCTGAAAGTCACAGGCCAATAAGCAATTGCAGCGTTACACTCCACAGTTTGTATTGTACTTGCGGCACTCAATTTTCTTGGTGCCCTCAGTCTCCTCTTTGATAAAATTAGTTTCTGAAAGTCACAGGCCAATAAGCAATTGCAGCGTTACACTCCACAGTTTGCATTGTACTTGCGGCACTCAATTTTCTTGGTGCCCTCAGTCTCCTCTTTGATAAAATTAGTGTCTGAAAGTCACAGGTCAATAACCAATTACAGCATTACACTCCACAGTTTGTATGGCACTCAATTTTCTTGGTACCCTCAGTCTCCTCTTTGATAAAAAAAAATAGTGTCTGAAAGTCACAGGCCAATAAGCAATTGCAGCGTTACACTCCACAGTTGGTATTGTACTTGCGGCACTCAATTTTCTTGGTGCCCTCAGTCTCCTGTTTGATAAGAATAGTGTATGAAAGTCACAGGCCAATAAGCAATTGCAGCGTTACGCTCCTCAGTTTGTATTGTCCTTGCTGCGCTCAATTTTCTTGGTGCCCTCAGTCTCCTCTTGGATAAAGTCAAAATTCTAACAGTTATAAGTCTAAAAGCGGTTGCAGTATTATACTACGCAGTCTCCACTTGGCTGCAATGCTACATTTACTTGCTGCCCTCAGTCTCCTCTTTGATAAAATAAGTGACTGAAAGTCGCAGTGTTACACTCCACAGTTGGTATTGTACTTGCTGTGCTCAATTTTCTTGGTGACCTCAGTGTCCTCTTGGATAAAGTCAAGTTTCTAAGAGTTATAAGTCTAAAAGCGGTTGCAGTATTATACTCTGCAGTCTCCACTTGGCTGTAATGCTACATTTACTTGCTGCCCTCAGTCTCCTTTTTGATAACATTAGGTCTTCAAAAGCCATAATCTAAGGACAAATAACAGTGTTTTATTCCACAGACTCCACTTTGCTTCAGGACACTGTTTTCCTGGAAACTTAGTCTGCTGGTAGATCAAATGAGTGTCTGACAGTCACATGACAAGGAAGAATTAAAGAGTTGTACTCAACAGCTGCTTTGCTCATTTTTATTGGTGCCTTCAGTCTCCTCTATGATAAAGTATCAAAAATCATACGTCCAAAGGGGATTGCAATAATATACTCTCCAGTCCCCACTTTGCTGCAGCGCTCAATTTTCTTGTTGCCCTTAGTCTCCTCTTAGATAAATGTAAGTCTCCAACAGTCAAAAGTCTACAGGGTTTGCAGACTGTGGAGTATACTCCACAGTCTCCACTTGGGCAATACACAGGTATATAGTCGAGGTTACTGTGGTTTATCCGTTATACAGTGCTCAATACCGGGGTAGAGCGGAAAATACGTTAGGTCAGGAAAAAACAGAGACTATTTCATCTCTACAAGCCTGTTTCGCAGGTTTCCCTACTCTTCGGGGGAATTTAAATTCCCCTGAAGGTTTCCCTGCTCTTCAGGGGAGTTTAAACTCCCCCTGAAGAGCAGGGAAACCTGTGAAACAGGCTATTTCAGAGACTATTTCATCCCTACAAGCCTGGGAGTTTAAACTCCCCTGAAGAGCAGGGAAACCTGTGAAACAGGCTTGTATGGATGAAATAATCTGTGTTTTTCCTGACCTAACATGTGTGTGTATATATATATACATACATATATATATATATATATATATATATATATATATATATATATATATATATATATATATATATATATATATATATACATATATACATACATACATACACATACAGACATATATATATACACATATACATATATATCAATCAATCAATCAATCGTTTATTTATATAGCCCTAAATCAAAAGTGTCTCAAAGGGCTGCACAAGCCACAGCGACCGCCTCGGTATGGAGCCCACACAAGGGCAAGGAAAAACTCACCCCAGTGGGACGTCGATGTGAATGACTATGAGAAACCTTGGAGAGGACCCCCCCCGAATGCAATGGATGTAGAGTGGGTCTGACATAATATTGTGAGAGTCCAGTCCATAGTGGATCCAACATAATAGTAAGAGTCCAGTCCATAGTGGGGCCAGCAGGACACCATCCCGAGCGGAGACGAGTCAGCAGCGCAGAGATGTCCCCAACCCATGCACAAGCGAGCGGTCCACCCCGGGTCCCGACTCTGGACAGCCAGCACTTCATCCATGGCCACCGGACCATATACACATACATACATACATGTGTGTGTATATATATATATATATATATATACATACATACATACATACATACATACATACATACATATACATACATACATATATATATATATATATATATATATATATATATATATATATATATATATATATATATATATATATATATATATATATATGTAGTGTTTTATAAATATTAATTGTATTGGGTTTACTGTATATATGCAACTGTTGCCAGCAGATTGTCTGCAAAAAACCTGTGATGAAAAGATAACCTAAAAAGAGGTCCAAAAAATATTAATAAATAAAAAAAGTCACATTTTCCACCCTTAGAATCAATTATAGTGATTCCAAGTCCGGATTCTGAGCTCTTTGTGTCCAGGAAATGTCTGGTTAGATTTGGGAAACTCCAAATGGTAATTAAAGTGTTGCGAAAGTCTGTGAGATGGAGTTTGAATGCCATGTTTTTTGATGAAATGAAATAAGGTTTCAAGCTGAGACTGTCACTATTATTTTTAAAGTGTAAACAGCAGTTTGTGAAGTAGGTCCCCTGTGTGTAGTGTGCCTTAAAGATGTCCTCCTAATTACACACTTGCAGTATTTCCTGTCCACCTCTGCTTCTTTTTTTTCTGCTGAGCGAATCACTCTTCTCTGACTGACCTGTCTCCTTCCTACATCCATCCATCCATCCATCCATCCATCCTTGCAGCTGCACTGGGCATCGTCCTGACCAGCGGCTGCGCCACGTCCAGACACTGCCAGCAACAGGAGCTGCCGGGCGTCCGCATCCACTGCTGTGACTCGGACCTGTGCAACAGCGCCCCCTCCAGGAGCCCGCACACACTACTCCAGTGCGCCTGCGCGCTGGGCAGCCTCCTGATGCGGAGGTTGTGGCTGTGACGGGAAAGAAGGGGACACAAACTCACTGTGTATTTAAAAAACAACAACAAAACTGTCACGTCCTCACTTACTTGACATTTCATGTCAAGGGTCGAACGGATTGTAATGAAATCCGGTAACAACTTTGCGAATGCTGGGAGAAAAGCGTTCACTATTGTTTTTGTTCTTGTATGATTACACAAAAATTAGTTTAAAATGTCCACACGACGACAGGTATGAGTGCATATTTGGAAAAAGGTGCATATTTATTTTCACCTTTTTGTTTTGTCTTTTGAAGCGGTAGAACATGGATGAAAAAAATAGCACATAGGCATTCATGCTGCATTCAACACAACTGGGAAATCGGAACTTTATATGCCTCTGATAGGAAAAATGTGTCAAAGTCAAAAGGTATTACTCAAACTTTTTTTTTTTTTAGATTTTATAAATCTTTATAAATTGCAACATTTACAAACAATCGAGAAATAATAATAATCAAAATAAGTACAAAAACAGTACAAATCAGCACCAGGGGGTTGTAAACTCAATAAAGTAACTAAAATAGAATGCTAATATATATAGACATGCACCTGGGGATAAGTTGATTGGCAACACTAAATTGGCCCTAGTGTGTGGATGTGAGTGTGAATGTTGTCTGTCTATCTGTGTTGGCCCTGCGATGAGGTGGCGACTTGTCCAGGGTGTACGCCGCCTTCCGCCCAATTGTAGCTGAGATAGGCTCCAGCGCCCCCCGCGACCCCAAAGGGAAGAAGCGGTAGAAAATGGATGGATGGATGGATGGATATATATATATATATATATATATATATATATATATATATATATATATATATATATATATATATATATATATATATATATATATATGTCTTAATAAGGTTATCCAAAAAATAGTGCTCGATACCGTAGTAGAGCGCAATATATGTATGTGTGGGAAATAAATCACAAGACTATTTCATCTCTACAGGCCTGTTTCATGAGGGGGGGTACCCTCAATCATCAGGAGATTTTAATGGGAGCATTCGCATACCATGGTTTATATAGGGCACAGAGTGGGTGGGTACAGGCTGGCCTAGGGGCGTGGTGATTGGCTCATGTGTTACCTAGGAGGTGTTTCCGTCTATGGCGGCATGTTGTTACAATTTCGCTGCCAAATGTGTTTGCTGAGTTCTGTGGTATTTCGCAGGTTTTTGTTCCTGAAAGAAGCCTTGTGATTGTTCCATCTGGTTTTGAATTCACCCTCGGTTAATCCTACATATGTGTCGGATGTGTTAATGTCCTTGCGTATTACCTTAGATTGGTAGACAACTGATGTTTGTAAGCACCCCCCGTTGAGGGGGCAATCAGGTTTCTTTCGACAGTTACATGCTTTGTTGGTTTTGGAGTCGCTCTGACTGGGGGTCGACGGCTCATTTGCAATTGTTTTGTTGTGGTTTGAGATGATTTGTCGTATATTGTTCATGCAGCTGTAGCTCAATTTAATGTTGTTCTTGTTGAATACTTTTCTTAGGTTGTTGTCTTTGGGAAAGTGTTTGTCAATCAGATTGAGGAATTTTGTTGAACCATTCAACCAATGGAGAAATACAGCAGCAGTAATCAAATGGTTCAACAACATCCAAGACAAACAACAGCACAACTTTATCTCCTTTGATATCGAGGAATTTTACCCTTCCATCACGCAAGACCTACTGACTCAAGCACTAGACTTCGCCTCAGACTACGACTCAATCACAGGCAACGAAAGAAACATCATCATCCACGCAAAAAACTCCATTCTCATCCACAACAGTACACCATGGCAAAAAAAGAACAATGCAACATTTGACGTCACTATGGGAAGTTTTGACGGAGCAGAAACGTGTGAACTCGTTGGGAGTTTCCTCCTCTCCCAGCTCGCTAGCCTCAATCTGAACCTTGGTATTTACCGTGATGACGGACTGGCAGTGTGTCGCGCCTCGCTAAGGAGCAGCGAGAATACCAAGAAGCGCATATGCCAAATTTTCAAAGAGAACGGCCTACGGATCACGATTGAAGCCAACAAGCAAACCGTCAACTTCCTTGACGTCACTTTCAACCTGAGAAATAACAGCTACCAACCATTCACGAAACCCAACACAACACTCCAATACGTGCACCATGACAGCAACCACCCACCCACCACCACGAAAAGAATACCTACCGGAATCAATAAAAGGCTATCGATGCTGTCATCTAGCAAAGCTGAATTTGACCAAGCAACCCCCCCGTACCAAAAAGCCCTTGATGAAAGCGGATACAATTTCACCCTCACCTATGAACCCACACCAGGAAACCAGCCAAAAAAGAACAGAAAACAAAACGACATCATCTGGTACAACCCCCCATACAGCAAAAACGTCTCAACGAACATTGGACACAAATTCCTCAATCTGATTGACAAACACTTTCCCAAAGACAACAACCTAAGAAAAGTATTCAACAAGAACAACATTAAACTGAGCTACAGCTGCATGAACAATATACGACAAATCATCTCAAACCACAACAAAACAATTGCAAATGAGCCGTCGACCCCCAGTCAAAGCGACTCCAAAACCAACAAAGCATGTAACTGTCGAAAGAAACCTGATTGCCCCCTCAACGGGGGGTGCTTACAAACATCAGTTGTCTACCAATCTAAGGTAATACGCAAGGGCATTAACACATCCGACACATATGTAGGATTAACCGAGGGTGAATTCAAAACCAGATGGAACAATCACAAGGCTTCTTTCAGGAACAAAAACCTGCGAAATACCACAGAACTCAGCAAACACATTTGGGACCTCAAAGACAATAATGTTGAATATTCAATAACATGGCAAATTCTTGCATCCAGCACACCTTACAATAGTGGTAATAAAAGATGCAACCTATGCTTGAAAGAGAAACTGTTTATTATTTACCGTCCAGACCTGTCATCCCTCAACAAGCGCAGCGAAATTGTAACAACATGCCGCCATAGACGGAAACACCTCCTAGGTAACACATGAGCCAATCACCACGCCCCTAGGCCAGCCTGTACCCACCCACTCTGTGCCCTATATAAACCATGGTATGCGAATGCTCCCATTAAAATCTCCTGATGATTGAGGGTACCCCCCCTCATGAAACAGGCCTGTAGAGATGAAATAGTCTTGTGATTTTTTTCCCACACATACATATATATATATATATATATATATATATATATATATATATATATATATATATATATATATATATATATATATATATATATATATATACAAAGTTCAGTAAATAATTTAAATTTGGAACACAGCATCATCATTTTCACACATTTTTGGCTGTTTGAGGTAGAGAGTGTTTTAACGTAGAGTTCTAATTCTTTTTTAAAGGCACAACAAACAAGTATTGAGAAACTTACATTTATGAATATAAAACTTAGCCAATAGTATAATGAGGATGCAAAGGTAAAATTCCTTTTCAATTTTTTTTAGGTATTACTCAAACTTTTCTTTTTTGTGTGTGTGTTTAAGATTCCAGTTTTTGAGGTTTAATAAAATAGTGGATTGATGAAAAGTGTTATCTACCAGACCTATTTTAGTATTTTTTCTTTCTTTTTTTAAATTTTATTTTATAAACCTTTATTTATAAACTGCAACATTTACAAACAATCGAGAAATAATAATAATAAAAATAAGTACAAAAACAGTACAAAGGTATTACTCAAACTTTTTTTTATTATTTTTTTTAAACCTTTATTTATAAATTTCAACATTTACAAACAGTCGAGAAACAATAATCAAAATAAGTACAAAAACAGTACAAAACAGCGCCAGGGGGTTGTAAATTCAAAGTAACTAAAATAGAATGCAAAATATACATATAAAATAAACAAAGTGCAAAGCCATAGGCTCACTAAATTTCAGTAAATAACTTAAATTTGGAACACAGCATCATCGTTTTCACAGCTTTTTGGTTGTAAGAGGTAGAGAGTCTTTTAATGTAGAGTTCTAATTCTTTTTTAAAGGCACAAAAAACAGGTAGGGTATTGAGAAACTTACTTTTATGAATATAAAACTTAGCCAATAGTATAATGAGGTTGCAAAGGTAAAATTCATTTTCAAATTGTTTTAGGTATTACTCAAACTTTTTATTTATTTATTTATTTTTTTCCAATTTTTGATGTTTAATAAAATTGTGGATTGATGAAAAGTGTTATCTACCAAACCCATTTTAGTATTTTTTTTTTAAATTTTATAAACCTTTATTTATAAACTGCAACATTTACAAACAATCGAGAAATAATACTAATCAAAATAAGTACAAAACAGTACAAATCAGCACCAGGGGGTTGTGAACTCAATAAAGTAACTAAAATAGAATGCAAAATAGATATATATAACAAAGCGCAAAGCCACAGCATCATTGTTTTCACAGCTTTTTGGTTGTTAGAGGTACAGAGTGTTTTAACGTTGAGTTCTAATTCTTTTTTAAAGGCACAAAAAACAGGTTGGTATTGAGAAACTTACTTTTATGAATATAAAACTTAGCCAATAGTATAATGAGGTTGCAAAGGTGAAATTCCTATTCAAATTTGTTGAGGTATTACTACTTCACTGAGATGCAGTGATGTGACGTCACAACAATGGCGTCATTAAAAATATTTATCTGTATTTATTGGTAATTATTTTCCTACAACAAAGGTTTGTTGTGAGGACTGTACAAACAAAACAACATATGAGCTTACAGTAATCAGCCATGTGTTTGGGGTTGTCTTACATTCGAACACAACACTGTAAAATCAAACCTTGTCACAGCTGCATGTGAGAAACCTCAGATTTCCCAACTGTCTTAAATGCAGCACAAGTTATCACAAAAAAAAAACATTATTAGCATTTTATTCTCTTTTTTTCCAAAATCAAGTTTTCTCAATTTATTTCAGGCTTGTGGACATTTTACTGTGAAAAATGTCATTAATAAAGCAACCTTTCAGTTAAGACTAGTTTTTAAAAATGCTTTATTTAATACACTAGCTTATTTTCCTCACTGAGGAAGTCATATGTTCTGCTTTTAGGGTTACTTTTTTGTTTTGTTTTGCTCAAATGATATATTTATATTTATTTTTTTTAGTTTGCTCAGAAGCACACTGCATGCGGTTATACATAACGATAGTAAGAAACATCATGTACAGTGAATGCATGTCATGTGGTCAATTATTGTATTAATAAATAAAAGGATGAATATTTTTCCAAAAGTAAAATACATTTGACACGTGTGTGTGTGTGTGTGTGTGTTGTTTTTTTTTTTTTTTGGGGGGGGCGGGGGGGGGGGGTATTTATACGTTAATGTTTCAATTTTGCTGCCACGCTCAGTTTTCTTTGTGCCCTCAGTCTCCTCTTGGATAACATCAAGGCTTCAAAAGGGAACCACACTTTTTTGGAATTTTGCCTATCATTCATAATCGTTATGAGAGACAAGAAGACAAAAGTTTTATTTGGGGTTTTTTGCATTCTAATTTGTAAAAATCGTCTCGATCTAGGTGGCTAGTAGAGATGCGCGGTTTGCGGACACAACCGCGGAGTCCGCGGATAAACCGCGGGTCGGGCGGGTAAAAATAGATTTTAAATAGATGCGGGGCGGTTGGCGGTTGAACCAATTCGGAAATATATATACATAGTTAAATGTTGTTACCCACATACGAAAAACAAGCAGCACTCTTTGAAACAGTCAATTATTAATCAGGCACCGCGTCCCAGCAACAAGTGGCGCAAGTGAGCGCTCCTTCAGCGCAGCAGGGCGCATTTTAGAGGCCAGGCGCTCTCGCATGAATCCTGGCACTGTAGATGCCATTTTATTCCTGCATAGTGCTAACAAAAAAAAAAGTAAGTAGACATACGGTTGGATATGTTAAACAAATTAGTCTACGTTACCTATAGGCTATACCAAATAAGCCCATGTCTAACCTATATTGAGTTCGGTCAGCTAAATAATTTTGATGGTTACGTGTTGTTTGGGCGCACTACAATGCAAAGGAATTAAGGCAAGTGCGTTGTTTATTGTGTTTTTTTTCTATTCGAGATATACTACTATGTGTGAATAATTATTTGGCCTCGCTTTCAAGTGAAGCGCATCTCCGATTGGCGACAATGTAAGGATATTTAGCCTGCTTTGTTTGTCGCGACCGTCTATTTTCATTATAATTCAAGTTTGATGATAAAGTGCAGTCTGATGGGTTTGATTTCCCCCCTTCAGCTATTTGCCTTGGCCAATAATTTGCAGGTAATTTGTTATTATTATTTATTTTATTTATTTTTGTTTAAATAGAGATGACATACATATGTTATTGTATAATTTAAGTTTGTGCGCGTGATTGACAGCCTAAGGCTTATGAGGCACATTTTTTATTTATTTTTTTATTTCAACTTAAAAACGTATGAGCCTATGCCTATGCCTACAACATAGGCTATGTGTTTATCTTTATTTTCCTGCCTGTCGTTGACAATGGAGATTGTCTGATATTTTGTCATGGCTGCAGATCAATCAATAAAGGTTCATCTTTGTCGTGAAATTGTTCACTGTTTCACTGTGCACCCCGCCCTCGTCCCTACTTGAGCATTATAATGTTAACAAGTTAATATTCATTGAAATAAATTCAGAACATTTTTTTTACCTAACGAAAATATAGGCCTAGTCTTTCTAAAACATTTTTTTAACTTCTTAAAAGCCTCGTTCTGCTTTCTGCAACTGCGCACACAAAGTGTGAGGAACGCACTCCTGATCTGAGGGCATTGGCAACAATAGTCAACACTTTCTTAATGGAAATGACAATAATATTATAATAATGATAAATAATGTTATCACGCATTAATATATCTTAGCCACTAATGTGTGGCCAAGATATATTAATGCGTGGCACGCAGTTTCTGCTACATTGGATCAGTCTCCTTTCTTTAACAGGCAAAAGCTTTATAACCTCACTAATATGCTTGCATCGTCTATATTAGATATATAACAACTGGCGGATGGCGGGCGGGTGTGGTTTTGATAAAATGTTGGTTCGGGTGGATGCGGATGGTTGACAACTTTTGTGATGCGGTTGCGGATGAAATAATTGCCTATCCGCGCATCTCTAGTGGCTAGCAATGCAATGGGAGCAATTCATTATACCGCAAAATCACTTAGAAAATGCATCCAAAAATCACCAACAATACTTCATTTACGTTCCGCAACCTGTATAATAACCAAGCTGTAGCAACATTGTTATTGTAAGAGCGAACAAGGAAGAACTATTTTTCCAGCGGAGTAACACATCGGCCGCAATATAGCTACTGCAAGAGATCGCGTTTGAGTTCGTAATGCACAACATGGAAGTTAATTTGTGTCTTTATTACAAAAGCGGGCTTCACGGTGGCAGAGGGGTTAGTGCATCTGCCTCACAATATGAAGGTCCTGAGTAGTCTTGGGTTCAATCCCGGGCTCGGGATCTTTCTGTGTGGAGTTTGCATGTCCTCCCCGTGACTGCGTGGGTTCCCTCCGGGTACTCCGGCTTCCTCCCACTTCCAAAGACATGCACCTGGGGATAAGTTGATTGGCAACACTAAATTGGCCCTAGTGTGTGGATGTGAGTGTGAATGTTGTCTGTCTATCTGTGTTGGCCCTGCGATGAGGTGGCGACTTGTCCAGGGTGTACCCCGCCTTCCGCCCGATTGTAGCTGAGATAGGCTCCAGCGCCCCCCGCGACCCCAAAAGGGAATAAGCGGTAGAAAATGGATGGATGGATGGATATTACAAAAGCTTTTTTCTGACACTGAATTTATATAACTGAATATTTTGTGTTTGAATTTTGTGAACTGATTTTTTTATTTTTTTATTTTTACATCACATTATGCTGACAATTTAATTGAAAAAAATTGAGTGTAAAACAATTTAGTGTATAAAAAGTCAGTGCTGAAAAATTCAGTGTCCAAAAAATTACCGCTTCAAAATGCAAGACTCGTTTCTGGTAAATTAAGACTGAAGCAATGGATTTTGTCTCAGAACCAGCCAATGAGATGTCAAGTTTGAAGTCATGTGACACGGGTCTTGCAAAACAGCATAGGAAAAAAAAGCTGTTAACTGTGCTACCTGGGCATAATACAACATAATTAACATTTCAATGCGGCCCGCTGTATGCGAACCCCAAAAGGGACAAGCGGTAGAAAATGGATGGATGGAAGGAGGTGGTCTGCAGTCGAGGGGCAACGTTTATATATTCTCAATATTCAGTGTTTTATTGTTCATATTTAGTATTGCAAATCACACGTTATGTATTTGCATGTACATTCTGAATGTATTTTCAGTAAAAAAATAAAAAATAAAAATAAAAAGACCATTTCAAAAACGGAATGTTATTTTTTAGTCAGAATGTTAGGTTACGTTAAAGTTAAAGTACCCATGATTGTCACACACACACTAGGTGTGGCGAAATTATTCTCTGCATTTGACCCATCACCCTTGATCACCCTCTGGGAGGTGAGGGGAGCAGTGAACAGCAGCAGTCGCCGCGTCCGGGAATAATTTTTGGTGATTTAACCCCCAATTCAAACCCTTGATGCTGAGTGTCAAGCAGGGAGGTAATGGGTCACATTTTTGTAGTCCCATTTTTACATTTTTAAATTAAGTCATAAATTACTTTTTTTTATTATTATTGAAATTATTTAACTTTTTTTTTAAATTATGTTTATGCCTTCTTTTTTTTTTTTTTACCAAAACCCAGTTTGTTATGGCATTAACACAAAATATGCAATGTTCCCCCCAATTGTTTTAAAAAGTGGAATAATATTTGATGTGAAGCAATTGGAGCCTTAAAGAGGTCAATAATTCATAACATTGAATTTGCCTAATTATTTATTATATAATATTATTTTTTGCACAATGAGAGTTTAAAAAAATGTCCCATTAAAAGTGTTGGGGATCCAAAAGGGTCCCACTCATAAAAGTGTTAAAAATAAGTCATATCATTTTTTATTTTTTTTAAATATTCAACGCTTAAGTCTCTTGATCAACTTCCAATCTATCCGTTGATTATCAGCTTTTATAATTTTTTTAAGTTTTTTAGTTTTTTATGCCTTTTTGAACGATAACTTAGTTTTTGATGTAGCAAACACACAAAATGTACAATTTTTCCCCCAAAAAATATTTCAACGTGGAATTTCTGATGTGAAGTAATTGGAGCCTTGAATATGTCAGTAATTCATAACAACATTGATTTTGATTCATAATTATTTTTTGAGCAATGACAACTTTAAACGAAAAAAATTGCCTGTATGGCAGCTTTGTGTTATTAGAGTCCACATTGCAACTTTTTCTCTTAACATTTCACCTGTTTCTCTTTTATTCCCCTTTTTATTTAATTTGTTAAACAGTACTTTTAGAGTATGCTGCAGGCCTTTAAAACATTAGGTGCGGGCCGCAAATGCTTTGCACAATCTTAGCATTCTCTCGATGAGCTAACTCTTTCAAGACTGTTGGAAAACCATTTCAGGTGACTACCTCTTGAAGCTCATCGAGAGAATGCCGAGAGTGTGCAAAACAGTAATCAGAGCAAAGGGTGGCTATTTTGAAGAAACTAGAATATAAAAGATGTTTTCAGTTATTTCACCTTTTTTTGTTAAGCACATAACTTCACATGTGTTCATTCATAGTTTTGATGCCGTCAGTGACAATCTACAATGTAAATAGTCCATCCATCCATGCATTTTCTACCGCTTATTCCCTTCGGGGTGGCGGGGGGCGCTGGAGCCTATCTCAGCTACAATCGGGCGGAAGGCAGCGTACACCCTGGACAAGTCGCCACCTCATCGCAGGGCCAACACAGATAGACAGACAACATTCACACTCACATTCACACCCTAAGGCCAATTTAGCGTTGTCAATCTACCTATCCCCAGGTGCATGTTTTTGGAAATGGGAGAAAGCCGGAGTACCCGGAGGGAACCCACACAGTCACGATGAGGACATGCAAACTCCACACAGGATCGAACCCAGGACCTTCGTATTGTGAGGCAGACGCACTAACCCCTCTTCCACCGTGCTGCCCTAAGTCCAATGTCATGAAAATAAAGAAAACACATTCAATGAGAAGGTGTGTCCAAACTTTTGGCCTGTACTGAAATTGGAGTCTTAAAGAGGTCGATAATTCATCAAATTTAATTTACCTAATAATTTATTAGGTAAAGTGTTGGGGATCCAAAAGTGTTAAAAATAAGTCATAATGTTTTTTAAACGTTCAACGCTTAAGTCTCTTGATCGACTTCTGATCTATCTGTTGTTATTCTTTTTTTTTTTTAAGTTTTTTTTTTGCCTTTTTGCCAACAATAAATTTGCTTTTGATGTAGCAAACACAAAATATACAATATTTTCCCCAAAAAATATTTCAATGTGGAATTTCTGATGTGAAGTAATTGGAGCCTTGAATATGTCAATAATTCATAACAACATTGATTTGGATTCATTATTATTTCATTTAAAAGGAAAAAAAATTGCCCATATGGCAACTTTGTGTTATTAGAGCAGTGGTTCTTAACTTGGGTTCGATCGAACCCAAGGGGTTCGGTGGAGCCTCCACCGCGGAGGTCAAGACACACCCGACTCATCGTGTAAATAAAAACTTCTCCCTCTCGGCGTATTACAGATACCCCCAAACAATGTTCCCTCTAATTTTCCATCTGATTTGCAGGTCTGTAATTTGTTGTGAGTTCATGCACTGTGTTGGTTTTGTTCTTTGAACAAGGTGATGTTCATGCACGGTTCATTTTGGGCACCAATAAAAAAAACATATTACTTTGTCTGGAATTTGAAAAAAAAAAAAAAAACATTTATTTTTCACTAAAGAAAGGTTTGGTGAATGCGCATATGAAACTGGTGGGGTTCGGTACCTCCAACAAGATTAAGAACCACTGCATTAGAGTCTTTGATTGATTGATTGAAACTTTTATTAGTAGATTGCACGGTACAGTACATATTCCGTACAATTGACCACTAAATGGTAAGACCCCAATAAGTTTTTCAACTTGTTTAAGTCGGGGTCCACGTTAATCAATTCATGGTACAAATATATACTATCAGCATAATACAGTCATCACACAAGTTAATCATCAGAGTATATACATTGAATTATTTACATTATTTACAATCCAGGGGGTGGGATGTGGAGGGGGTTGGGGCGGGGGGGTTAGGTTGGGTTGCTATCAGCATACTTCGGTCATCAACAATTATATCATCTGAGAAATGGACATTGTAACAGTGTAGGTCTGACTTCATAGGATATAGAATAGAATAGAATAGAATAGAATGGACTTTATTGTCATTATATTTGCATATAACGAGATTAAGGACTCCAATTTAAGGTGCGGTAGTGGGAACAAATATGGGGTAAAAATAAATTAAATTACACAACAGGTAATAAAGAAAAAACTAACAATTGAAATAAACAGACTACTATCCAATAAAAATGATAATAAATAAAGGATATGTACAGCGAGCAGTGAACATAGTGAGCTCAGAAAGCATAAGAACAAGTATATACATTTGATTATTTACAATCCGGGGAGGTGGGATGTGGTGGGGGGAGGGTGTTAGTCTAGGGTTGTAGTTACCAAGGAAGTCACAATCTTCGTTCAACGAATGTTCTGCAATTTGTCGTCCCCAAAGTAAGAACTGAACTGGGCAAGAAAGCATTTAGGTTTTCAGCACCAAAGGCTTGGAATAACCTACAATCGAATATTCAACTTCAAACCCTTGTTACATTGAATGAGTTTAAAGCTTCTGTGAAAGGATTGCAGTCTACCTTGTCTCTATGCACGTGTTATGTGAGCAAGTTTTAATGTTGTAAATTTGATGTTTTATGTGTTGTTTACTGTTTTTAATGTAACTTTGCTGCTGCCCTCTTGGCCAGGTCTCCCTTGGAAAAGAGATATTTGATCTCAGTGGGATTTTACTTGGTTAAATAAAGGCTAAAAAAAAAATGCATTGATTAAATTGGACCCCGACTTAAGTTGAAAAACTTATTGGGGTGTTACCATTTAGTGGTCAATTGTACGGAATATGTACTGTACTGTGCAATCTACTAATACACACGTTTCAATCAATCAATCAAAGTTGACTGGAGGTGTTCTTTTAGTGCGGTTTTGAAGGAGGATAGAGATGCACTTTCTTTTACACCTGTTAAACATTGCAACTTTTTCTCTTAACATTTCACCTGTTTCTCTTTTGTTCCCCTTTTTATTTTTAGTTAATAGTATTTTTGGACTATGCTGTAGGCCTTTAAAAAAATAGCCGCGGGCCGCAAATGGCCCCCGGGCCGCACTTTGAACATTCCTGCCTTAGACTTTAGTACAGTGTTACTGTAGCAACTAAATAACCAGCTAGTGAGCTAGATATAGATATTAGGCTGGTGTATTACCTGTCCAGGTGAGGTGGTCTCCGTGTAAGAGATGCTCTTTGTCCAGGTCCATTGTACACCGCGGAGGAAACCCTGTGCGGCCGGCCGCCATCTTGGATAAGGCAGGTCCTACTTGAAGCCAGGATAACCCGTCAAAAACCTCCTCAGAAAAGCTCAACATTAGCGTCTTAAGCTTCATTACTGGTGAGTAAATGCAGTCGGCGAGTCCTTTTTTTTTTACGGTCGCCACACAAAACTGGTAGTCCCTGACGGGAACGTCGAGACGCCCGTACGGCAATGGCGGAGTTGCTTGTGTAAAGAGTGGGCTAATTGGGATGCTAACGAGGCTAACTCAATGCTAAGTCCATGTCTCGTACAGACACGCAAAACATTATATTGTCTACTAATGTAATTGGGAATAAACTACGCTAACTCGAAGATAGTTTATTTACGTTTACGACTTAAATACATGGGCTGACACTATCACAGCCTATAATAATCCACGCCCGGTAAGCTAACGTTAGCCGAAGCATGCTAAAGCTACAGTTAGAAATAGAATAGAATGGCCTTTATTGTCATTATATTGGCATATAACGAGGTTAAAGACTCCAATTTAAGGTGCGGTACTGGAAACAAATATGGTGTAAAACTAAATGACACAAGAAGTAAAATAAAAAAAATAAGAATTGAAGTGGTTTTATAAAGGGACTCGTGTTCCTGTCGAATTTATACAAACACACAAAATCGTCGAAAATATGTTGAACTTTGTCATCCGTGGCGCATTAAAACACCTCCAACTTGCCTGTCAAGTAGGCTTTAGCCGTATCTGCGGGGCCTTTTTATCGAGATAACAAACACTAATAAATATATACACTCGGCCTTGGTAAGATCTGTAAATGGCAAATCTGCAGTTTTTTGTGGCTCGTTTGAGACAAAACAGGGACAATCGGTAGAAAATGGATGGAGGTTAATCCGATTTGCCGAGCCAAACAACAAAAAAGTGTCAAATTTTGGAGTACGATGACGTTTGTCTGCCTCTACAAAGCAGCAGATATGCTGTCAATAGACTGTCAAATATTGTGAATTATGCCCCGATTTTTTTCAATTAAAAAAAAAAAATGATGCCCATTTCTTCTGAGTCACATGATTTGAAAAGTGTCGCCTAACATTGTGGATTGTCATGATTTTCTACAACAGTGCATCCTCTTGCCACAATGGGAAGTAGCAGCACGGATGTCTCTGGAGTACAAGAAATCATCGGAATTATGTTGAACTTTGTCATCCATGGCTCGTTAGAACACCTCCAACTTGCCTGTCAAGTAGGCTTAGCCATATCTGCGGGGCCTTTTTATCGAGATAACAAACACTAATAAATATATACACTCGGCCTTGGTAAGATCTGTAAATGGTAAATCTGCAGTTTTTTGTGGCTCGTTTGAGACAAAACAGGCACAAGCGGTAGAAAATGGATGGATGTTAGTCCGATTTGCCGAGCAAAACAACAAAAAAAGTGTCACATTTTGGAGTGTGATGACTTTTGTCTGCCTCTACAAAGCAGCAGATAGACTGTCAAATAATGTGAATTATGCCCTGAAAACGACAACAAAAAAAGGTCAAATTTGGAGTACGATGACGTTTGTCTGTGTACAGCTCCACTAATGGACATTGGAGTGTTACTTTCAAAGGCAAAATTAAAGTATAGCTAGAAACATAATTTTATATGGGACTTTATTGTATTATATGTATAGTACGTGTTCCATAAAGAAAAAAGCATAAAACACAGTATATTTAAATGTACTAAATGTAAAAAAGGGAATAAATATTCAAAATAATCTAGTTTGGTTACGCCATCATGAGCGCAACACAAGGTTGTAAAAGTTACTACAATTCTAAATAAGATGTCAAAAGCAAACTGAAATCAAATACACACAGCTTAAAGATTGATCAATACCTATTTATGATGATTTATCAAAATATAAAAGAAATATACCTGAACGCTCATGATGGTAACACCAAAAAGTAACGCTATGAATCGCGTTTTTCCAAGTTTTTGGGGCATTTTTATGCTATTTCCAAGCATCTCCTTTTTATTATCGTTGATTTTAAATGGTCAAACTAATGCATATTATATATGCATGCCCTAGTAAACAAAAAAAAAGTCATATTTATTTTGATTGTTACATTTTGAAGTACATTTGTGCAGGTGGGTGCGAATGTACCCATTACCAGAGCTGTACACCTCTACAAAGCAGCAGATATGCTGTCAATAGACTGTCAAATATTTAATTTCATTTTCATTTTTTATTTATCTCCTTCATTGATGTGCATCCTTGATCGATAGACAATTAAACCTCAGCAACTAAACACACAAATGCCTGAGAAGGAGCAGGATGAAGAAAAATCTTACATTTTCCTGCCCCCTTCAATATAATATGTAGTCTTACTTAATGGATATCATACAAACCAAACAAATACATCCAAATATAATAAAAATAAACAAAAAACACAACAAGTGCAAAACTTCATGAAGTACAAACCGAACAAAAAAGTAATATACACCTCACGGGATGATACAAAACAAACACAAAACCAGACAAAAAATAAGTAATCTAATAAATATAAAGCAAAATGTAAACACTTATGGCTGTCCATATGATCTTATTGTTCTGTCTTTATATATTGTGAATTATGCCCCAATTTTTTCCCCATTTTTTAAAATGATGCCCATTTGTTCTGAGTCACATGATTTGAAAAGTGTGGCCTAACATTGTGGATTGTCATGATTTTCTACAACAGTGCATCCTCTTGCTACAATGGGAAGTAGCAGCACGGATGTCTCTGGAGTACAAGAAGTGCTGAGCCCTGTCATTTGGTCACATGCATACAAACCACCCTCTTTAAGCGACACCAGCAGGTTTTATCATCTCGTTAAAAACACACACACAAAAAACAGTGTAGAACGGGGTTAAGTATCACAACAAGTTAATCACATTTAATTTTCTCTCCAGTGGACGTTACATCGGAGTATGCGCTCACGCAGAGGATAAGATGCCACATGAGGGTCATGTGACGGCAGGCAGCCTAGAAAGGAGGGCGGGGAGAAAGGCCGTAAACGTTATGCAGGAATTCTACGTCTTGTTACAGACTTAAAATATGCAGACTGAGACTACTTGAAGCATGAATTTTGACAGTGGAACCGTTCCAAAACAATGGTTCTGTCCCTGGGTCAAACGGTTCAGTTCAGTTCAGTTTCAGTTTATTTGGAACATGCATATGATACAATGTAATGCATCACACACAATTCGAGTTGTTTTGTTACAGCACGTCCGAAAAGGAGTAGGAAGAAGCAGAGCTTATTTACTCCTACCGCTTTTTATACATAGCAATTTTATCCAATTTCTTTGTTCTCTGTAACAGAACAGTGAACAAATAAATAATATACCATAGTAAGCAAACAAATATTAAATACATAAATATTTTTTCTCAATAAAAAAAAAAAGGGTTCAAGATGTTCATCATAATTCTTGTTCTGTGCACTTTGTGAACACTCGAAGTTGGAACAGTCTCTTAAACTGAATCATATTGTTGCTTTTTTTTATTTCTTTGGTTAATCCATTCCATAATTTAGTTCCACATACAGATATGCTAAAGGTTTTAAGTGTTGTACGAGCATACAAATGTTTTAAATTAGATTTTCCTCGAAGGTTATATTTCTCCTCTTTTGTTGAGATGCATTGTTGTACATTCTTGGCAGTGCCCATCAAAAGTGTAAAAAGAAGTTAACATAGCATATTTACAGTAGCACTTTAAGGAAGTAGGCTTGCTAAAGGTGCATTCCCTTTGGTTATGGTTTTAGTTCAAACATGCATACAGTTACAATTTGGCACATCACATATTTCCAGTTTCCGAAAAGGAGTCGGATGAAGCGGAGCTTATTTAATCGTACCTCTTTTCCATTTCATAGCAATTTCTAACACATTTGTTAGTTCACTTTTTGTGCTCAATTTGTAACACACGCAAATAAAATAATAAAGTTTTCAATAATAAACAGTTGTTCAAGTTGTAAGTCACATTGTGAGATGTTTTTGATGAGGTTCAAGATGTTTATCAGGATTCCTCTTACTTGTACTTTGTAAACACTTTGAGTTTGAACAGTTTCTTAAACTGGATCATATTGGTACTTTGCTAAATCCATTCCATAATTTGATTCTACATACTGATATACTACAGATTTTAAGTGTTGTACATGCATACAAATGTTTTAAGTTACACTTTCCCCATTTTGTTGAGAATCATTTTTGTACATTCTAACTGTTGTTTAGTGTAAGTGAAAAAAAAGGCGGGCCGCTTTGTGGTACTTTTTACATGATGACTACTAACTTTGAACACATTTGTTGTGGGACAGTTTTTCCCCATTCAAAACAATGAAAACATTACTTAATCTTTTCCAGGTCCAAAGCAGACTGCAATCTGTTTATGGTGGTGGTTTGGAGGGGGGTGGTGATGTAATTATAAAATCTGCATAATTTGCCAAGAGGCACTTGCAGAAAGGGTGTAAAAACACATGCAAAGCCAATACTACAAGTCAACCTTCTTCTTTTTGTGAGTGCTTTTAGAAAAGGGAGTGGCCCACAGCATCACCTGTTGCTAGTTGAGAAGAGCATTTACGTTTTCTCTCAAAAATCTCCTGTAGTTTTGTCGATAGTTGCTTTTTTGTTACAGAGTATCTTGAGTGCTGGCAGCAATAAGGATCCTTTCTGCTCCTATTTATTTTCTGGCAGACCCGCTGATTTGCAATGTGTTTAGCTCTGCTTGCTTGTTCATGTCGTCATGCCCATACCACATTTCCTATGGTTACGTCACTGCCGGCTCACTAAGCGAACACAAATTCCTCTTCCAGGAACTACTGTGCTGCCGAGCTACAAATGAGCCAAACGTAAAAGAAATGGTCGCATATTGCAATCATCATGCTAACACATTGCACATGTTTTCTCTCTGTTTCAGAGCCACAATGGCCACCGCACCATACAACTATTCCTACATTTTTAAATACATCATTATTGGTAAGTGTGGACTAGATTGTGCACTCGTGTCTGATATAACCTGCTTGCTTTTTTACGTTATTTGTATAACTCATTAATAAAGTGCCCCTAATATTCAAATCACGCAGCACTTTGCCTGACTTGTTAGGCAGAGGCCTTTTAAGTAAACACATTTGCTCGCTGGTGCCTTCATAGGAATATGCATACATATATCAATCCATAGCAACATGGTAACACATTATTGTGGTCAGTGGTGGTCCTAAGGCAGGGGTCGGCAACCCAAAACGTTGAAAGAGCCAAATTGGACCAAAAATACAAAAAAATAATCTGTCTGGAGCTGCAAAAAAATGAAAAGCTGTATATAAGTCTTATAATGAAAGCAACACATGACGTAAGTGTCTATATTAGCTATATTAGCCTACTATCAAAATGACTGTGTCGCAGGCTGAAGCAAATCTTTGTTGACAGAAATGTTGAAATTTAATATTTATTCTACACGTTTTTACAACATTAGAAACCATTAGTAAATCAGAGGCTACTCAGAAGGTGAGATAACTCCTGGAAATTACTGGCTTTTAATGGCCAAAGGTGTAGATGTGTGTCCAAGTTAAAGGAAACCGCCAATAGATTTATTACAATCTTTGGCAAGCTAGGTAATGTTTGCTGTGGTCTGGAACAACATGGCACACAAACAGCTATCTGAAATGCAGCCAATATTACATACAGATAATGTGTCATGAGACATGCAAAACTAAATTATATACAAAGATGATAAAAGTAAAGGATATTAAATGAGCTCAAATATACCTAAAAATTAGGCATAATGATGCAATATGTACATACAGCTAGCCTAAGTAGCATGGATTAGCTTGCTGTCATGCACTGACCAAATAAGCCTGATTAGCACACCAACAAGTCAATAACATCAACAAAGCGCACTTTTGTGCATTCACGCACAGCATGAAACTTTTGGTGGACAAAATGAGACAAAGAAGGAGTGGAAGATTTTACATGTAAACAAACTGTTGCGTCACAGTCCACACTATGGTGAGTTCAAGAACCGCTGAAATTTGTAGGGCAAAACGATGTTCACCAAATACTCTCATCAGTGAAGCATACCCACAAATATATTAAACAGTGGGCTTTCTAACAATTGGGAACGTTTGTGTCATGTCAGACAACAAAACATATTTTCCCCCCATCTTTTTCCATTTGCAATCTTTTTTAAAAAATGCTCCAGGGAGCCACTAGGGCGGCACTAAAGAGCCGCGGGTTGCTGACCCCCGTTCTAAGGACATGTGCCCTGCATCCGCCTCTGACTGTGGTTGCTAGGTTTGTTATTGTCTGTGTATTTAAGGACATCTTTCTCTCTCTCTCTCTTCACAGGGGACATGGGTGTAGGGAAGTCATGTTTGCTGCACCAATTCACAGAAAAGAAATGTAAGTGCTCGCACCGCTCCTGTCTCTTTTCATCCACGCGCGGCGGCGGAAGTCGGCAGCGAGAGACTATTTTTCTGTGCGTCAGCCGCCTCTATTCAAGCCGCGTGGTGCTCAATGGCGCTATTAAGGCGCCAGATGCTGCAATCCTGTGCCATGGCATCCTCCTTTTGACAGCGATACTTTAATTCAACGCACCTGCTGCGTGCTTACACGACACTCCCGTCGGGAATTTGCAATGACGCGATCGTGCCAATTTACGCAAATTCCACTAATACCCACAAATTATAACTTTGTTTTAATGCCTGTGACTTCCCCGCATATTTTAGCTGATCAGTTTAATTTTGGTCAATTGGATTTGTCTCAGAGCGGCGCTCTCAACAAAACAAATGTCTGTTTCTCGTGTAGACGTATCAGTAAGAACATGTAACAATATATTAACTCCTTACTGATCAAACAGTGCCCACACAGCTAATACTTACTTATCAGAATCAGCAAGGAATTTGACTTGCTAGACTATGCTCTTATTTGTTCAATGTAAACAATAAATATTAACAAAAGATATGTACAAGTAGTTAAATAACTAATATGTGAAGGTTAATTAATAGGGCAGTGGTGAATAGAGCAAAGCAAAAAGATGAGTTAGTACGTTCACAGTTCCAGAGTTATTTCACAGTGTTCATCAGATTGCTAGCGTGTGGGAAGAAACTGTTCTTACGACAGGTTGTTTTGGCGTAGTGATTTGTAACGTCTGCCGGAGGGGAGGAGTTTAAACAATTTGTCACCAGGGTGTGATGCTACCTGCCTGTTTCCGGACCCTGGACCGGTATAAGTCCTGTATGGGGGGCAAGGTAGACACTGATAATATTTTCTGCAGTCCTACTTGTTTGTTGCAGTCTGCCATAAACCTTGCTGCCGGCCTAAAAATAGCCTATGGAAACCAATATGGTCGACTTCTCGTTCGTTTTCCGATATGGGTTCTTCAGACTTTTATGTGTGTCCTGTCATTAACGACGTCTCCAGCGATTTGTGTCGAGGGGCTTACGTTTTCAAACTTTTTAAGAGAGCCAATCTTTGCAGTTAGGGTTCTGGACATCTAAAATGTCCTTGCACAGTGCTAAGATTTCTGGGTAATGCAGTTTAGTGAGTGTACAAACACTTACTTCCTAGTTTACATGTACCGTATTTTTTGGATTATAAGTGTGAGTTTTTTTTCATAGTTTGGCCGGGGGTGCGACTTATACTCCGGAGCGACTTATGTGTGAAATTATTAACACATTACCGTAAAATATCAAATAATATTATTTAGCTCATTCCCGTAAGAGACGAGGCGAATGTCAGCAATCGTCACACACACGTCAACCAATAAAAATTTGGCGGGGGCGGGTCATGGCAGAAGTGCATTGTGGGTCATGGGATGCTACCTGCTACTACGTCCGTAGCTATAAAAATGGATCATTTCAACATTGGCGGTAACTTAAAAAAACTGAGAAGGGCTGAACAAAAATGGCACCGAAAAGGAAATCATATACTGCAGATTACAAGCTGGACGAAGTGAAATATGCAGCAGAAAACGGCAAGAGGAAGCGGCGCATACCTTCGGAGTTGGCAGAGTTGTTTAGAAGCGACACCGAGGAAGAAGATTTCATGGGATTTAGCGATTAGGAGTGACAGATTGTTTGGTAAACGTCTCGCATGTTCTATATGTTATAGTTATTTGAATGACTCTTATCATAATATGTTACGTTAACATACCAGGCACGTTCTCAGTTGCTTATTTATGCCTCATATAACGTACACTTATTCAGCCTGTTGTTCACTATTCTTTATTTATTTTAAATTGCCTTTCAAATGTCTATTCTTGGTGTTGGCTTTTATCAAATACATTTCCCCAAAAAATGCGACTTATACTCCAGTGCGACTTATATATGTTTTTTTCCTTCTTTATTATGCATTTTCGGCCGGTGCGACCTATACTCCGGAGCGACTTATAATCCGAAAAATACAGTACTTATGTATTATCTAACCTTTGTTTACCCAGGGTACGACGATTAAAAGCAGATTGTTATTTGCAATGCTTACACTGACCAAAAATATAAACGCACCACTTATGTTTTTGCTCCCATTTTTCACACGTTGAACTCAAAGATCTAAAACTATATACACAAAAGACCTAATTTTCTCAAATATTGTTCACAAATCTGTCTAAATTGGTGTTAGTGAGCACTTCTATGCCAATATAATCCATCCCACCTCACAGGTGTGGCATATCATAATGCTGATTATTGCATTATTGCACAGGTGTGCCTTAGACTGCCCACCTTAATAGACCACTCTGAAATTTGTAGTTTTATCACACAGCCACAAATGTCGCAAGTTTTGAGGGAGTGTGCCGTCGGCATGCTGACTGCAGGAATGTCCACCTGAGCTGTTGCCTGTGAATTGAATGTTCATTTCTCTACCATAAGCCGTCTCCAAAGGCGTTTCAGAGAATTTGCACAGTCACAGTCACAGACCATGTGTAACCACACTGGCTCAGGACCTTCAAATCCTGAAGGTGCACCTCCATCATCGTCTGAGACCAGCCACCCGGACAGCTGCTGCGACAGTTGGTTTACATAACCAAAGAATTTCTGAACAAACCGTCTCAGGGAAGCTTGGGTCTCAACCTGACTGCAGTTCATCATCGTTGTAACCGACTTGAGTGGGAAAATGCGCACATTCGATGGCGTTTTGGCACGTTGGAGATGTGTTCTTTTTACGGATGAATCCCGGTTTTCACTGTTCATGGTAGACTGCAGACTATGTGTGGGAGATCACGTAGCCTCTAAACGTCTGAATTCAGGCATCTTATTAGGCCGCAACAATCAATTACCACGAATTGATTTACTTGGACCCCGACTTAAACAAGTTGAAAAACTTATTCGGGTGTTACCATTTAGTGGTCAATTGTACAGAATATGTACTGTACTGTGCAATCTACTAATAAAAGTTTCAATCAATCAAACACAAAAAGCACGCCAGTTCTTGGAGGAACTGACATGAGCCTAATGCTAACTTCACTAACGTCGTCTTCTTCTCCGCAGTCATGGCAGACTGCCCCCACACGATCGGCGTAGAGTTCGGCACGAGGATAATCGAGGTGAGCGGCCAGAAGATCAAGCTTCAGATCTGGGACACGGCCGGACAAGAGCGCTTCCGGGCCGTGACCCGCTCGTACTACCGTGGAGCGGCGGGGGCGCTGATGGTGTACGACATCACTAGGTGTGTATGACTTTCTATTTCAAATAAAAGTCATAGGACTCGGAACAGATGCGTCAGGTTTTCTTAGCCAAAGTGTGAGATGGTTATCAGCTCAATAAACACCAGCGTGAAGAATGTCTCGGCACACCACACCCGACCGACTCCACTAAAGTCCCCCAAACGCACTTAACTCAGACAAAACCAACACACTTTGTTTACACGGCCGTTAAAAGCGACTGCCCACAGCTGCTGGCTAATGGAAGCACAAGGAAGAATGCTTCACTCATGCCAAGCCAACGCTGATAATCATGACATGATGGCAGTGGAAGGTCCAATAACCACTTCTCATGTGTCGCTCTATTTCCTCTAAAGAAAACAGGCCACAGTAATGATACACTTTAGAGTAGTCAGGGTACAGCTTGTGCAGCAGGATAGATTTACTTTTATTGTCTGTACAGCTGGCAACACAAGGGAGTCAACTTCCCCGTCCTTGGTGTGAGCACTATTGGTATCTAGCACTGCCTTAGTACTCTTGGGCATGGAGGTCAGGTTGTTGGCACAGTCATCGTGATGACATCACCAGTGGAGATGCTGGATGTTACAATCATTTTCTTCCTTCATTCATTCAGTCCTTTCCTAATTTCCAATTGTATTTTCTTCCTATTGTATTTCCTTTCTTTCCTTCCTTCATTTTTCCCCAACTTTCTTTCCTGGCTTGCTTTTTCTTCCTTCTTTCATACCTTTCTTCATTACCAACTTCCTTCTCCCATTTCTTCTTTCATTCTGTCCATCCTTCCTTTTTATTTCCTAACTTCCTTCATTCCATCCGTCTTTCCTAACTTTACTTCTTTCCTAACTTCCTTCCTTCTTTCCTAATTTCTTCCTATTGTATTTCCTTTTTTCTTTCCTTCCTTCATTTTTCCCCCAACTTTCTTTCGTCCTTCTTTCCTAGCTTTCTCTCCTCCTTCCTTCTTTCATATCTTTCTTCATTCCCAACTTCCTTCTCCCCTTTCTTGTTTCCTAACTTTCTTCCATACGTCCTTTTTATTTCCTAACTTCCTTATTCGTGACTTTCCTTACTTTCTTCCTAACGCTTGTCCCTCTTGGGGTTGCTAGAGCCTATCCCAGCTGCATTCAGGCGGAAGGCGGTGTACAATCTGGACAAGTCGCTTCCTCCTTTCCTATTTTCCTTCCGCCTGTCTGTCCTTCCTTTCCTCTAAAGGCTTAGTGGCCATATGTGTGGACAGCACCTTTTAGCTCTTATTTCCAAAATCGTGTACACTACTGAATTGGGGTCTTATGGCCACTTATGTGGACACTTATACTGCCATCTGGTGGTGTCAGAAGAGTATAACATACAATGGAATTTGGGGGAGGGAAGTGTAAAAATAAGAATTAGCATGTCACTAAACATGAAGTACACATTTGTTACTTATGGACTAAGTACATCATATCAAAAGATGATTCTTAGTTTTTATTCTAATTAGGGTCCAATAAGACCAAATAGCAAAGAGAAATAAAAAAAGCATGTAAACAAACAGCTTGGGCCTTAAGAGGTTAATATCCTAACTTCTTTTTTTTATTTTTAATTTCTTTCCTTTCACTTGAGGATGCCTCACAGCTGCTTAATGGGGTTGAGGTCTTGAGGAGCCACTGGCTTGGTTCTTCCATCAAGAAGGTGGATGTGTATTTGGGGCTCCCGTCTATCATGTTGGAAAAACCACTGTTTCTGATTCAGAATGTCACATTGCATGTTGGCATTGAACCCCTGCTTCCCCAGTGCAGGCAGCACTCGTGTAGCCCCAGACCAAACTACCACCACCGCACTTGACTGTATATAAGACAATTATCTTGCTACTCACTTGTGTTGCTAAGCTTTTAGACACTAACAGTACATCTATACCAGACCTGGGGCCCATTAAGATTTTCAATCCGGCCCGCCGAACGTTCTACATAATTTTTTTTTAGACCTTTAACATCAAAACTGTTGACACCATTATGATGTGCATTATGCATAATGACTATAGAAAGTATTTCAATGGTTGAAATCTGCGCTTTTGGGCGTTATAGGAGTTATTACAGTAATCTACGTCACAGCAGCTCAGACCAGGAACAAAGCAGAGTGGGCGGGGTTTGTTTTCAGAGCAGCGAGCCCGAAACACATGTGTCAGAAACAGATGCAGAAGCAGATTTTTACGTGATATTATATTGTAGGCGTATACTACACTTTGCATTCATATTTTGCCGTTTGTTACATTTTTGTTGTGTTTTGCTTGATTGTAAAAGATACACAACTATCGAGGATCTGGTCTGAGAAGAAAGAGGAGCTATGCTCATTTGTTGTTAATATTCAGTGTTTTATTGTTCATAGTTAATATTGTAAATCCTACTTTCTTTATTTTAATGTACATTCAGTAAAAAAAAACGTAAAATTCAATTCCGTTTTTTTGAGGTGGTCTGTCATAACTTTTTTAGAACTATTGGACATTGTGACTTTTGGTATTAGTGTTTCTGAAAAAAGGGACCAAACACACATACTGTACAGCAGATTTGTACAGCTAAATGTGTACATATCATTTTACACACACAGGCCCCCCCAAACACATTTTTTCTCTCAATGTGGCCCCCAAGTCAAAATATTTGCCTAGCACTGATCTATTATCATACAATCTGTACACTGACTACTCTAAAGTCCACCCAGGTTTCATTCTAGTCATAAGAGTTGAGAAGATGTATTGTGGTGATACTGCATGTAACGGCAGTGCCTTGCAACATAAACAAGAGAAGCTTGTCTGGCCAGGATTAAAAAAGTGTAGCCTGTCGTCATGGAAACGTTTGTGTGCTCTCACTCAGGAGAAGCACATACAACCACCTCAGCAGCTGGTTGACCGACGCCAGAAACCTCACCAATCCCAATACTGTGAGTTCAAACGCAGACTGTTTGATATTGTTTAGCCTATGTAAAGAACGTCAGCATCATCCCAGCTGACCTGAGAGCAGCCATAGGAAGAAAGGCATCATTTATAGTAGGGACTCATTCCTTGTCTGCGCTCATCCACAGGTCATCATTCTCATAGGAAACAAAGCCGACCTGGAAGCCCAGCGAGACGTCACGTACGAGGAAGCCAAACAGTTTGCAGAGGAGAATGGTGAGTTTGAGCTGGCTTGGCTTATAAAAATGTTCATTGCTTGATGTAAGAAAGAGAAGGTTATTGTTTACTACATCAAGCTACCTTTACGTTTTATGCCTCAACATATGCTCACTGGTCATTTTGGCTTGTGGTGAGGAACATATCTGGATAATAAATGTGTGTTCCTACCATTACTTCACCTTTTTATTTAAGTGTTCTCGCCTACCACTAGATGGAGCTAATGTGCCACAGTTTGAGAATAACAATACAACAAACCTGTTCTAAACTGTTTTTTTATGAGAGTCAAAGGGCTAGAATCTTTTCAGCAGACATTGTAAAAAAAAAAGAAAAAAAAAAAAGTATAAAGCATGCTGCAGATGAAAGTTACTTAATACATCTTCTGGTGTGATGCACTCACTAGTCCGTGCGGCAAACCTTCTTCCTGTTTACATTCTTGCAGCCAATAAGAGAAGAGCAAAGTCACATGGTTTGCTGTTAGTGTGGACATGAATCGAACCGGGGTGGAAAACAGTCCAATTAATTGGATTTAGAAGCTGCAAACTAGAGATGTCCGATAATGGCTTTTTTCCGATATTGTCCAACTCTTAATTACCGATTCCGATATCAACCAATACCGATATATACAGTCGTGGAGTTAACACATTATCATGCCTAATTTTGTTGTGATGCCCCGCTGGATGCATTAAACAATGTAACAAGGTTTTCCAAAATAAATCAACTCAAGTTATGGGAAAAAAAAATGCCAACATGGCACTGCCATATTTATTATTGAAGTAGCGGGGGTGTATATTGTAGCGTCCCAGAAGAGTTAGTGTTGCAAGGGCTTCTGGGTATTTGTTCTGTTGTGTTTGTTGTGTTACGGTGCGTATGTTCTCCCGAAATGTTTGTCATCCTTGTTTGGTGTGGGTTCACAGTGTGGCGCATATTTGTAACAGTGTTAAAGTTGTTTATACGGCCACCCTCAGTGTGACCTGTATGGCTGTTGACCAAGTATGCCTTGCATTCACTAGTGTATGAAAAGCCGTAGATAGTATGTGATTGGGCCGACACGCAAAGGCAGTGCCTTTAAGGTTTATTGGCGCTCTGTACTTTTCCCTACGTCCGTGTACCACTACGTACAGCGGCGTTTTAAAAAGTCATAAATGTTACTTTTTGAAACCGATACAGATAATTTACGATATTACATTTTAAAGCATTTATCGGCCTATAATGTTGGCAGTCCGATATTATTGGACATCTTTACTGCAAACTGTAAGGAGTATGTGCACTAACTGTGTCTGATGCTCCTCAGGTCTGCTTTTCCTGGAGGCCAGTGCAAAAACGTAAGTGTGCGCCTCCTCAACATTCCAGTGGTCTCTCTTTACGTTCACTCACGCCGTTTGTCCGCTCAATATTTAGAGGCGAGAATGTGGAGGACGCCTTCCTGGAGGCGGCCAAGAAGATCTACCAGAACATCCAGGACGGCAGCCTGGACTTGAACGCCGCCGAGTCGGGCGTCCAACACAAGCCGTCGGCCCCTCAAGGCGGGCGGTTAACCAGCGAACCGCAGCCTCAGAGGGAAGGCTGTGGCTGCTAATGACCAAGCAAGGACATCCCCTCTCTGGCCCTTTTTTTGTCTGACCTCGCTCATCATCATCATCATCATCATGAGGAGAGATGGATGACATTTCTCCTTCCTCTTAATACTTCCCCTTTTTTGTTTGCTCCCCTTGCACCCGCCATCTCCCTTTTGTCCATTAGACCGCACATTAATTACATTTGTTTTTAAACTTTTATAGCGTCGAAAAGACTACTTCTTACGTTCCTGTAAGAATAAAACAGCAGAAGCAGGAATTGTCCCTTGTGGAAGGAATACTGTAAAGACTTAAATTAAAAATGACATCTTTATATATATATTTTAGTTTTTAAACATTATTCAGTCATATCACAAGCACCGTTGTTTGTTGCCTTATAATTATAATTATTACGCTCCTCGCACCCAATTTGGACTTTTTGAGCCGTCTTATATTCGGGTCAGTTCCTCCAAAAGCAGCATGAGCTCGACTCCTCACATGTTGAAACGTAAAACGGCCGTCTTGTATCATGATCGTGCACTAAGCCGCATGCCCCGCCCCCTTTTTAAACATTTCCCCCTGGTTTGGACAGCTGTAAATATAAATATCGCTCATTGTTATTCGCTGGCCGTGTACAGTTGATGTGCTCGTAGTGGGTTGCCTGTAATTCACTGCATTCTGTAACATAGTTTCTATTAATAGATTTATGCAAAGGACACATCCCTCAGTAATCCCACCTTCCATATCCACACACTACTGAACTGATTTCCAACATGTGCAAAACTTGTATTTATGTTTGTTTTCCCCTCCCACCTGTACATGGGGAGGATTCCTGCATCGCTGTCTTAACTCTTTGCTGGTGGACAAGCTGATAGGGGTCTTCCTCCCCACCCCACCCACCCTTTTGCTGTCTTGAGTGACCACTCCCCGTTTTTTTTGTGTCTGTCCAGAAAGAAAAACCACGTACATATGTATAAAGGGGGGAAGAAACGGGAGCTGTGCTAACATTTAAATGCATTTTTTTTTTTTTTTGCGTGTATATGATTTTAAAATGTTTGATTTTAAAAATGACAACAAAAAAAGTCGTCTAGACAGAAAGAAAAGAAGAAATAAATTATACATAACCTGTTGTTGATGTCCGGTCTGCTGTTTTGAGCAACAAATACAGTAAAAGCACTATTTGTTTGTAATTTTATTGCAACAACAATTGCACGAGGCTAAAGAAAGGATGAGAAAACCTATTTACAAAGAGGATGAGGAGTAGTGGCATGGTGGCAGAATGGGGACAAAAAAGTGACAATACCACATCCAAATTGTGGTTTTGGAGTCCTCTGGCTTCACAATCTCACACACACACACACACACTTGTAGATTTGAAAACAGCAAGTGACAGATCCATCAAACATTCAGTCCAGTGTTTCCCCAAGGAGACATTTGCTTGCAACACTTTCAGTCTGTCATCTCTTCAAGCTGCTACTGATGGCTTTTTATCAAATGGCATGTACAAAAAAAGGTCTTTATGGTCCCTCCCTAGTAAATATTGGGGATTTTTTTTTTTTTGGTATGGGGTGGGGGAGAAGTCTTTAAGGCACACAAACTTACCTGCTCTCGTTTGGGTATGTATGGCAAAGTGGTCGCAATTACTGCAACGACCACATTGGGAAAAAATCAACACATTCACACAGAACATAGAAAATACTTAACGAGTGCACAAACTGATGAAAATGGAACTATGAATTAAAAGGCACGTTTTTTTAACTTCAGGTGCGTTCACATTTGTCATGTTTTCTTAAAATGAACTATGGTGCACCAAACGGGCGGACCGACACTTCATGAAACGAGGCTTGTCGTCCGCTTGGTCACATGACAAAAACACACTTTTTTTCAACTGACCCACAAATGTGAACGCAACCAAAATGAGGGAAAAAAATCGGGCACCTTCCTTTCAAGCGTGACGTCGAGCACGTTGCTCGTTCATAGTTTGGTCTAACTTGCACGTTCCTCGGCTTCCGTCCGTTGGGATCGTCAGCCCGGGCTCGCCAACAGGACCCTGACAGGAAGCAGAGTTAATGCCCCCCCCGGCTTCCCCTCCCCCGGTTCAGTTCATTAACGAGGAGAGAACTACGCTACCTCTGAACGATGTCGCTGATCTCTTTAAGGGAGGACAGCAGCTTACTGAAGTCCTGCTGCGCGTTGGCGCCCCCGGAGGCGGCGGGGCAGATCTGCAGCTCGCGCAGGCTGCCCTCCAGCTTGTTGATGGCCTCGCGGAAGGCGAACTTGTTCCTCATCTGCTGGATGGAGTCCACGTAGCTCACGCAGTACTTGGACAGGTTCTTGCCGGCCTCCAGCACGGCGCTGTGGCTGCCCGTCTGCTCCGAGTTGCGGCCGATGGCGGCGCGGAGCCGCTCGGCGCCCTCCAGCACCATCTCGCGCGTCACCGCCGAGTTGGGCGTGCGTTCCGAGGCCTGGCGCGGCGCCGTCTTGCGGAGAGAGCGGCGGGTGTTCACCAGGGGGATGAAGGCGGTGGGCGGGCCCGCTTCGCCCCCCAGGGAGCTGTTCAGCGAGGTGGAGGTCTTGAGCGGTTGAGGTTTGGAGTTGCAGCCCAGGGGAAGCTTCTTGGGGGCCTCGCTGAGGGGCGAGCGCCCTTGCTCACTGGCTGGTTGGGGGTCGGAGGCGGACGGGAGGCCTTTAACTCGGCTTTCTGATGAGGGGGAGGGGAGGTCCTGGGTGGGGCTGCGGGAGGTCCTGCCTGTTTTGGCGGTGGCAGGCGGCGGAGGAGGAGCCGGTTTGGGTTTCTGGAACTTCCCCCTCTCTCGGACAGAGTCCGCAGTGTGCTTGTTTCTGCGGGCCCTACACTCGTCCCCGGCGGCCCCCAAAGCTGGGAAGACGCTGGGCTTGAGGAGCTCGGCGTGCAGAGCGCTGGTCTTGGAGTTCTCCAGTCCCGCCAGCGCCGGCCTCCTGACCACTTTGGGGGTCAGCGCCTGGGGACTGGATCCAGGACTTTCAGCGTCTTTGGACAAATCCGCCGTCTCCTCTGTCTTTTTGGGCAGACGTGGCGGCGGGGTGAGAGTTCCCATCCGAGGGCCGGCGTCCCCTTTCTCGCCGGTCCTCTTGCGGGGGAGAGCCGGTTTCCCGCCAAAGGTCCCGGAGTCAAAGTGGCGATGCCCCGGGTCCCGCGGCAGCGTGACCGATCGCCACTCGGTGCCGTCCGAGCCGATGGGGAGACTCGACGACCAGAAAAAGCGTTTGGAGTTCGTCATGACTTCTTCCTCTGCCTTGCCCAGAGGTCCGGGCACAGCGGGCGCCCCCTTCTTCCTGGGAAACAAGGGCCCGGGGTAGGTGGGCGCTCCGTTGGTGATGCCCCCTGCCCCGTTGTTGCCCAGGAACCTGGAGGAGTCTAGTGCGTGGGTGCCGTCGTTAACGTTCGAAGTCCCGCCGTTGTTAACGCAGTCGCCATCCCGGGGGTCCGCACCCCGCCGGTCGGCATGGATGTCCATCTCTCGGAAAGACGAGCTGCGTTTGGGCGGAGCCGGCGCGTTCTTCTTCTTCTTCTTGATGAGGCTCAGGAAGCCGCTGCCTCGGGTCTTGTCCTTGTCTTTGGGCAGCAGGCGGTCGTCCTCGTTCAGGTTGCCGTCCAGGAGGGGGCGCTCTTTCCTGGGCAGCATGGGGGACGACACCGCGGCGTCTTGGTCCAGGGGGTCTGAGGGACAAGGGGCAGAGGATCCGTGTGACAACCCTGTGACATCACCACGAAGGTGCGAGGAGCTTTCACCTGGACTATCTCCATCCCGGTTGTCCGTGTTTTTGCACCGGAGGCGGAGGGACTTGGTGGTCCTGGTCTTGGTGGGCAACTCGGGGGCCTGCTGAATGGGGCCCAGCGTCACCTTCTTGCCTTTCTTCCCCAACTCCTTTTCCACCTCTGGAAAGACACGTGAGGTGAAGAAGCGACATTAAAGTAAGACATGGAGAGTTTCACCAACCGTCTGAGATGCTGGACTCCTGGAACATGGTCTCGAAGGCCTGGTGGGTTTCGGCAAAAGACGGTCGCTCTAAAGGGTTCCACTGCCAACCTGCCGCAAGAACAAGTCTTTAGAACGAGAAGCTGGCTGTTTGGTCTCGCTCCCGACTCACAGGCCCTCATCAGCTCGTAGACTTTCTCCGGGCATCCCTCGGGGCGGTCCATGCGGTAGTCCTTCTCCAGCAGCTCGTACACTTGGGACAGGTCGATGCCCGGGTACGGCGACATCCCATAGGTGGCGATCTCCCACAGCAACACGCCGAACGCTACACGGATGGAGAGTTTTGCTATTGTGATGATGCATGTTGATGACACATTCTCACAAATTTGGACAGCGACAAGAGAACAAACACATGCTCGCTAACGTCCCTCCACAGTAAAAGTAGATCATAATATTACACAATAAATATTAAGATATTATATTGGGTATTGAAATACCCCAAAATATATCAAAATATTACACAAATATTGCGATATTTTATTGGGTAAGTAAATAACCCCAAAAATATCATATTACACCAAAATATATCAAAATATTACACAAATATTGCGATATTTTATTGGGTAAGTAAATAACCCCAAAAATATCATATTACACCAAAATATATCAAAATATTGCAATATTTTATTGGGTGTGTAAATACCCAAACACATATCATAATATTACATTAAAAATATTACAATATTTTATTAGGTATGTAAATACGCCAAAAAATATCATTTTACACAATAAATATTAAGATATTATATTGGGTATTCAAATACCCCAAAATATATCAAAATATTACACAAATATTGCGATATTTTATTGGGTAAGTAAATACCCCAAAAAATATATTACACAAATGTTACAATATCATATTGGGTATGTAAGTACCCCAAAATATATAAAAATATTACACAAATATTGCAATATTTTATTGGGTAAGTAAATACCCCCAAAAATATATCACACAATAAATATTACAATATTTTATTGGGTACGTAAATACCCCAAAATATATCAAAATACTGGGTATGTAAATACCCAAACATATATCATAATATTACACCATAAATATTAAGATATTTTATTGAGTATATAAATACGGTATACCCCAAAAATATATCATATTACACAATAAATATTACGATATTTTATTGGGTATGTAAATACCCCAAAATATATCATAATAAAATAAAGGAATATTAAGAAATTTTATTGGGTATGTAAATACCCAAAATATATCAAAATATTACACAAATATTGCGATATTTTATTGGGTATGTAAATACCCAAACATATATCATAATATTACATAAAAAATATTACAATATTTTATTAGGTATGTAAATACTCAAACATGTATCATAATATTACACCATAAATATTAAGATATTTTATTGAGTATATAAATACGGTATACCCCAAAAATATATCATATTACACAATAAATATTACGATATTTTATTGGGTACCCCAAAATATATCATAATAAAATAAACGAATATTAAGAAATTTTATTGGGTATGTAAATACCCAAAATATATCAAAATATTACACAAATATTGCGATATTTTATTGGGTATGTAAATACCCAAACATATATCATAATATTACATAAAAAATATTACAATATTTTATTAGGTATGTAAATACTCAAACATAGATCATAATATTACACAATAAATGTTAAGATATTTTATTGGGTATTTAAATACCCCAAAATATATCATAATATTACACAATAAATATTACGATATTTTATTGGATATGTAAACACCCCAAAATATATCATAATATTACACAATAAATATTACAATATTTTTTGGTTATGTAAATACCCCAAAATATATAATAATATATATTGTTTTCACAGGAGGCTGCAATATATATCGTGATACAGGTTTGAGGCCATATGGATCATTCCCAATACTTACCCCAGACGTCAGACTTGATGGAGAACTTGTTGTAGGCCAGACTCTCTGGAGCCGTCCACTTGATGGGGAACTTGGCCCCAGCGTGGGCCGTGTAGGTGTCCCCCGTCATCAGCCTGCTCAGGCCAAAGTCGGCCACCTTCACCAGGTGGTTCTCCCCCACCAGGCAGTTGCGGGCGGCCAGGTCCCTGCAGCAGCACAGACAGTAAGTGAAAGTGAGGGACAGGCTTTTAAGATGGTGATTTCTGCATGTTTGATTTACGAACCTCTTCTTCCCTTTCTTGTACAAACCTGTCCATTTACGGACCAGAGAACAAATAAAAATATGCGTTGGTGTACAAACCTTGTCTCAGTGTACGGACATTTTTCATCCACCCATTGTGTGCCTGCAGGGCAACCATTTTTTGCCATTGGCTACTGTAGGCTACTGTATTAACTGCTATATTTTGTGCTTTTTTAGCGTTTTTTAGCCTTTTG
>NC_084579.2:11655532-11933032 GCF_033978685.3 Nerophis lumbriciformis | reverse complement strand
ATGTGGCAGAGTGCTTTGCGGTCTTTAGAACTGTACTGCAAAAACACTGATCAAAGATCCTCTTAATGACAAAAATCCCTCCATGCTTAAGGAATTGTGTACAAAAATGTGAATAAAAAATCCTTTAAATCAGTGGTGGAACGGTTTCGTATGGGGATGCAAAGAAATGTTATGGTTTATCTTCTGGGCATCTTATTTACGGTAAGGTAGCTGCTCTGTATGACAGGGTCACTTTCCATCCATCCTTTTTTCTACCGCTTGTCCCTTTCGGGGTCGCGGTGGGTGCTGGAGCCTATCTGAGCTGCATTCGGGCGGAAGGCGGGGTACACCCTGGACAAGTCGCCACCTCATCGCAGGGCCAACACAGATAGACCGACAACATTCACACACTAGGGTCAATTTAGTGTTGTCAATCAACCTATCCGCAGGTGCATGTCTTTGGAGGTGGGAGGAAGCCGGAGTACCCGGAGGAGAACATGCAAACTCCACACAGAAAGATCCCGAGCGCAGGATCGAACCCAGGACCTTCGTGTTGTGAGGCAGACGCACTTTGCTGTTTTTAAAGACTTACTGCAAAAATGCAAACTAAAGCCGCATCTTCTATTTGACAATGGCAGTTTTTAGATATGTGCAACAAAAATCTCTGCATTTTTTTAAAGAATCAACTGTAAAAATACTAGTCAAAGATCCTTTATATCGCAACTGTTTTATGGCTTTATTTCTAAGAGTGTTCTGACGTTTTAGGGACCTGTTGCATTTTTTGCTTTTTCAGACACTTTTTCTGAGAAACATTTCACAATGTCAACAGTTTGACCCTGTAACACAGATCCGGGCAAAATACGGCCCATTAAGATTTTCAATCCGGTCCGCCGGACGTTCTTTATATTGTTTTTAGACCTTTCACATCAAAACTGTCGCCGCCATTATGATGTGCAGTGCTGTTTTTAAATGACCGTAAGTCGAAAATCTGCAGAGACTCCTCCCACCCCCACCAAGGACTGTTTTCACTGCTGGAATCTAGAAAGAGGTTCCGCAGCCTCCGAAGCAGAACCTCCAGGTTCTGTAACAGCTTCTTCCCTCAGGCCGTAAGACTCTTGAACGCATCATAATTATCCCCTCAATTCCCCCCAAAAATGGATTAACTGGCTGGAATAAAAAGACAATATAACATACATCCATAAACGTGGATGCATATGCAAAAGTGCAATATATTTATCTGTACAGTAATCTATTTATTTATATCTGCACCTTATTGCTTTTTTATCCTGTACTACCATGAGCTAATGCAACGAAATTTCGTTCTTATCTGTACTGTAAAGTTCAAATTTGAATAACAATAAAAAGGAAGTCTAAGTCTAAGTCTTGAACTATAGAAAGTATTTCAATGGTCGAAATCTGCGCTTTTGGGTGTTATAGGAGTTATTGCGGTAATCTACGTCACAGCAGCTCAGACGAGTAACAAACCAGAGTGGGCGGGGTTTGTTTTCCGAGCAGCCAGTTTGAAAACAGATGCGAAAGCAGATTTTTACGTGATAATATATCATATTGTAGGTGTTTATTGCACTTTGTGTTCATATTTTGGTGTTTTTTACATTTTTGTTGAGTTTTACTTGGTCTGAGAAGTAAAAGAGGAGCGACGTTCATATGTTGTTAATATTCAATGTTTTATTGTTCGTAGTTAATATTGTAAATCCAACTTTCTTTATTTTAATGTGCAAGTTGGGTGTCCCATTCAGTAAAAAAACTGTAAAATTCCATTTCATTTTTTTGAGGTGGTCTATTATAACGTTTTCAGAACTCTATCCGACATTGTGACTTTTGGTATTCGTGTTCCTGAAAAAAGGGACCCAAACACACATATTGTACAGCAGATTTTTACAGCTAAATGTGTACGTATAATTTATACACATACACATAGGCCAGGGGTCGGCAACCCAAAATGTTGAAAGAGCCATATTGGACCAAAAATACAAAAACAAATCTGTCTGGAGCCGCACCAAATTAAAAGCCATATTACATACAGATAGTGTGTCATGAGATATAAATTGAATTAAGAGGACTTAAAGGAAACTAATTGACCTCAAATATACCTACAGATGAGGCATAATGATGCAATATGTACATATAGCTAGCCTAAATAGCATGTTAGCATCGATTAGCTTGCAGTCATGCAGTGACCAAATATGTCTGATTAGCACTCCACACAAGTCAATAACATCAACAAAACTCACCTTTGTGCATTCATGCACAACGTTAAAAGTTTGGTGGACAAAATGAGACAGAAAAAGAAGCGGCATAAAACACGTCCTAGAAAGTCGGAGAAAGTTATACACGTAAACTAACTACGGTGAGTTCAAGGACCGCCAAAATTAGTAGGACAAAACGGTACTCGCCAAATACTCGAATCAGTGAAGCCGGTTTAATATAAACAGTGTGCTTTATAACAATTAGGAAAGTTTGTGTCATGTTTGTCCTCCTACAGGAACCATATTAAAACAAAAAATATATTTTTTTCCCCCCTCATCTTTTTCTATTTTTCATACATTTTTGAAAAAGCTCCAGAGAGCCACTAGGGCAGCGCTCGCGGGTTGCCGACCCTTGACATAGGTCCTCCAGACACATTTTTTTCTCTCAATGTGGCCCCCAAGTCGAAATAGCTCTGCTGCAACACATTGTTTGTTACACCAATATTTTCCTATGATGGTTGTGAAGTCTTGAGAAATGTGAGGTTGATGGATCGTGTTGGAGCGTAAAAGTGGAACTTTAGTCCACAAGACCGTGTGTCAGGGCGCTGGTGGAGAAGACTCGGTGGACACACTCTTTTCCATTGTCCAAGTCTTACATAAGCCGGAAAATGATTTGCTCTACAATCTGCTCATTGCATTGCAAAAAAAAACAAAAAAACCCAAAAACCTGAATGTCGTGAAACGCACTCGAAGGATTCAATGGTCATTTAGCTCTGGCAGCATAACCAGAAAATAAGAAGTTAAGCAGCTATTTAGACCAGTGTTTTTCAACTTTTTTGAGAACAAGGCCCATTTTTCTCCATTGAAAAAATGCGGAGGCACACCACCAGCAGAAATCATTAAAAAACTAAAGTGAGTTGACAGTAAAAAGTCGTTGTCGCAACTGTTGGATATGACTTTAAACCATAACCAAGCATGAATCAATATAGCTCTTGTTTCAAAGTAGGTGTACTGTCACCACCTGTCACATCACGCCCTGACTTATTTGGAGTTTTTTGCTGTTTTCCTGTGTGTAGTGTTTTAGTTCTTGTCTTGCGCTCCTATTTTGGTGTTTTTTTCTCTTTTTTTTTGGTATTTTCCTGTAGCAGTTTCATGTCTTCCTTGACCGATATTCCCCACACCTGCTTTGTTTTAGCAATCAAGAATATTTCAGTTGTTTTTATCCTTTGTGGGGACATTGTTGATTGTCATGTCATGTTCGGATGTACTTTGTGGACGCTGTCTTTGCTCCACAGTAAGTCTTTGCTGTCGTCCAGCATTCTGTTTTTGTTTACTGTGTAACCAGTTCAGTTTTAGTTTCGTTCTGCATTGCCATCCCTAAGCTTCAATGCCTTTTTTTAGGGGCACTGTTTATTTTTGGTTTAAGGATTAGACATCTTTTTACCTGCACGCTGCCTCCCGCTGTTTCCGACATCTACAAAGCAATTAGCTACCGGCTGCCACCTACTGATATGGAAGAGTATAACGTGGTAAGTCTGCCGATCTCCAGACAGTACAGACACTCAACAACGGCACATTATTTGTGGATTATAACTACCGTATTTTTCGGACTATAAGTCGCAGTTTTTTTCATAGTTTGGCCGGGCTCCAGTGCGATTTATATATGTTTTTTTCCTTCTTTATTATGCATTTTCGGCAGGTGCGACTTATACTCTGGTGCGACTTATACTCCGAAAAATACGGTACTGGTTTTTAACCCAAATAGGTGAAATTAGATCATCTCCCACGGCACACCAGACTGTATCTCACGGTAGTGTGCCGTGGCACAGTGGTTGGAAACACTGATTTAGGCCACTGTCAGAGTCAGTCACCAAGAAACAAAAGTGGGAGGAGCCTCGCGGGGTGAGAGTGTGAAGGTAATCTCTAATTTTTAGAGAAGTCCAGCAAACCAGACCCTTGAATTTGTAGCTATCGGTGGGAACACAATACAAAGCTGTGTGTGTGTGTGTGTGTGTGTGTGTGTGTGTGTGTGTGTGTGTGTGTGTGTGTGTGTGTGTGTGTGTGTGTGTGTGTGTGTGTGTGTGTGTGTGTGTGTGTGCGTGTGTGTGCGTGTGTGTGTGTGTTTTAGCATGGGCGTCAGTGTCTGCTGGTCATTATGTGCAGCACAGTGGTGCTTAGAGGCATTCTTGTCATTGCTCGGGCGCTTCCTCAAGCCAATGCTGCATCACAGGCGGCCAGCAGGGTTACGCAGCTGCTTGTGGGCCGGATAGTTAAACACTATATACTGTAATCCTACACCAACACAGTGAGTCGGCATAGATGTAAATTAAGGGCTTTATTATCGAGTTACTTGACCAACGTCTTGCTTGGACTAGTAACGGGTCAAACGATACTGAAGCACCGATGCCTAATGTAACACAAGGAGTGATAGCTGTGTCGCTCATGTTTCTGAAAAAAAACCCATGTGATCGAAACAGCTGCCTTGTTATTTAAAATACGAAGCACCTAATTAACGGTGTTCATCAGGAAGCGCTTTTTTTTGGCTCATAATAACTAAACAAGCCTGGACTAAGTGAAATCAGAGGAGTGGCGTCTTCATCGTTCATCTAAATTAAATAAAAAAACAATGTAATTTTGATCTCATAGCGTCAAATAAGATAAATGTTATTTTCTTGTTTACTATTTGGCTCATTATTCATTTATATTCCTTTCTGTGCAGATATTCATTAAAAAAAAAAAGACAATTATATTTGCTTAATTTTGCTAAATTTTTGCTTTGAGCAGTTATTTATTTAAGTCACTTTTTGTAAAATATTAAAACTTTATATTTAGTGCTGTCAAACCATAAATTTTTTCAATCATATGAATTACACTTTTGCATTTTAATTAATTGCGATTAATCCCAGTAAATTACATGCATACAAAATTTGAAAAACTTTTTTTTTTTTTACTGTCAGAGCTTCATACAGGCACATTTTTAATGTTAATTTGAATGCACATCATTTATTTGTTCGAAACTCACTGGCAGTTTTATCTAAAGTACCGTCAGGGTGTTTTTAGAGCATCATTTGCTCGCAAATGAGTCCATATTTCAAATTGTTTTTGGAAACCGCGGACGTCGTGTCCTCCGTAACAAAGAGGAAAAGAACCATTCGGATTGTTCTAGGCGCAAAGTTCAAAAGCCAGCAACTGTGATGGTATGGGGGTGTATTAGTGCCCAAGACATGGGTAACTTACACATCTGTGAAGGCACCATTAATGCTGAAAGGTACATACAGGTTTTGGAGCAACATATGTTGCCATCCAAGCAACGTTATCATGGACGTATTGTTTATATTCATGTGTGAAGAAATATATAATGACTGCAATGGTTTAATTTGAAGCCGAGTTATTTTTATTTCTCGTATGCTATAATTGCTAAATGGACTACCCAAAGCAGAGGTGAGTGGAGCCAAGCCTAGTATTGTGCAGTAAAAAAGCAGAAACAGTGCTAGATACAATAAATTAGGACCGTCCGCCACAAATAGATTTTGCAGTACCAATTAAACTGCACAAAAATAACTAAACCAAATTCCTCCCTCCTACCTGATGGTGCAAACATGATGCAACCTTATACACTGCACATCACACATCAAAATAATCGCCTATGCATGAACATACATGCAAAATTACACCCCATCTACACACCGCAGGGCATGCTGCTTAACCCGCGGTACTCTTTGCTGCACTATGTTTAGCATGTAACCACACAACTCTTGACTAGCGACAAATCTTGTGATTTTTTTTCCTAGTCTAATTGGAACCTTATGGGGACTGACATGAAAGCATGAAAAGCTCTTTTCACCCCTAAAAGCATTACATTCACGTTTGCAACATTAAAAAAAAAAAAAAAAGCGACAGAAGAAAGCTTATGTATTTCGGAACATATTTGTGTTGCTTTCAATGTTTTTCCTTCACTTTTTTACAAGTCAAGGCCAGTTATACAAATTGGACAATGACATCTAGCGCCGGTTCCAAAAAAAGTACAGTGGAACTTCGATTCGCGAACACCTCTATTTGCAACCTTTTTGGTTTACGGACCTTTGCATCGCACCAAATGGACCATGTCTCAGTGTAAGAACGCTTCATTCATTCATTGATTGTGTGTCGCTGGACGCCTTAGGGCAGTGGTTCTCAAATGGGGGTACGCGTACCCCTGGGGGTACTTGAAGGTATGCCAAGGGGTACGTGAGATTTTTTTTTAAATATTCTAAAAATAGCAACAATTCAAAATCCTTTATAAATATAAATAAAAACCTATCTTTTTTTCCAAATAGTTCAAGAAAGACCACTATAAATTAGCAATATTTTGCACTGTTATACAATTGAATAAATCAGAAACTGATGACATAGTGCTGTATTTTACTTCTTTATCTCTTTTTTTCAACCAAAAATGCTTTGCTCTGATTAGGGGGTACTTGAATTAAAAAATTTTTTACAGGACGTACATCACTGAAAAAAGGTTGAGAACCACTGCCTTAGGGTGCTGCTATTTCGATTACATCACTTGTGTGTGGCCATTTTGGAGAGCAAGCACCCCCATATCACACACTGTTTAATAATAATAATAATAATAATAATAATAATAATAGATTTTGTAAGAAGCACTTTACTATGAGCAAACAACCTCAAAGTGCTACAGTGTATTAAAATAATAATAATAATAATAATAATAAAAAGGTAATACAAATTTAAAAAAATAAAAACTAGAACAGCCTAATAGCTGGAACTAATATGCATATATCTATAAAAAGGCTTTTTTTAAAAGAAGGGTTTTTAAGCCTTTTTTAAAAGCATCCACAGTCTGTGGTGCCCTCGGGTGGTCAGGGAGAGCGTTCCACAGACTTGGAGCAGCGGAGCAGAAAGCCCGGTCTCCCATAGTTCGTAGCTTTGTCCTCGGAGGTTAGCCTGTCCGGAGCGGAGGTGTCGTGTGGAGGATTTGGGGGTGAGTAGTTCTTTGAGGTAGAGGGGGGCATTTCCATGGAGGCACTGGTGGGTTAGTAGGGAGACTTTGTATTCAATCCTGAGTAGAACAGGAAGCCAGTGAAGGGATTTGAGAATTGGTGTGATATGGTCGTATTTCCGCACTCTCATCAGGATCCTCGCAGCACTATTCTGTATGTATTGCAGCTTCTGGATGTTCTTGCTGGGGATCCTGGCAAGTAGCCTTACACAGTCATTAATCGGTCGCCACTCCTCAGTGCTTCAGCCTGACTTTCTTTTTTGTTGCTAATCACCAAGTTTTGTCTATTTTGATTACTCAATATGGGTTCAAAGCCAACAATCCACCCTGGACAGAAGGAGGGATTCGCTGTGGACTTGAAAAAGACTACGTGCGAGGTGTACGCCAATAACATCAACATCATGGGTCACCACAGACACTTTTCAAAGTGCTGCCTAAAACAAGGCACGCTGAACAGATTACTGGTGCAGCGAGGACCAAGCGAAGACCAGCCTGGTCGAAGTGAGACCAACAGAAGAGGAAGAAAACCCCGGAAGAAGAGGACTCCCCTTCGGCTTTAGAGCCCTCCTCCTTTCTACCTTCGCCTTGTCTCTGCATTCATCTCCTCTTGTTGCTTGCATGCAACAAATATTCGCCGACACAAGGTAAAAAGGATTTTATTTCCTATTTTACTGTAGCAACATGGTTGGTAATGTTTTTGAGAGCACCAAATAGACTTTCGTGTGTGCGCATTACTTGACAGTTGATCTTACCGCTGATGTTGTGTTGTTGAGGTATAATATACTGTAAAGAGATTGTTGATCCATTACCCCTTTGTTTGATACATTTACAGGATATATACACTTGATACTATCTTCAAAGTGTGCATATTTTTACTAAAATAGCGACTTTTGTCAAGGCCAGACCTAATCATTCATGTTTACATTGTTTCCTATGGAGAACTCTGCTTCACGATACAAACTTTTAGGTTTCCGAACCACGTTCAAGAGCCAATTAAGTTTGTAAATTGAGGTTCCATTGTATTTAGTGTTATGAAAACAAATGGCAACATTACAAGGTACTACACGGATTATTGGGAGCGTTCTTCTTCAGGTTAATCCATTATTACAAACCCCGTTTCCATATGAGTTGGGAAATTGTGTTAGATGGAAATATAAACAGAATACAATGATTTGCAAATCCTTTTCAACCCATATTCAGTTGAATATGCTACAAAGACAACATATTTGATGTTCAAACTGATAAACTTTTTTTTTTTTTTTTTAAATAATCATTAACTTTAGAATTTGATGCCAGCAACACGTGACAAAGAAGTTGGGAAAGGTGGCAATAAATACTGATAAAGTTGAGGAATGCTCATCAAACACTTATTTGGAACATCCCACAGGTGAACAGGAAAATTGGGAACAGGTGGGTGCCATGATTGGGTATAAAAGTAGATTCCATGAAATGCTCAGTCATTCACAAACAAGGATGGGGCGAGGGTCACCACTTTGTCAACAAATGCGTGAGCAAATTGTTGAACAGTTTAAGAAAAACCTTTCTCAACCAGCTATTGCAAGGAATTTAGGGATTTCACCATCTACGGTCCGTAATATCATCAAAGGGTTCAGAGAATCTGGAGAAATCACTGCATGTAAGCAGCTAAGCCAGTGACCTTCGATCCCTCAGGCTGTACTGCATCAACAAGCGACATCAGTGTGTAAAGGATATCACCACATGGGCTCAGGAACACTTCAGAAACCCACTGTAAGTAACTACAGTTGGTTGCTACATCTGTAAGTGGAAGTTAAAACTCTCCTATGCAAGGCGAAAACCGTTTATCAACAACAACCAGAAACGCCGTCGGCTTCGCTGGGCTTGAGCTCATCTAAGATGGACTGATACTAAGTGGAAAAGTGTTCTGTGGTCTGACGAGTCCACATTTCAAATTGTTTTTGGAAACTGTGGACGTCGTGTCCTCCGGACCAAAGAGGAAAAGAACCATCCGGATTGTTATAGGCGCAAAGTTGAAAAGCCAGCATCTGTGATGGTATGGGGGTGTATTAGTGCCCAAGACATGGGTAACTTACACATTTGTGAAGGTGCCATTAATACTGAAAGGTGCATACAGGTTTTGGAACAACATATGTTGCCATCCAAGCAACGTTACCATGGACGCCCCTGCTTATTTCAGCAAGACAATGCCAAGCCACGTGTTACATCAACGTGGCTTCATAGTAAAAGAGTGCGGGTACTAGACTGGCCTGCCTGTAGTCCAGACTTGTCTCCCATTGAAAATGTGTGGCGCATTATGAAGCCTAAAATACCACAACGGAGACCCCCGGACTGTTGAACAACTTAAGCTGTACATCAAGCAAGAATGGGAAAGAATTCCATCTGAGAAGCTTCAAAAATGTGTCTCCTCAGTTCCCAAACGTTTACTGAGTGTTGTTAAAAGGAAAGGCCATGTAACACAGTGGTGAACATGCCCTTTCCCAACTACTTTGGCACGTGTTGCAGCCATGAAATTCTAAGTTCATTATTATTTGCAAAAAAAAAATAAAGTTTATGAGTTTGAACATCAAATATGTTGTCTTTGTAGCATATTCAACTGAATATGGGTTGAAAAGGATTTGCAAATCATTGTATTCCGTTTATATTTACATCTAACGCAATTTCCCAACTCATATGGAAACGGGGTTTGTATTTGGGGTGTAACGGTATTCTAAATACCGCGGAACTTTGGTATCAAAATCATATGAATTATACTGTGACGTGGTACGGTATACAATGAAACCTTGGCCAGTGTAGCACTTTTGAATTGGCTGATCTGGAAGTAAACTGCATCTACGAAAATTCAGTACATGGACAGTGTATACTGCAAGTCAAAATTGCCGCCTTTGTCTGGATTGTTTCCAAAACGACACATAAAGCCGGTCAGAAGTTGTGGTGTTTTAACGGCCTTTTTTTCCGGTAACATTGAATCAACTCGTGGTTTTGAATTGATTTGTTATACACGTTTAAAGTAGGAAAAGCACGAAAAAAAATAAAATAAATTGGTGACACTGCACTGCAGTGAACACAAGTAATATGAGAAGCTATACTTGATAAACCACCACCCGGAAAATATATTTGATGCCAAGGAGGCCAAGCAACAATTTGAGGTATTTACATTATTTAACGTTAAATTGTCGGCTAACTTTTCTGAGAATCAGCATTTTCCAAAGTGATATAAGATGTCTACTACAGAGGACACGGTTTCCCTGAAGTTAAAAGTTGAACGACACTATCATGAACGTTATTATTTTACATTTGTTACTCTGGATGTTTATATTGTCGGCTTAAAGACACGGAATTGAAAGTATATTTAAAATAGACATTACAGGTCAAACGTTTGGACACACCTTCTCATTCAATGCGTTTTCTTTTTTTTCATGTCTATTTACATTGTAGATTGTCACTGAAGGCATCAAAACTATGAATGAACACATGTGGAGTTATGTACTTAACAAAAAAAGATGAATTAACTGAAAAAATGTTTTATATTCTAGTTTCTTCAAAATAGCAACCCTTTGTTCTGATTACTTTTTCGCACACTCTTGGCATTCTCTCGATGAGCTTCAAGAGGTAGTGACCTGAAATGGGTTTCACTTCACAGGTGTCATAGTTGTGATGCCTTCAGTGACAATCTACACGGTAAATAGTCTTGAAAATATAGAAAACGCATTGAAATGAGAAGGTGTGTCCAAACTTTTGGCCTGTACTGTATATATGCTTATTTGTAGTAATAACATGATTAGAACATTATGTTCGTGTTTAATTTTTGTAAGTCTGTTTGATCCTTAACATTCTTGCCACTTCATTTTACACACTATAACATGTTTAAGTCTTTTTTTTTGTGTTTGTTTTGGACATATACCACAATAATATCGTACCATGGCCTAATACTAAGTGTGTAACGGTACACAAACATTTCGGTTCGGTTCGTACCTCGGTTTAGAGGTCACGGTTCAGTTCATTTTCGGTACAGTACGAAAAAAACAAAATATACATTTTCGGGTTATTTATTTACCAAAATTTGTAAACAATGGCTTTAACCTTTTAACATAACAATAACATACATATGCCAGGGTTAAGGCAGTCAACATATATAAAATAAAAACTAAATAAGATAAGGCTCAGAATTGGTTTCTTAACAAAACCTTTCTGCATATAAAGTGCAACATTTCCACATATAAAGTGCAACATTGAACTGCTTCAAGTTGTTTATGGCGTCACATTAGTGCCAAAAATCAGAGCGCATAAAAACTGTTATCGCGTGCTGATTCTCCACTTCGTGCGCGCGCGACACCCCTTTGCGCGCGTGGTGCCTTTCTGCGCGCGCGGTGCCTTTCTGCGCGCGCGCGGTGCCTTTTTGCGCGCGGGCGGTGCCTTTCTGCGCGCTCTCTGTGTACTCCTGGCATCTCTCCTCGCGCTGTCATGTTTCTTTTTGGCACTTTGGGGGCGGGTATGCTTAGACGGCCCCTCCTTTCTGATTGGCTGTGAGCATTTTTCATATGACCAATCATTCTCCAGCATAGCAACGTTGTAGCCATCTTACCTCGGACATCTAGCCTCAATCATTACATTGATGTCAATGGTACATGTACTAATTAAATTACCATAACTTGCTCGATTTTCGACCAATTTACAAACGGTTTGCCTTGTTACAAATCTTATTACATGTAGATATGACATAGGATGCTGTACCTGTTGAAATTACCTCTTTCGCTTTAAAAAGAAATTACTTAATTGTGCAACATAATTGTGTAGGGTCAGTGTTAGTCAGTTCTCTGATTATTTTAAACTGTTTCAGAATACATTATTAAAAGCTATTTTTAACATTTTAAAAACAAAATTCAAAGATTATTTCATTAATTTTATGGCTGAATCAAAAGAAATTCCATAAATTAGAAAACAAATGTTCAAGAAGAAGTGGAAATATAAAATAATGTTATGGTTGGATGTTATTGCTGGTGGACCAGTTCTGGCTGAAAGATGTGATTATGGTGTTTGTTGTCTTATTATTTATTTGGGTCACATTTTGTATTACCCTGTATTGTGTTTATGTGGTATGAAATAACCTTCATCAGCGCGCGACATTTTTTTATCCACTTCTTCCTCCGTAAATCTTGATACATAGTGACGATGACCCGCCCTGCTATACTTCTGATTGGCTCTGAGCATTTTTCAGCATTTTTCGCCTGACCAATCAGAAAGAAGGGGCCGTCTAAGCATACCCGCCCCCAAAGTGCCAAAAAGAAACATGACAGCGCGAGCAGGGATGCCAGGAGTACACAGAGAGCGCAGAAAGGCGTCGCGCGCGCGCAGAAAGGCGTCGCGCGCGCGCAAAAAGGCACCACGCGCGCGCAAAAGGGTGCCGCGCGCGCGCACGAAGTGGAAAATCAGCGCGCGATAACAGTTTTTATGCGCTCGGATTTTTGGCACTAATGTGACGCCATAGTTGTTGCTCAGATTAAATAAAATGACAAAACTTTTCTTCTACATACAAAAAGTGCAACATTAAACAGTTTCAAGTCAACTCAGCCTCAGATTAACTTTTCTTTTCCCCCCCAGCCTTTAACCCTGGTGACTTTCACTCAATTTTCATGTTTTTTGCCAGAAAAATCAGTTTATCCACATTGTCTGCAGAAAGAGCAGACCTGCTTGCAGTTAAAATGTCTCCAGCTGTGGAAAATACCCTTTGGCTGGGCACGGAGGTAGCAGGTATGGCGAGGTAGTGCCTGGCTAACTGGCAGTGAGAGGATATATGGGCTCATTGTTCTTCCACCATAGAAGTGGGTCAAAATCTAGTTTTTAATGCAATATGGTCTTAAATCTGCTGCTATAAAAACACCAACGGCATTCATTATTGCTTTAGCCCTGCCTGACTCGCCGAGGAGAGGCTGCTTGAATGCGGTGGGAGCTGTGTTTGTTCGTCTTTCTCTTCATTGAAGCGATGTTATCCATTGCTGTATCGCAACGCGAAACCGAAATGTTCCCAAACGGGAGATCATAACGAGGCAGGAGGGTCTTCCAGCTCTGGCTTTTCCATGTTGAAGTAGCCCGGTCGCTGCTAGCATGCCGTGTGTTGTGCCTCAGTGTGCATTGTTTACACAACGAGCGGTACGCTACTTAATATGTCCGTGTGGAAACTCGTTCGGTACACCTCCGAACCGAACCGAATCCCCCGTACCGAAACGGTTCAATACAAATACACGTACCGTTACACCCTCACCTAATACAGTGATAATATTGTACCATGAGATTTTGATACCGTTACATGCCTAATTATTATTTTATGGATGCCTACCTTGCTGTCCGAAGCGGTGTTGATCCTGTAGTGGTAGACTCTGCCCTCGTAGCGCAGGGAAATAGACCTCTGGCCGGGGCTGCTTTCGCTCTCGCGCACCAGGAAGCTCCCGTTAATGCCCGAGCTGAGCAGGTACTCGGCGGCGTTGCGCGACACGGGCCCGTGGTACCAGCTGTGCTTCTCCAGGCTGTTGACAGGGGTGATGTAGTTGGATGGCACCCAGCCCTGGCCATTCTTGGTCTGCGCCTCGCACCACTCGCCATTGTGGTTGTAGCCCAGCACCCGCAGCTTCTCGCCTGCAAACGCATACAAAGACTTTTCAAAAGCTGTATGGCATTCGTTTCAAAATTAAAAGCAATATACCGTATTGGCACAGATAAAAAGACAGGTCGTCTTTAGTGGTCTTGAAATCTATACATGCAAACAAAACGGTGGCGTCAAACAACTCCCCAAGCAAGTTTCAGCATTTCTTCCTGTCACTCACACCAGAGTGTTACTTTTTTCTCACAATTTTTCATATCGCCAAAAGACTTTTGCATCCTGGCATTGCACTTTGACGTTAAATGCGAAGACGGCTGTAACTTCAAAGGTTCCGATCTTAAAACAAATTGTAACAGGCAGGTCTCAAGATAATTCCCCAGCAGATGTCCTCTCTTTCCTTCCTCTGTTTGTGAGGCCGATTTATATTGTTTTACAGCGTGGACTTAAAAAGAGAACTGTGTACAAAACGCGTGTGAGGAAGTGTGATCTGGAGTTGAAATCATGGATAAGCAAAGAGACGCAAGGGGGAGCAAATAGGGGGGAGTTGTTTTTTAATTTTATGCTGCAACTGTCACATATACTGTAATATTGTACATGGTAATGGTTATATATTGTATATATGATATAGACATAATATAATATAATATATCAGTATATATAATATACTGTACATATCTTATGTACAGCTATATTTAGTCTATTTATCATCGGCTGGGAACATCTCTGCGCTGCTGACTCGTCTCCGCTCGAGATGGTGTCCTGCTGGCCCCACTATGGACTGGACTCTTACTATTATGTTAGATCCACTATGGACTGGACTCTCACAATATTATGTCAGACCCACTCGACATCCATTGCATTCGGTCTCCCCTAGAGGGGGGGGTTACCCACATATGCGGTCCTCTCCAAGGTTTCTCATAGTCATTCACATCGACGTCCCACTGGGGTGAGTTTTTCCTTGCCCTTATGTGGGCTTTGTACCGAGGATGTCGTTGTGGCTTGTGCAGCCCTTTGAGACACTTGTGATTTAGGGCTATATAAATAAACATTGATTGATTGATATTTATACCTGCATTGTCCTTTCCATCCTTACACTTTCCATCATTGTAACTGAGCTACTGTGTGGAACAATTTCCCTTGTGGATCACTAAAGTTTGTCTAAGTCTAAATCTAAGTCTAATAATTCATGACTATCCGTAAAAAAAAAAGCCGGTCTAAAGTGCAATTTTAGACCTGGAGCTCTTTTTTTTTTTGTTGGCCCTATGCATATTCAGAAAATTATTGATGAGATAGATTATTAGATATTACAGAAATAATAATTTGCTTTGTCACCTAAAACACAAAAGCTAAAATGTTGATTTTTTGGTCAGATAGCTTAGCATTAGGGATGTCCGATAATGGCTTTTTTGTCGATATCCGATATTCCGATATTGTCCAACTCTTAATTACTGATATCGATATCAACCGATACCGATATATACAGTCGTGGAATTTAACACATTATTATGTCTAATTTTGTTGTGATGCCCCGCTGGATGCATTAAACAATGTAACAAGGTTTTCCAAAATAAATCAATTCAAGTTATGGAAAAAAAAAATGCCAACATGGCACTGCCATATTTGTTATTGAAGTCACAAAGTACATTATTTTTTTTAACATGCCTCAAAACAGCAGCTTGGAATTTGGGACATTCTCTCCCTGAGAGAGCATGAGGAGGTTGAGGTGGGCGGGGTTGGTCGTATATTGTAGCGTCCCGGAGCAGTTAGTGCTGCAAGGGGTTCTGGGTATTTGTTCTGTTGTGTTTATGTTGTGTTACGGTGCGGATGTTCTCCCGAAATGTGTTTGTCATTCTTGTTTGGTGTGGGTTCACAGTGTGGCGCATATTTGTAACAGTGTTAAAGTTGTTTGTACGGCCACCCTCAGTGTGACCTGTATGGCTGTTGACCAAGTATGAATTGCATTCACTTGTGTGTGTGAAAAGCCGTAGATATTATGTGACTGGGCCGGCACGCAAAGACAGTGCCTTTAAGGCTTATTGGCGCTCAGCACTCCACCCTACGTCCGTGTACACAGCGGCGTTTTAAAAAATCATATATTTTAGTTTTTGAAACCGATACCGATAATTTTGAAACCGATACCGATAATTTCCGATATTACGTTTTAAAGCATTTATCGGCCAATAATATCGACAGTCCGATATTATGGAACATCTCAACTTAGCATTTATTGACTTACAATGTATTGGTTTTAGCATCTTTAGAGTACAAAATGTATATTCCTAATCCTAGGGTTGTCAAAGAAATCTATTTTCTAATTAATTTGTTTTTATAAAGACCCCGAAGGGGATAAGCGGTAGAAAATGGATGGATGGAAGATATGTCCTGTCCAGACACTTGTTGATGTAGATGCCAATATCTGCTGTACATTTATTTAAAAAAAAGAGAAGTGTGGTATATTTCTCTTTTTGTTTTATTTGTATTCGACTCTATTAAATGTTTGGGTAGAATTTTATTAAACAAAACCAGTTTTCTTTGAAGTTATATAAAAAATTATCACAGCTGTTTATTTTACGAAGCAATGTAGTTAATAATTGGGCTGGCACCTAATTTTGATTTTAAAAAAAAAGTATTAATTCTTAATTGAGAATCAATTCTGAATAGAGAATCGATTTTGAATCGAATTGTTTCGAATCAAGAATTGATTCTGAATCTAATCGTTACCCCCAAGAATCAAATTGAATCTTGTGGTGCCCAAAGATTCACAGCTCTGTATATTAGGGTTGCACAATAAACATCAGGCTGATATGAAGATTAAAACGTCACACTGACAACATAAAAAAATAGCTCTGATGACCGATACAAAAACAGCGCAAGATTACATGCACTGTGGGTGGGTTAAGTTGAGCAAATCAAGTGCTGGTTTTCTTTTCCTCTTGCTGTTAACCTGAACTAATTCAATGTAAACAAAACCGGCGTCGATCGTGATGGAATTCTTCACTCACTGTTTAAGAGAAATACTTTTTGCCTGCTATTTGCACCAAAGGGGGAAAAAAACATCGAGCCTCAACCTCAAACCTCATCAGCCACCTGAAACCCTGGCATGGCTGTGACAGTGTCTTGAAAGCTAACAAAAACGCCTATGCTGCTAAGGAAGGGTTGTTCCCGTCACCGCCGTGTTTCAAAATAGCAAACGATTTGTCAGAGATGACCTAAGTGCACAAACCACATAAATCAAAATGTTAAAAAAAATGATACATACAAATATCAGATATTGTTATGGGTCTTGAGAAACAGGACGTAATTGGCATCAGAATTAAATAAATATTGTGTTTCCCTAAAATGTATACATTTTTCATGTGGTGTCCTTGGTGGAAACAGTTTGGACACACATCCATCCATTCATCAATCTTGTTCCGCTTATCCAAAGTCGGGACGCGGGGGCAGTAGCCTTAGCAAAGAAGCCCAGACTGCCCTCTCCCCAGCTACTTCGTCCAGCTCCTACTGGGGGAGACCGAGGCGTTCCTAGGCCAGCTGGGAGACATAGTCTCTCCCCCGTGTCCTGGGTCTTCCCCGTGGTCTCCTGCCGGTCGGACGCACCCTAAACACCTCCCCAGGGAGGCGTCGGGGGGCATTCTGACCAGATGCCTCTACTTGTGGAAGAGCAGTGGCTTTACTCTGAGCTACTCCCAAATGACAGAGCTTACTCATTTCGGCCGCGTGTACCCGTGATCTTGTCCTTTGGGTCATAATCCAAAGCTCATGACCATAGGTGAGAATAAGAGCGGAGATCATATCTAGGCAAATTAAGGCCCGGGGGCCACATGCAGTCCGTTAAGCTTTTCAATCTGGCCCGCCGGACATTCCCAAATCATTTTTTTATCTTTAAGATGGAAAGTGTAGCTGCCATTATGATGTGCAGTGGTGTTTCCAAATGACCGTAAGTCTTGAAATATACAAAGTATTTCAATGGTTGGAATCTGCACTTTTGCATGATATTTTAGTGACTAGTGTTGTCCTGATACCAATATTATTTCGATACCTACTAAGGGGACCAGAAAAAATTGCATTATTGGCTTTATTTTAACAAACAATCTTAGGGTGTGGCGGACCAGTACTTTTCAGAGGCGTACCGAATATGATTCATTAGTATCGCGGTACTATACTAATACCCGTATACCGTACAACCCTACCAGTTACTATCGTAATCTACATCACAGCAGGTCAGACGAGGCACCAAGCAATGTGGGTGGGGAGCGTTTCCACAGAGTGTTTCCAGAGCGGCCAGCCTGAAATGCGGGTGTCAGTGACAGACGCGGAAGGAGATTTTTACAACAAAGTTCTAAAGCTTAGTGATGTATCAGATTGTAGATGTTTTTTGTTTTTTTACCCATCGCGTTCATATTTCGCTGTGTTTGTTGCATTTTTGTTGCATTTGGCTTGATTGTAAAATATATCGATTGTAAGGGGGTGTGACGTTCATATGTTCTCAATATTTAGGGTATTATGGTTTATAGAAACATTTAAAATTCCATTCCGGGGGAACATTATCACAATTTTAGAAGGGTTAAAGGGTTAAAACCATTAAAAATCAGTTCCCAGTGGCTTATTTTATTTTTCTAAGTTTTTTTCAAAATTTTACCCATCACGCAATATCCCTAAAAAAAGCTTCAAAGTGCCTGATTTTAACCATCGTTATATACACCCGTCCATCTTCCTGTGACGTCACACAGTGATGGCAATACAAACAAACATGGCGCATAGAACAGCAAGGTATAGCGACATTAGCTCGGATTCAGACTCGGATTTCAGCGGCTTAAGCGATTCAACAGATTACGCATGTATTGAAACGGATGGTTGTAGTGTGGAGGCAGGTAGCGAAAACGAAATTGAAGAAGAAACTGAAGCTATTGAGCCATATCGGTTTAAACCGTATGCAAGCGAAACCGACAAAAATGACACGACAGCCAGCGACACGGGAGAAAGCGAGGACGAATTCGGCAATCGCCTTCTAACCAACGATTGGTATGTGTTTGTTTGGCATTAAAGGAAACTAACAACTATGAACTAGGTTTACAGCATATGAAATACATTTGGCAACAACATGCACTTTGAGAGTGCAGACAGCCCATTTCAGGCGCGCTAAGAACATATATTTTTCCACGATTTCAGCACTCAGGTTAACCATACCTAAATAGACACAAAATACTAAATTACACAAGACTACCCGAATGTACTCGAATGATTGAAAAAAAATTATGTTTTTAAGCTAAATTATTGGTAAACACAGTTTATGTATAATAATTTACGTAAAACCGCGAGTAAGGAATAAAGTTTTCATCAATTAATATATTCTGTAGACATACCCTCATCCGCTCTCTTTTCCTGAAAACTGATCTGTCCAGTTTTGGAGTTGATGTAAGCAGGCCAGGGAAGCTAGGGTCTTTATCGTTGGAAATGCATCTGCTTTGAGTGTCACAGGATAACCACACATTCTTGCCATCTCTGTCGTAGCATAGCTTTCGTCGGTAAAGTGTGCGGAACAAACGACTGACCATTTCGTCGGCTTTCCCCACACCCTCGTATTTTGAACAAATTTCGTCCAATTTCTTGCCACTTTCGCATCTTTGGGCCACTGGTGCAACTTGAATCCGTCCCTGTTCGTGTTGTTACACCCTCCGACAACACACCGACGAAAGTGAGAAAATGGCGTATTGCTTCCCGATGTGACGTCACAACGTGACGTCATCACTCCGAGAGCAAATAATAGAAAGGCGTTTAATTCGCCAAAATTCACCCATTTAGAGTTCGGAAATCGGTTAAAAAAATATATGGTCTTTTTTCTGCAACATCAAGGTATATATTGACGCTTACATAGGTCTGGTGATAATGTTCCCCTTTAAGGCGGTCTGTCACAACATTTTTAGCATTCAATCAGACTTCATTGTGAGGTTTTGCATTAGTTTTCCTAAAAATAGATATACCGACCCCCAGACACATTTTTTTTTTCTAAATTTGGCCCCGAGTCAAAATAATAGCCCAGGCCTGGCGTAGATCGACCGGTAAATTGAGAGCTTTGCCTTCCAGCTCAGCTCCTTTTTCACCACAATGGACCGATGCAGGGTCCGCATCACAGATCCGCCTGTCGATCTCATGATCCACTCTTCCCTCACTCGTGAACAAGACTCTAAGGTACTTGAACTCCTCCACTTCGGGCAGGATATCCTCCCCAACCCGGAAATGGCACTACACCATTTTCCGGGCGGGAACCACGGACTCGGACTTGGGAGTGCGGATTTGGACACTCGTGCTCTAAATTGTGATCAGTCACTTGATTTAAACCTGAGAGGGACTTTCCGTTGTGAATTAGCACTACTTTACAAAAAAATGACTTATTCCTTACCTTTAGTAATGCTGAGTGTGTTGTCGCCACTGGCCACAAAGTCGTAGAGCGCCACAAACAGGTTAGGGTCATTCTCGCTGGGTCCGGCCAACAGGTTCTCTTTGGAATTCCAGCGGGCCGCTTCGCTCAGACCTTGACCCTCTAAGTCCGGCCTCTGGAGAGCTTCTGAAAAACCCCAAAATAAACAAATCTTAATGTATACATGGCCACAATGCGAGGAAGTGTCCTAATGCATTTGTAGAGGCTGGTATGCAGCAGCATTGTTGAACACAGTTCTCCCTTTGTATAGCTTTGTTTACACATATATGCCGAGTTATTACACTCTCCTTCACAAGCAGGTCATCAGCTGTTTGATCCCACGGCCTGGTTTGGAGTAATAAACCTGGGTCTCGTGACATGCAGGTCTCCAGCTGCCTGCATAACTTTTCATTTCCTGGATTATGCCCGCTTAGTTTTCATTTCCGCGACTACTACCTGGGTAACTAGCACACATCGGGCCGTGGGAATGTATCTCAGCGTGAGTTTTCACTTAGAGGTTCTTGAAAAAAAACTTGCACATTTGACCCCAGCAACAAAAAATGTCAGCTTCCCAAAAACTGCTGTACAAATACCATATATTGATACTGTTCCACTTTATTCCAGATAATATTTTGAGAGTTTAAAATTACATCAGCTAGAAATACTGTACACCTAAACATTATCCAGAATTTTGAATATCAGCATGTTTACAAAACTCAACTTTTTTTTTTGATGAAAATAACAGGGCTAATTTCCATAAAAATAAATTTTGAAGAAGTATTTGATCATTGTTATGACCTGAGGGGGGTCATTGATTTGCAGAAACATTGATTTCAGGTTCCCAAAAACTGCTCAAAAATGATATTTTTTTAACAGTGAGTCTTTAAAATACTTATTTTCTAAAATATACATATCAAACATTGATTATTTGTTTTTTGACTATGTTTAGATGATTTGTCTAAGAAAAATAATTAAGTATTTTGTTATTTATTAGGCCCTAAGATGTGTCAATGATTGGCAACAACATTGATTTTCGGTCATTGTTACTTTTTCTACAGTGTCAGATTTTAAACCAAAGACTGCCAGGTTCCCAAAAACATTGCAAATACATTATTTATTAAAATCTTTTTCCACTTTAAACGAGTGAATCTTTTAGAAATACCTCTGCTTGAAATATACAAATTGAATGTTAATGGTACTTGCAGAAGTTTAGAACTTTAAAAATGGTATATTTACAAAACTCCACTGTTTTTGTCTTTCAATATCAAAAATAAAACAAAATGAACACACACACGCAAATTGAAATTTTCACACGATATTGCTGGATGTGCTCAAAAAGTATTTATACACACACACACTAAAATATTTTCAGCAAATTTTATTTACAATAACTAAAATACTTTCCATGGCAGAAGAAACATTAGGTATTGTTCTGGCTTCAGTGTTTAAATATGTTTATCTTCTTCTGTTCCAGCTGTTGTTTGTAATGGGGAAAAATAGGTCTTGTATTCATGTTAGCATTTGAGCTAGGTAGCAATTAGCACGCTAGCTACTTCACCAGAAAATAAGCAGTATTACCATTAAGTTTTTCAAAGTGTGGTAATAAAGCATGGTTTTACGATGATTACAATTTTAAAAAGGTAATACTAACTGTCAAGAATTTTACAGTGGTTTATTCTTTTTAGGGTAATCATTACATTTGTCGTCAGAAATTTAATTTTGAATTTTTTTTAAACGAATGAGCTGAAACTCCAAAACTCAATGGCATAAAATGTCCACAAGGCTTTGACACGTTCCCATCTTTTATGTTCTGATAATTACGGCTTACATTATACAAATTATGAAGCCATTAAACAGACTGCAGTGAATTTCAAATAAGGGGAGTCTTTGAGAAACAACAGAGTGAAAGAAACTCTGAACAGCAGTTTCGCCAAAACCTATGCAGCTGTTGTCACATATGTTTGGAAAGAATGTTAGCTCCGCCCCTTCAACAACACACACAGTGGCACATGTAGCATTCTTTCTGCAACAAGCCAGAGCAGCTCTACGTTTCACAGCTTTAAGCAAAAAAAGGTCAATGAAGTAACAATTTATTGGTGCAAACCTAAAAAGCCAGAATCACCTACACTGCGAGGCTAGGGTTTCTCTGCAAAAGAAGGCAGCCATGCATGTGCATAATCAAAATTCCAGGGAGGGATTTTTTTTTTCTCTCCCTCCACCGTGTTTATAATGGAAGGACAAAAGGATATATTGTGTTTCATGACGAGTATGCAAGAAATGGCACGCAGGGGACTTGAAAACTCTTCTATGTATTCTCCTGACATTTGCTTTTAGTCTAACCCAAATCAACCCTAGGATATCACATATAGTCGACATAACAGAAAATAGATCCAGGTTTGTTTTTTGTGACACTGAGTTTCAGAGGACACGACAACTGTGTGTAAACGGCATCAGTCAAAAAGTATGATAAGCCTGACTAAGGAATGTGCCACTCTGTGATAAAAAGAACCGACTCAGCACTCAGGATATGGAAGGCCAAATATCACCTTTGACAACAGCAAGCCAGGATGAAGCCTCTTCAGATTTTCGCTTGGGGACTCGCAAGCTTCACAGGACGGTAACAACTAAATACTGTGTGAGCTAAAAATGAATCACATCCCATTGTTGAAGGTGTCTACGGATGTTCTCATTCACCCAGGTCATTGTATTCTCGGGGCATTTAATCCATCGCAACTGGACTTTTTGGTTTGTCTTAGAAGACGTTTCACCTCTCATCCAGTAGGCTTCATCAGTTCATGCTCAGACTTAGATTGGTCAGATCTAGACTTAGACTAAGATCGGTGAGATATAGTCTAGCGCAGTGGAGGTACCGAACCCCACCAGTTTCATATGCGCATTCACCGAACCCTTCTTTAGTGAAAAATAAATTGTTTTGTTTTTTTCAAATTCATGACAAAGTTAAATGTTTTTTTACTGGTGCACAAAATGAACCGTGCATGAACTACAACAAATTACACACCTGCAAATCAGATGGAAAATTAGAGGGAACATTGTTTGGGGGTATCCATGCGTTACGTTCCACGTAGTGGTGGTTTGTTTGTTTTGTGTTTCTTCTTCTATTTGTTTGTACAGGTCACACTCATTCACTGCCTCTGCTGCCAATCAACCGGTTCCTGTTCCCAGCTGCTCCTCGTTTCACCTGTTAATCAGCCAGCCAATCCCGGACCACCATTCATCCTCCCAGCCTGTTTAAAATCACCTGCTCACCACTGGATCAAGGGGGGATTCTTTTTCTGACATGCTGTGTGGAACTTTGAGAGACGCTACTTTGTCTTTGGCGCTATCTTGTTTGGTAATCATTTTTGTTAAGCTTTTTGCTAAACTTGTGCCACCTGTTGTTTTGTTTTTTTGTCTTCATTTTTCTTGACCTTTCAACTTTAGTAAGTATCTGCAGCCTAGTCTTGGGAAAGGTTAGACAGAGGCCTCTATACACTACACACGTAGGATTTGTTTGTGTATCGAGACACCAGGCTTAGTGGTGGCTGTCACCCTTGTATGTTTTGGATCCCCTCTTTGGCTAGAGTAGATAGGTAGGTTTTTGGTTTGTGCTAATTAAATAGCTTCAGTTAGTCAGCTTACCTTTTCTTTTCTAGAGGTGTATTTTGGTATGTTTTGTTCATTTCTTTGACAGCACCTGTATTCCCAAGCTAGGCTAGTGTTGTGTCTTGTTGTAACCCCCCCTTGGTTACTTTTCAATAACACTAGTTTTTTTTTTCAATTTGTGGCTTCGGTGTCTTTTTTACCACTCATTTGGTTTATACACTTTTATGTTGCGTTCCCCTATAGTCCCTAGACGCTGAGCCATCAGGGAACGTAACTCCATGATACGTCGATGGGGAGAAGTTTTTATTTACACGATGAGTCGGGTGTGTCTCCGCAGAACCCCTGAGGCCGACTCACCGAGCCCCTAGGGTTCGATCGAACCCAGGTTAAGAACCACTGGTCTAGCGGCTGGTGCCAAAATCCCAAATATTTTTACTCTAAGACCAAGAGGGTGTGCCTGGGCAAGGATGGTTCAGCCCTAGTGTAGTGAGAAAAACAACTGGTTGAAATGACAGCAATCCTACTGCCAATGCCAACAACAGTCATTCCCGTTTCTCACCTTTTTTGTAAGGGGCGCCAGAAGTTGGCAATCCTGTTCTGTCTCCCTGTAATGTTTGTCTGATCTTGAATGGGATTGTGCTGAAAATCTTAATTTACTTTCGGGGATAATTTAAGTATTTCTGATTCTGATTCTGAAATGTATTGTGTGGCAGAACGATTGCTGTGGATCGACCACTATCAGCCCAAAAAAGTTGGAATCATCCACGTTAGCATCCATTGTTGATGGCATCAGTAAGAATGGAAAACACTCTAAACCAGGGATTATCAACTGGAACGTTTGGGGGCCACATTTCGAGAAAGTTAAGACCACAGGGCCTGATTTCTCTTTAGTTATCACTCACTATGTTCCCATGCACTAAATTAGTCTGATTTCTCAAGTAGTTTATTTGTATTTTCACACTTACAGGTAAAAGCCAGTAAATTAGAATATTTTGAAAAACTTGATTTATTTCAGTAACTTGTACATTATATTTATTCATTGCATACAGACTGATGCATTCAAATGTTTATTTCATTTAATTTTGATGATTTGAAGTGGCAACAAATGAAAATCCAAAATTCCGTGTGTCACAAAATTAGAATATTACTTAAGGCTAATACAAAAAAGGGATTTTTAGAAATGTTGGCCAACTGAAAAGTATGAAAATGAAAAATATGAGCATGTACAATACTCAATACTTGGTTGGAGCTCCTTTTGCCTCAATTACTGCGTTAATGCGGCGTGGCATGGAGTCGATGAGTTTCTGGCACTGCTCAGGTGTTATGAGAGCCCAGGTTGCTCTGATAGTGGCCTTCAACTCTTCTGCGTTTTTGGGTCTGGCATTCTGCATCTTCCTTTTCACAATACCCCACAGATTTTCTATGGGGCTAAGGTCAGGGGAGTTGGCGGGCCAATTTAGAACAGAAATACCATTGTCCGTAAACCAGGCACGGGTAGATTTTGCGCTGTGTGCAGGCGCCAAGTCCTGTTGGAATTTGAAATCTCCATCTCCATAGAGCAGGTCAGCAGCAGGAAGCATGAAGTGCTCTAAAACTTGCTGGTAGACGGCTGCGTTGACCCTGGATCTCAGGAAACAGAGTGGACCGACACCAGCAGATGACATGGCACCCCAAACCATCACTGATGGTGGAAACTTTACACTAGACTTCAGGCAATGTGGATCCTGTGCCTCTCCTGTCTTCCTCCAGACTCTGGGACCTCGATTTCCAAAGGAAATGCAACATTTGCATGGTTGGGTGATGGTTTGGGGTGCCATGTCATCTGCTGGTGTCGGTCCACTCTGTTTCCTGAGATCCAGGGTCAACGCAGCCGTCTACCAGCAAGTTTTAGAGCACTTCATGCTTCCTGCTGCTGACCTGCTCTATGGAGATGGAGATTTCAAGTTCCAACAGGACTTGGCGCCTGCACACAGCGCAAAATCTACCCGTGCCTGGTTTACGGACCATGGTATTTCTGTTCTAAATTGGCCCGCCAACTCCCCTGACCTTAGCCCCATAGAAAATCTGTGGGGTATTGTGAAAAGGAAGATGCAGAATGCCAGACCCAAAAACGCAGAAGCGTTGAAGGCCACTATCAGAGCAACCTGGGCTTTCATAACACCTGAGCAGTGCCAGAAACTCATCGACTCCATGCCACGCCGCATTAACGCAGTAATTGAGGCAAAAGGAGCTCCAACCAAGTATTGAGTATTGTACATGCTCATATTTTTCATTTTCATACTTTTCAGTTGGCCAACATTTCTGAAAATCCCTTTTTTGTATTAGCCTTAAGTAATATTCTAATTTTGTGACACACGGAATTTTGGATTTTCATTTGTTGCCACTTCAAATCATCAAAATTAAATGAAATAAACATTTGAATGCATCAGTCTGTGTGCAATGAATAAATATAATGTAAAAGTTACACCTTTTGAATGCAATTACTGAAATAAATCAAGTTTTTCAAAATATTCTAATTTACTGGCTTTTACCTGTACATGTGAAGTCCAAGTGTCCATGCACACTCTCAAATGTTACTATTGGTCAAACGCCATGTGCCTCCCGTACACTAGGGGGGCGCTTATTTCATTTTAACGCAGAAAACTGAATTACTCGTCCGGTTGACCTATGACGTCACACTAGGATTTGCAAATCCTTACAACTTGTTTTAAGGGATGTCCGCTGTAATATCGGCACAGATTACAAATATTACGTCTCTCATGGCTATGCTGATGTTAAATAGCAGACAGCATCAAGAAATGATCTACTACCAAATATGTATCGAGTCAGATGCAAAGAAAGGCAGGGGAGGAGTTTTTTTGAAGGAATTTTTGGACGAAAATCATAGAAACAAAACTTTTGAATGTCTCAGAGTTCATTCAAAAGGTTGTTTGGATTGATGGAAGGAGTTTTAAATTCAAAGGAAAAGACCATTCGTGCAATGACTGATATCCAGAGGAAGGTTGCTATTCTTCTGGACCAGGGGTCGGCAACCTGCGGCTCTTTGATCACTCTGATGCGGCTCAGCTGCATACTTGCCGACCCCCCCGATTTTCCTGGGAGACTTCCGGATTTCAGTGCCTCTCGCAGAAAATTAATATTCTCCGATTTTCACCCTTACAATAATAATATGGGCGTGCCTTGATGGTACAGCATTTAGAGTCCTCTACAATCTGTATTAACACCGTGCCAGCCCAGCCTCTTGTTATATGCATTTTCTGCTCGCACACGTAAGTGACAGCAAGGCATACTTGGTCAACAACCACACAGGTTACACTGACGGTGGCCATATAAAACAACTTTAACACTCTTACTAATAATGCGCCACACTTTGAACCAAAACCAAACAAGAATGACAAACACATTTCGGGAGAACATCTGCACCTTAACACAACATAAACACAACAGAACAAATACCCAGAATCCCATGCAGCCCTGACTCTTCCGGGCTACATTATACACCCCTGCTACCACGCTGCTCCCTCACACATCAACCGATACCGATAATTCCTGATATTACATTTTAAAGCATTTATCGGCCGATAATATTGGCAGTCCGATATTATCGGACATCTCTAATTTTAATAGTCGGGCCCGCGTGTGCACAGATTTTCCTCCATAAGGCCCCTGAGCTAAAATGAGTTTGACACCCCTGTTTTAGAATTTGCTGCAAAAATGTTTTTCTCCCAAATTTTGAACTGAACTCTGGGTATGGCGTCTTTCCTGGGCCGGATTTGGCGCCCGCACTGCAAGTTGAATAGCCCTGCTTTAATCAAAGTGTTATGCTTCTTTTGAGCAAGCTAGATAGATTCCATGAAATCTGGGAAGGGATGAATCGTGGTTGGCCATAAGCAAAGAAAATTAAGTGATTTGAAAGCTTCCTGCTAGCAAATGTATAGACATAAAAGTACAGACGCAGTAAAAGCTAAAGCGCTTCCTTTACTATACCGCCGTCCGGCCAGAGATAAAAGAGCGCCACTAGGCAAAGGAGGCCCTTAAAACATTCCAATATGGCCAGTGGCGTTTTGGCCAGGAACGAGAAATGTGTGGGCGTCCTCTGTCACACAAGTCCACTCCAGGCGCCACAAATACCACAGGCCTTTGTGAGAGGGTGACAAGTCACCGACACACACAGCGAGAGAGGGCCGCTCTCAAAACTAAAATCGTATTAAAATGGAAAGTTGGGAAACGACTGCGGGCACTTTTTAAGAGTCACTGCAGTGGGAGAAATTACAGCATGTCCTGGCCGCGTTGCTGAAATGACAACGGGGTGATTAAATGTGTGTGTGTGTGTGTGTGTTTAGCTTGTAAATAATTTATGGCCGTGACTCCAGCGCTCTGAGCAATAGAAGTGAGCATAATACTCACACGCTGATGCAACACACGCGTCCCTACAAAAAGCAGATGACTTGGAAATAAACACAGTCGTGAGAAAATATTAGGACACCCCATCGCGTAAAAACTTCTACTTACGAACTACTACACCAGGGGTCGGCAACCCGCGGCTCTAGAGCCGCCCTAGTGGCTCTCTGGAGCTTTTTCAAAAATGTATGAAAAATGGAAAAAGATGAGGGGGGAAAAAAATATTTCTTTGTTTTAATATGGTTTCTGTAGGAGGACAAACATGACACAAACCTCCCTAATTGTTATAAAGCACACTGTTTATATTAAACATGCTTCACTGATTCGAGTATTTGGCGAGCACCGTTTTGTCCTACTAATTTTGGCGGTCCTTGAACTCACCGTAGTTTGTTTACATTTATAACTTTCTCTGACTTTCTAGGACGTGTTTTATGCCACTTCTTTTTCTGTCTTATTTTGTCCACCAGACTTTTAACGTTGTGCATGAATGCACAAAGGTGAGTTTTGATGTTATTGACTTGTGTGGAGTGCTAATCAGACATATTTGGTCACTGCGTGACTGCAAGCTAATCGATGCTAACATGCTATTTAGGCTAGCTATATGTACATATTGCATCATTATGCCTCATCTGTAGGTATATTTGAGGTCATTTAGTTTCCTTTAAGTCATCTTAATTCAATTTATATCTCATGACACACTATCTGTATGTAATATGGCTTTTAATTTTTTGCGGCTCCAGACAGATTTGTTTTTGTATTTTTGGTCCAATATGGCTCTTTCAACATTTTGGGTTGCCGACCCCTGTACTACACACATAAGGTTGAAAATATGTCCAAAAAATGCTCCACTACCGTGTTGCTTGTGCTATTATTTTTCAGACAAACACTTTTTGGTGGCACTGCTTAAACCCCAAAAGTCAGATTCACTCTCCAAAACACCCACTGTATCTTTAGGACATTTAGCCGAATTACAGTGAAACTTGGTACACATCTTTAGGGGACTGACACGCATATGTTTGTAAAATTTGACTAGCAAGATTAGGCAAAAAATATTAGCAACTAGGGATGTAACGGTATCAGATCTCACGGTACGATATTATCACGGTATTAAGGCCACAGTACGATATTATGAAAGGAGTGGCAGGAATGTTTAAGATAACACTTAAAGTTAAAGTGCCAATGATTGTCACACACACACACTAGGTGTGGCGAAACTATTCTCTGCATTTGACCCATCACCCTTGATCACCCCCTGGGAGGTGAGGGGAGCAGTGAGCAGCAGCGGTGGCCGCGCCCAGGAATCGTTTTGGTGATTTAACCCCCAATTCCAACCCTTGATGCGGAGTGCCAAGCAGGGAGGTAATGGGTCCCATTTTCATAGTCTTTGGTATGACTCGGCCGGGGTTTGAACTCGCAACCTACTTACTGTAATTGAAGACAAACATAATGCAAAAATGTTTTAATCATATGTATTACTAAATGTATTTTCAAGGGAAAATTATTTTGCAGGGATATGATTCAGTTTAAGAGACTGTTCAAACTACAGGTGTTCACAAAGTACAAAGAAGAACAATTATGATGAACACGGCGTGGCGCAGTGGAAGAGTGGCCGTGCGCAACCCGAGGGTCACTGGTTCAATCCCCACCTAGTACCAACCTCGTCATGTCCGTTGTGTCCTGAGCAAGACACTTCACCCTTGCTCCTGATGGGTGCTGGTTAGCGCCTTGCATGGCAGCTCCCTCCATCAGTGTGTGAATGTGTGTGTGAATGGGTAAATGTGGAAGTAGTGTCAAAGCGCTTTGAGTACCTTGAAGGTAGAAAAGCGCTATACAAGTACAACCCATTTATCATTTATCATTTAACATCTTGAACCTTTTTTTTTTTTTTTTTTTAGATGATTATGTATTTAATATTTGTTTACTCACTATGGTATGGTATTGATTTATTATATATTTATTCACTGTTCTGTTACAAACGGAGAACAAGGAAATGGGATAAAATTGCTATATAAAAAAGGGGTAGGATTAAATTCTTCCTACTCCTTTTCATACGGGCTATAATGAAACAATTGGAAATATGTGATATGTGAAACTGGAACATCCACCGTTTCAAGCAAATATATTTAATTAAAAAAAAAACTAAAGTTGCATGTCTTTAAAGTGACAATGCAAACATCAAGTGTAAAACAATAATGTTCATTTTAGTGTCTTTCAACTTTTACTTTCTAAGAAGCAGTGTCCTCCACACGTGTAATGCTGTTTCTCAGAAAACTAAAAATGTAACTTTTAATAATGTAAATACCGTATTTTTCGGACTATAAGTCGCAGTTTTTTTCATAGTCAGGAGCGACTTATGTGTGAAATTATTAACACATTACCGTAAAATATCAAATAATATTATTTAGCTCATTCACGTAAGAGACTAGACGTATAAGATTTCATGGGATTTAGCGATTAGGAGTGACAGATTGTTTGGTAAACGTATAGCATGTTCTATATGTTATAGTTATTTGAATGACTCTTACCATAATATGCTACGTTAACATACCAGGCACGTTCTCAGTTGGTTATTTATTCGTCATATAACGTACACTTATTCAGCCTGTTGTTCACTATTTATTTATTTTAAACTGCCTTTCAAATGTCTATTCTTGGTTTGGGTTTTATCAAATAAATTTCCCCCAAAAATGTGACTTATACATGTTTTTTTCCTTCTTTATTATGCATTTTCGGCCGGTGCGACTTATACTCCGGAGCGACTTATACTTCGAAAAATACGGTAGCTCAATTGAAGAGAAACGCGTGTCGTCCCACGCTCTGACGAAAGATTGTACGCCGCCTCTTTTATTTTGGACTTTCCCTGATTACATGGCAACAGCTGTTTCTAAAGGGACGGGGGTCGTAAACCGCCGCCGCCTTTGGTTACAAAACAGTTCAAAGAAAAGGTCGTAAACAGCCGTTGCCCTCGGTCACAAAACAGTTCAAAGAAAAGGTGCCTGGAGGGGGGGTCAGGCCCTGCCTCCTCTCCGCTTTGTAGATCTCGGGTCAAGACAAAATCTTCCTGTGGATTACAATACATCAAAGAAACCGACACCTTCATGTCGCTCCCCATCCTACACAGTGGAGTTTTTACAAGCCTTTTGATTGGTAAGATCACAGACAGCTTTTGTCTGCTCGCCGGGAACTCATTGAAACACAAAGTTTTGTGATAACTTAGATACAATTATTCTGAAACATATTTTAATACTATGTTAAGGATTATTTGTTGATTGTGAAAAATATATATATTTTTGTAATATTACAATTCGAGGCCAATCTTTGAGGAAATATTGTGCGGTACCTCACAAACTGATGTTTGGCTTTAAATATATTTGCTGGATGACAGTTTATGAGGAGCCGTCTTGTTCAGGGTGTACGCTGCCTTTCGCCCAAGTGCAGGTCGATTGGCTCCAGCACCCCCGCGACATCGAGAGGGACAAGCGGTAGAAATATTGACGTAAGGATTGAGGATTTATCAAGTAATTTTTCAGTTTCCTCAACATTTTTTGGGGTGATTACCTCCGTGCTGTGCGACGTGACCGGCTGGCACTGTGTTGGCTTGGAAACGCTTGAGACGAAAGTATTGCTTTGCAGAACGTAGACTTTATTACATCCAATAAAGAGGTTATGTTTTCGTTTGTTTGTCTACAACGTAACTCAAATAGTTATAGAAATATTTTGAAAACAATTCCTCTCATCGACTACGAACACACTTCACTTCCTGCTTACAGCGTTCCACGACCCCACCTTGGTGCCCCGCAGAGGATTCTGGGAGATACCGCGCCGGAAAAAACGACACACTAAGTTTTTGTTTGATACAGTCAGGCGTCACGGTATTATTGTGAAAACTTTGAAATGGAAATACCGCGGTATCTACAAGACTGTTACACCCATTTGTATTAAACAGTACAGGCCAAACGTTTGGACACTCCTTCTCATTCAACGGATTTTCTTTATTTTCATGACTATTTACATTGTAGATTGTCACTGAAGGCATCAAAACTAGGAATGAACACGTGGAGTTATGTACTTAACAAAAAAAAGGTGAAATAACTGAAAAAATGTTTTATATTCTAGTTTCTTCAAAATAGCCACCCTTTGCGCTGATTGCTGTTTTACACACTATTGGCATTCTCTCGATGAGCTTCAAGAGGTAGTCACCTGAAATGGTTTTCACTTCACAAGTGTGCTTGAAGCTCATCGAGAGAATGCCAAAAGTGTGCAAAGCAGTAATCAGAGCAAAGGGTGGCTATTTTGAAGAAACTAGAGATGTCCGATAATATCGGCCTGCCGATATTTTTGGCCGATAAATGCTTTAAAATGTAATATCGGAAATTATCGGTATCGGTTTCAACCTCCCGATTTTCCTGGGACACTCCCGAATTTCAGTGCCCCTTCCGAATATCTCCCGGGGCAACCATTCTCCCAAATTTCTCCCGATTTCCACCCGGTCAACATTATTGGGGGCGTGCCTTAAAGGCACTGCCTTTAGCGTCCTCGACAACCTGTCGTCATGTCCGCTTTTCCTCCATTCAAACAGCGTGCCGACCCAGTCACATAACATATGCGGCTTTTACACACATATAAGTGAATGCAAGGCATACCTGATCAACAGCCATACAGCTCACACTGAGGGTGGCAGTATAAACAACTTTAACACTGTTACAAATATGCGCCACAATGTGAACCCACACCAAACAAGAATGACAAACACATTTCGGGAGAACATCCGCACCGTAACACAACAAACACAACAGAACAAATACTCAGAACCCCTTGCAGCACTAACTCTTCCGGGACGCTACAATATACACCCCCCCGCACCCCCAACCAATTCGGAGGTCTCAAGGTTGGCAAGTATGCTCTAGTATACTCTGGACTGAAGCTGTGTGCCTTCATTGCTTTTGTAGCTGTTGTTTTGAGGCCTGTTTTAAAAAAATAAAAAATAATGCACTTTGTGAAAGTCAAAGTATAGTATTTCCCATAGTTGTAGTGGGTATTAGGATTATCTCAGGGAGAGCATGTCCCAAATTCTAAGCTGCTGTTTTGAGGCATGTTAAAAAAAATAATGCACTTTGTGACTTCAATAAGTGCCATGTTGGCATTTTTTTTTCCATAACTGGAGTTGAAGTTGTTCTCTTATTTTGGAAAACCTTGTTTTTGATTGATTGATTGAAACTTGTATTAGTAGATTGCACAGTACAGTACATATTCCGTACAATTGACCACTAAATGGTAACACCCCAATAAGTTTTTCAACTTGTTTAAGTCGGGGTCCACGTTAATCAATTCATGGTAAAGTTACATTGTTTAATGCATCCAGCAGGGCATCACAACAAAATTAGGCATAATAATGTGTTAATTCCACGACTGTATATATCGGTATCGGTTGATATCGGAATCGGTAATTAAGAGTTGGACAATATCGGAATATCGGCAAAAAAAGCAATTATCGGACATCTCTAACAAAAACGTTACAAAAGCTGAAAATGAATTGTTCCATTGATTCCAATATGCAAATTCATCATGCAGCTGGAATGAAGAAGTTCAAGTCAGGTAAAATTGACTTTCGCCTCGAACCAGATGTTGAAATCTAAGAGCTTTCTTATCGTCATCACACTGAGTGGGAAGGGGGGCTTGGGGGGGGGGTTGCACAATGTTATGCTCTTCTTCCATTACAAATCACTCACAATGTTGATTCCCTGGTTTTCCTCAAATTCCTGGAGAGCTTTATTAGGCATGGCTAAATCGATTATTCGCTTTAGGAACTGGCGCTGAACAAAAGACTTGACTTTTCTGAAAAAAAGTTCAGTATCTCCCGCTAAAGCGAGGGAGATAAGTGCGGCGAGTGCAGAGAGAGGTTGGATGCACTTTCCTCATAAACAACAGTAAAGAGGGCCATGACCCGGGGAGTCAGATTTCCGCGTATTCTCTTTGCAGTCTCTTTTTCCACTTCTCTCCTAGCGCCGCTAGCCAGTGTGTCTGGCCTCCCTCACCTCCCTGCTTTTCCCCTCCTCCCCATTCCAACGGCAGTTTCCACAAAGGCACCCCCCTACCCCCCTCAAAAAAAAAAAAAAAAAAACGGTGCGCGTGAGCCGTGATCTTCCTAGCTGCTCTGGCTTCTAGTGTGAAATATCATCGAAGGTGCGATAACTTACCTTCCAAGTAACAGCTGGAAGACGACGAAAGCCCTTTCTTAGATTTACACCCCACCAATTTCAGGCATATCTCCAACATTTTCATTTGCTTTCTCGTCCCTTGCCGCCTGGAAAACTTTCAAATTCTCTTGAGCGTCTCCTCCTTTTACATGTGTCCCACAGAAGGATAGTTCAAAGACCGATCCACGATTGATGTAGAAGTATACTGATCTTCTGGACTTTAATGTCAGTCCTGGTGCTGGGACAAAAAGAAAAACTCTACCAACATTCTCTTCCTAGGATTTCCATGTTTTGTTTTTTTTTCTTTCCTCCTGTCCAACGAGAATCCGAAAATGCTGGCCGGCGGTCTCGCTGGGCTGGTGTCAGTGGCAGGCTGGTTGTCTCTGCGCTGCCATTCCTCTGTCCCGCCGCCCTTCTTCGTGTGGACTGTGGAGCCGAGGCGCAAGGACGAGTTAGCGCTGCAGATGCCAACAAAGGGCCTCTTTCAGGACCGGCCTGCTGCACTCAATGACATCAGCTGGGCCCTCCCACCTCCAGCAACACACACACCCACACAATGAAAGAGCACATGCACACACTTAAACACACCAACAGCTGCTCACCGGCGTCCACGTCCACTAAAAGGTAAGACGCAAAACCTCCAGAGTCCTCATTAGAACACTTAAATTGGGTTTTGCGACAGAGCCTCAATGTTTTCCTTTTCCTGCTGAAGTCATCCGATGCTTACAAGAAGCTCCGCCTCCAACTTTTTAAAACACCCCCCCTCTTCCTTTTCCTCACAGCCACGCGCTCTTCGCTCCAGTTTGGAATGTTTACAGGTTAAGGAATTAGCGCTCCGGCCTATATAGGGACAATCAGCATTAGAGAAACAAAACAAAACACAGACGCCACAACTAGTCCAACAACTGCAAACGTTATCTTTTTCACCCCGAGAGTAACACGTCAGTCAGGGAATTTGGGGACAGCCGCAGTGGTTTGACCATATGAGGAAGGACGGGCTAATCCTTGGCAGAAGCCGAGCGCTTGCAACACATGTTTAATCCCTTTCTTCTTCTGCCTCTCCAAGCGCTGAATAATTCAAGGTTGTAGTCCCACATCTGTGGTCGCTCCACCCAAATCAAAAATCCTAAGACTGTAAACTTAAATTCAAGTATACACAAAATCACCTAACATATCCAGTAGGGTCCTCTGCAGTGGACATGTGTTTTTGGTCTAGAGTTATAACACTATTGTCCACTATGAAGTTGTCACGATAGCAGAACTTCAGTAGTTAATAGGGATGTCCCGATCCAGGTTTTTGCACTTCCGATCCGATACCGATATTGTTTTTGCACTTCCGATCCGATACCGATACTGATACTGACCGATACTGGCCTATCCGAGCATGTATTAAAGTTTAAAGTTATTTAGCCTACTTAGTTGTCAGAATCATGTTGAAAAGGGTTTTAGTACTCTTGATAACAACTAGCCAGCTGAATTAGGGGAGTTTGAATAATACACAATGGTTGGTAACAAGAAACTGACCTGTTTATTCAATGATAAACACAAAATAGACAAAATTATACATGACAAACAGAAATGGCATCATTGAAACTAGGGCTGGGCGATATGGCCTTTTTTTAATATTGCGATATTTTAAGGCCATATTGCGATACACGATATATATCTCGATATTTTGCCTGAGCTTTGAATGAACACTTGATGCATATAATCACAGCAGTATGATGATTCTATGTGTTTTGATTGATTGATTGAGACTTTTATTAGTAGGTTGCACAGTGTAGTACATATTACGTACAATAAACCACTAAATGGTAACACCCCAATAAGTTTTTCAACTTGTTTAAGTCGGGGTGCACTTAAATTGATTCATGATACAGATATATACTATCAGATATATACTATCATCATAATACAGTCATCACACAAGATATTCACATTGAATTATTTACATTATTTATAATCCAGGGTGTGGAGGGGGGCGCCGGATGTAAGTGTCAAAAAGACAGCCAAAAGAGAAATTTATATGAGAATAAATCTAAAGTTAAAATATAGGGTAGAAATGCACCCATTTGAAGGAAATGTAGTCTTGATTTTCAAAATGTTCTTTCAAGGCTTGCATGTCTACATTAAAACATTATTCTTCATACTGCATTAATATATGCTACTTTTAAACTTTCATGCAGAGAAGGAAATCACAACTAAAAAAATCACTAATTTTTTCATACGGTGTTGATGTGGAAATTTTTGCCTCTGCATTTTGATGGTGTGGACGTGTGGCACCGAATGGAGATAAGCGTCTCGACAGACGTTATAATATTTGAACAATGATGACGAAAACTGTTTTCTCTGTCGTGTCGGTGTGTCGAAAATTGTTATGCGCTTATTTTTTTATGTGATTTTGTGAGTGGCATATAATTGCTATGCGCAGAGGATGCTTGAGCAGTTTGCAATTGCACAAGCGCGCACCTTAGAGAGAACGTTGGTCACACGGCTGCGCTAGCATCACAGCTAACGTTAGCCATGCTGCTACCTCTCTGCTCGGGGAGGACGTATATGTATGTGACGTATGACGTGACAGTATGTGCCGTGTGTAAGAAGGTGCACTTGCTGTCTGTGAGAGGGAGACACAGGAAAGAGTGAGAAGAGCCTGTCGTGTAATGCCAGCAGCTAAAAGCAACTGCGTGAGAATCTACAGACCTGTGGATGTGTTGAAGGTGTGCTGGAAAATGCGGAACGGAAATCAGGGAGCAGCAGAAAAGTGGAATGTATTATTTAAATAGGTGCTTTGGAAAACACGGACCGGAGTTTTTTTTTAAACTGGATCTGGATCGGCATTTTCCCATGCCTTGCCGATACGCAATTTTTGGCAAATATCGGCAGCCGATCCGATCCAAATATCGGATCGGGACATCCCTAGTAGTTAATACAGATTTCTATGAATTTCCACAAGAGTCAATACATATTTAATACTACAATAATAATAAATAAAAAAAACTGAACCCATGTACTTTTAAATTCACTACCTTATTGAAAACTGTTTCAAAGTGTAAAGTATTTAGGACAGGGGTGTCAAACTAATTTTAGTTCAGGGGCGACAAAAAGGACTTAAAACAAACAAAAAAAGGAAAGAAAAAAATATATAAAAACTTATAATTGACATATTTAAGGCTCCAATTACTTCACATCAAATATTACACTTTTAAATATTTTTTGAGTACAATATTACTTAATATTTTGTGTTTTTGCCATTAAAAACTACATTTTCTGTGACATAAAGGGCTTAAAACAAACAAAAAAGGAAAGAAAAAAATACATAAAAACTTAAAATTGACATATTTAAGGCTCCAATTACTTCACATCAAATATTACACTTTTAAATATTTTTTGAGTACAATATTACTTAATATTTTGTGTTTTTGCCATTTAAAACTACATTTTCTGTGACATAAAGGGCTTAAAACAAACAAAAAAGGAAAGAAAAAAATATATAAAAACGTATAATTGACATATTTAAGGCTCCAATTACTTCACATCAAATATTACTCTTTTAAATATTTTTAAACTAAAATATTACTTAATATTTCGTGTTTTTGCCATTAAAAACATTTTCTGTGACAAAAAAGCCGCATGGAGGAAAATCTGTGCACACGCAGACTGGAAAATTAAAATCATTAAATCTAAAAAATAAAGACAACTTCAGATTGTTGTATTTGTCTTACTTTGGGCAAAAATAGAACAAACACATTCTGAAAATATTCCAATAAAAATATAGAAAAAACTACCGGCATCAGTCAAGTTTAGATCCATGAAGGAAAGAAGAAAATGAATGAATGTTTATAAATGAATACATTTACATATGCATAAACATTTATTTTCTTTTGTATTGTTTTTTTTAATGAATTAAGTAACGTTTATGACAACCTTTTTCCAAAACACAATATAGAATGTGAGATTTAACAAGATAATGCATACATTTATCATTTGTTTTCAAAACGCTTACAAAAAAGCGGGACCCCAAATATTTACTCTGGGACTCAATTTTTATGATTTGATGGGGTCCCTGGGACCCCATTTTGAAAATTCCTAGCGCCAACACTGATGGGAGTATTGGTGTGTGCTAAACAGCAGCAGGCGGCTGTGGCCTGCGGGCCGGTTCTAATACTAATCAAATATCATCCCGGGGGCCATAGATATTTATTTCGCGGTCCGGATCTGGCCCTCGTGTCTTGACTTTGACACATAGGATTTAGGATCACTGTGCTTCAACATCTTTGTAGCCTCCCAGTAAATCCAAACAAACTGCTCATAAATATGCTAATAAATAACAAAGTCAACTATCTTACATTCTAAAAATGTATTAAAAAAAACCCAAACAGTATTGTGCTTTAATATTCTCTCAATATGGTGGTGGCACGACATGTCATGTTTATGAAATAGACTGGTAAAAAGGCTATAACATATATCTAAAGAAAACTGTCAACATTTCTGCCCTTTCTTATTTCGTTAGGCCTTTTTTACTCTATTTTCTGTTTTTAACCCATTTAACTTATGGAAGCGATAAAGGTTGTTTGCACGCTTCTGGAGGTTTTCTGCACACTATGGTAATGCAATCTCCCTGGGCTTGTGGTGGCAGATCTCCGCTCTCACTTTCGCAGTGAATTATTTCGTGACCGCTTGTATTTGATTCGCAAAATGCATGACGCATAATAAACCTCTCTTTCACCTTCAATATGTAATTCTACTCGCTAAATATAGCGGCAAAGTTGGTAAAGTGCATCACAGATCATTTTTGCTACGTGTTATTGTTTCCTTCTCGAGCGGAGGATATCTGAGGGTGCGAAGTTGAAGCTTAAAGGCATACTGAAATGCGATTTTCTTATTTAAACGGGGATAGCAGGTCCATTCTATGTGTCATACTTGATCATTTTGCGATATTGCCATATTTTTGCTGAAAGGATTTAGTAGAGATCATCGACGATAAAGTTCGCAACATTTGGTCGCTGATAAAAAAGCCTTGCCTGTACCGGAAGTAGCAGACGAGTAGCGTGACGTCACAGGTTGTGGTGCTCCTCACATCTGCACATTGTTTACAATCATGCCCACCAGCAGCGAGAGCGATTCGGACCGAGAAAGCAACGATTTCCCCATTAATTTGAGCAAGGACGAAAGATTTGTGGATGAGGAAAGTGAGAGTGAAGGACTAGAGGGCAGTGGGAGTGATTCAGATAGGGAAGATGCTGTGAGAGGCGGGTGGGACCTGATATTCAGCTGGGAATGACTAAAACAGTAAATAAACACAAGACATATATATACTCTATTAGCCACAACACAACAAGGCTTATATTTAATATGCCACAAATTAATCCCGCATAACAAACACCTCCCCCGTCCCGTCCATATAACCCGCCAATACAACTCAAACACCTGCACAACACACTAAATCCCACAGCCCAAAGTACCGTTCACCTCCCCAAAAATGCTACAGCACATATATTTCCCCAAAGTCCCCAAAGTTACGTACGTGACATGCACATAGCGGCACGCACGTACGGGCAAGCGATCAAATGTTTGGAAGCCGCAGCTGCATGCGTACTCACGGTACCGTGTCTGCGCATCCAACTCAAAGTCCTCCTGGTAAGAGTCTCTGTTGTCTCAGTTCTCCACAGGCCAATGGTAAAGCTTGACTGTCATCTTCCGGGAATGTAAACAATGAAACACCGGCTGTGTTTGTGTTGCTGCAGTCGGCCGCAATACACCGCTTCCCACCTACAGCTTTCTTCTTTGCTGTCTCCATTGTTCATTGAACTAATTGCAAAAGATTCACCAACACAGATGTCCAGAATACTGTGGAATTTTGCGATGACGCAGTGGAAGAATGGCCGTGCGCGACCCGAGTGTCCCTGGTTCAATCCCCACCTAGTACCAACCTCGTCATGTCCGTTGTGTCCTGAGCAAGACACTTCACCCTTGCTCCTGATGGGTGCTGGTTAGCGCCTTGCATGGCAGCTCCCTCCATCAGTGTGTGAATGTGTGTGTGAATGGGTAAATGTGGAAGTAGTGTCAAAGCGCTTTGAGTACCTTGAAGGTAGAAAAGCGCTATACAAGTACAACCCATTTATCATTTATTTATTTATTGAAAACAGACGACTTAATAGCTGGCCACCATGCTGTCCCAAAATGTCCTCTACAATCCGTGACGTCACGCGCTGACGTCATCATACCGAGACGTTTTCAGCAGGATATTTCGCACAAAATTTTAAATTGCACTTTAGTAAGCTAACCCGGCCGTTTTGGCATGTGTTGCAATGTTAAAATTTCATCATTGATATATAAACTATCAGACTGCGTGGTCGGTAGTAGTGGGTTTCAGCAGGCCTTTAAAAGTTGTGTTGCATAAATATGATTGAAAAAATAGGGGATGTGCAGTATTTGATACTTAATGTATTATTTTAAATCATAGTGTTTATTGCCACAAGAATGAGGCTTGAGCGTGTTTGTTAGACGTCTGATATTTAATTTATTGAAATGTCTGATATGGTAGCTTTAATGACAAGATAAAGGGCCGATCACCACTGGTATTGCAAACATTTGCAATCCTTCCTCCAATTATGAAAGAACGCAGGCTTTTTCTCACTATAAGAAGAGGCTTATTAATTTACCACAGTGCTATACAGGGTTGGGGGGGGTGAGAGGATGAAGGAAGAGGGGCAATAATACCAAGGTGGAAAAAAAAGTTGGGGAAAAGAAAAAGATTGCAGATGGAGGAACATGAAGCACATTGTTTAAAAGTGAGCTCATGGGGGAATAATGTGATTTATAATCAAGCCAGTGCGTTGCACAGTGAGCTGACGTACATCCAACAATAGGAACCCCTCCTCCCAACGTCTTCCGAAGTCTTTTGGGGGTTTTGATGTCAATGGTGAGGAGCATCACGATAAAAACTGGACCAAACAGTGACTGTCTTCCGAAGTTCTTCCTTCCATATGCTAAAGCCTGGCAACACCAGACCCAATGCGCCCAAACGGGTCTGGGACTACTCAGTCTCATTTTCCATTTCCCCTAAAGCGGCTTTTCAACAGTGTGCAGACCAAGACAAATGCCTTTAGATAAACCTACGACCAGTGCATTGGCGGCTGACTGCGCAAACGGAGTGTGTGATAGAGTGCAGAGCAAGTGAAAAATGTAAACGTTACATTACGGCACAGTGCAGATGGTTGCTGTTCGTATAGAGAAAGTGTGCTATCCACTTGGGTTAGCCATTCAGGCGCCTTGAAAACTAGGTTGAACTTTTTACTCGGGATGGGTACCTTTTACATTGCATTTCAGTACCAATTCCCGGTATCTGGAAACCGATGCCATTACTCAACGGTACCAATTTCCGTAGTTTTGTGTGTGGTCATGTCTTAATAAATCCATCTATCCATCCATTTTCTACAGCTTGTCCCCCTTGGGGTCGCCGGAGCCTATCTCAGCTGCATTCGGGCGGACATTTATCAGTGACAGAGTATATAGTTATATCTTGTTTTCTTACGCTTCTAAGCCTCATTTGCAAGCACTATATAGTAGGCTTTGCATGCAATTGCAATTTCAAGTCGTTAGATGGCAGAAGTGTATAGACTATGGTGTGTTGCCTAACAAGGAAGTAGTCTTTGCCATAAAGCTAAATGTGCCAGTACAGTCTTATATTGCATGTTTATACTGTAAGTATTGCACGTATTACACACTGGCTATTTGATTGTAATGTGCATCTTAGCTGTGGTTTTTATTACCAAATTTAGAGGTTTTGAACTTGCCATGTAAAATCGCTAATGCTAATTACGAGCATGTATATGGCCCAGCCTACGTAAATTAGCATCAACGAAAAAGTGGAGCCTTACTGTACATTTGAGCGTTTTCTCTCAGACATACCGTATTTTTCGGACTATAAGTCGCAGTTTTTTTCATAATTTGGCCGGGCTCCAGTGCGATTTACATATGTTTTTTTCCTTCTTTATTATGCATTTTCGGCAGGTGCGACTTATACTCCGGTGCGACTTATACTCCGGTGCGACTTATACTCCGAAAAATACGGTACTTGCTTTGTTGGCATTGCTTGTTTCTCGAGCCAGTGTTTAGTCTGCAACCTGTCCTGACGTCACAAGCAACAAAGGTATCGAAATATGCCATCGTTTGATTTTGCATGACTCGATACCCAGTAGTACCAGCGGAATTCGGTAGGTACAGAATTCGATACCCATCCCTCACTTTTTACTCTAAAGAGGAACTGCACTCACAATCCTTATGTGAGACAAAACAATATATATATTTTTTTAATGCATTCTAACTCGTAAATAAACGCAAGCAAGAGTCAGCTAAAAATGGAGGTCCTGGACTTCGCTCTATTCCGCCTGTAAAGACCTCTAAAAAAACTTCCATAAACCTCCATCAACGTTTCATATACACGTAATATATATTTAACGTAGTAACAGGAATATTCATAATAACATGTAATATTTACAGTATTTTGCCCAATTAAAGCATACAGTGGCGCATCAATTTCACAGACCCATCACATAATTCGCTATTTCCTTCAACAACTACTACAACTAATTATGGCAGACTTCATGAGAGCCAACGACTACTACTTTGAGACAAATCATTATCCAGAACTTTATATTTTTGAGCCTGAATATAAGGAGGATACGCTACAAGTTTTAGAAGCTGTATGATAAGCAGATCCAGTAAGTAGCACTTTTGCTAAGTGTTAAACAGGAAATACCTATGAATAGGAATACCAACATAATAAAACAAACACTAACTGTACAATGTTTACTCTCACTGGGATGCCGACTAGTGTAATGTTGATATCTTCCCGTTTAGATGATGAATGTATCATAATTCTCACACAGGTAGAAAAGAAAATCTAGAATCATTCAATGATCTTGAAAATTTGAAGTATCAAAATCAGCATTGGTATGACCAATACTGCCCCTGAAACTACTTGGTATTGGATAACCAAATTTGTGGTATCACCATAAACTAATGTAAAGTAGGGCTGGGCGATATGGCCGAAAACTATATCACGATATATGTTTTTATATTGATCGATATTGATTATTGATACTTTTTATGACTTATATAAGCCTGCCAATAAATACAGTAAAACAATTTCCAATTTACCAAGGGTACTATTTATCAGTGGAGAGGGTGTCTGGTAGCCAGGAAAGGTATAGTTGATACTGTTACGTGATTGGCTGTTAGTGTGTCCCTACCATTGCTCAGTGAACTCTGCTAACTGATTGGCTGTTGGCGTGTCCCGCAAGCGTGAGTAGCTTCATGAAACGAATCTTGCTTCATAATTTCTGGTTTATTCCGACCAAAAAATATAAATGTATATCGAATATTTTATCGCATGCATTTTATATTGATATCTATCATGTGTCTATCGCAACATATATCCATACCGTATTATCGGACCAGCCCTAATGTAATGTATCCAAAAGAGAATGATAGGTGCTTACTACATTCAATCAATCAATCAATCAATGTTTATTTATATAGCCTTAAATCACAAGTGTCTCAAAGGGCTGCACAAGCCACAACGACATCCTCGGCACAGAGCCCACATAAGGGCAAGGAAAAACTCACCCCAGTGGGACGTCGATGTGAATGACTATGAGAAACCTTGGAGAGGACCGCATATGTGGGTAACTCCCCCCCCCCAGGGGAGACCGAATGCAATGGATGTCGAGTGGGTCTGACATTATATTGTGAGAGTCCAGTCCATAGTGGATCCAACTTAATAGTAAGAGTCCAGTCCATTAAAACAGAAGTAAAGATAGAAACATGTTACAACAGAATAATCACCAGATATTTACAGTAGATTATCAATTAGATTAATAATAGTTTTAGTAAATAACTCAACTGGAAATGACACAATCTGTCAACAGTCAAATTAGATGCTTTTGTGACCCATTTTGAAATGGTTGTATCATTTACATACCAAATAATATATTGTGATATATGTCGTTATCACAAGTAGCTGCAATTGATATGACAATATACATTTTAGGCGATTCCCAAATGGAAGTAAATGGATCAAATTGGTGCTCAGGGTAAAGACAGTGGGCAATTACCATACTGCTAATCACTTATTCTGTACAACTTAAAAACATAAAATAGTTCACCTAATACTATAGGCTTTATACAAGTGTTCCTAAAATAAATACTGACTATTGAGAAAGCCATGATATAAATGTCATCATTTACTTTGATTAGTCGATTGAATGTTTCTCAAGAATGTTGTCAGTCTAGCCCTCGTATTAACAAATATTTAGCTGCGGGTACCAAAAAAAACACAACACAATTCTACCCAATGGACTGACAAGCATTAATACGCAATTACACTGTCTCACAGTGTTGGAAGCATTCAACGGACTTGGCATGAATCCGGTCTGTCAGGGAGGAAGATTGATCGCGCTAGAAGTTGAGCAAGCCTTGTAATTACTGAGGGTTCTGTGCTCTGCTAATAAATCAAAGACTGTAGTGTAATATCAGAAACAAACAGGTACATGTATTTATTTGCTGTGTGGGTCTGTACTTATGGTCATCTGAAGAATGTAGTCAGAGAGTCTGAGGCTCGCAGTCAGTTGAGGTTAAGAGGTTTTGAGTTGCACATAATTCCCCACTCGAGTGAGACGTCCACAGGGAAAATGGACACTTAGGAACAAAACATTTGGCTGCTCCGGTTCAAAGTTAAGTCCTTTAGCATCAGCCTGTGGTGGACTAATGCAGATGCCAGTGGAGATCAAACTGCAGGCGTCCAGCCCTGTAACCTTTTAGATTGTATCATAAGGCGAGAAAAATCTAAAACTTAGCTCACTTCTCTGAGCCTTAAAAAAACGAGGCCTAAAATCATGTTGACTGCATAAAGCGTGTCGAAAGTTGTAATCAAGTTTCATGACACAATTGACTCATAACGTTGGCACAGAAGCGCATATTTTCTATTCCATTGTTTTTACCAGAAACAAAACACATAGCAGTGGAGAAAAGTGCAATACTCTCTGAAAAACTACATCATCATAACTAAGGCTGCAACTAACTTGATAATCGATTCATCTGTCAATTATTACTTTGATTAATCGATTAATAATCGGATAAAAGAGACAAACTACATTTCTATCCTTTCCAGTATTTTATTGAAAAAAACCAGCATAGTGGCACCATACTTATTTTGATTATTGTTTCTCAGCTGTTTGTAAATGTTGCAGTTTATCTAACCAGCAGCCATCAGGAGCAAGGGGTGAAGTGTCTTGCCCAAGGACACAACGGACGTGACAAGGATGGTAGAAGGTGGGGATTGAACCCCAGTAACCAGCAACCCTCCGATTGCTGGCACGGCCACTCTACCAACTTCGCCACGCATGGCAGCTCCCGCCATCAGTGTGTGAATGTGTTTGTGAATGGGTGAATGTGGAAATACTGTCAAAGCGTGCGGAGTTCCTCAGGGTTCGGTTCTTGGCCCTGCACTCTTTAGTATTTACATGCTGCTGCTAGGCGACATCATACGCAAATACGGTGTTAGCTTTCATTGTTATGCTGATGACACCCAACTCTACATGCCCCTAAAGCTGACCAACACGCCGGATTGTAGTCAGCTGGAGGCGTGTCTTAATAAAATTAAACAATGGATGTCCGCTAACTTCTTGCAACTCAACGCCAAGAAAACGGAAATGCTGATTATCGGTCCTGCTAAACACCAACATTTATTTAATAATACCACCTTAACATTTGACAACCAAACAATTACACAAGGCGAATCAGTAAAGAATCTGGGTATTATCTTCGACCCAACTCTCTCCTTTGAATCACACATTAAGAGTGTTACTAAAACGGCCTTCTTTCATCTCTGTAATATCGCTAAAATTCGTTCTATTTTATCCACTAGCGACGCTGAGATCATTATTCATGCGTTCGTTACGTCTCGTCTCGACTACTGTAACGTATTATTTTCGGGTCTCCCTATGTCTAGCATTAAAAGATTACAATTGGTACAAAATGCGGCTGCAAGACTTTTGACAAGAACAACAAAGTTTGATCATATTACGCCTATGCTGGCTCACCTGCACTGGCTTCCTGTGCACTTAAGATGTGACTTTAAGGTTTTACTACTTACGTATAAAATACTACACGGTCTAGCTCCGTCCTATCTTGTCGATTGTATTGTACCATATGTCCCGGCAAGAAATCTGCGTTCAAAGAACTCCGGCTTATTAGTGATTCCCAGAGCCCAAAAAAAGTCTGCGGGCTATAGAGCGTTTTCTATTCGGGCTCCAGTACTATGGAATGCCCTCCCGGTAACAATTAGAGATGCTACCTCGGTAGAAGCATTTAAGTCCCATCTTAAAACTCATTTGTATACTCTAGCCTTTAAATAGACCCCCCTTTTAGACCAGTTGATCTGCCGTTTATTTTTATTTTATCCTCTGCTCCCCTCTTCCTTGTGCGCTGCTGACCCGTCTCCGCTCGGGATGGTGTCCTGCTGGCCCCACTATGGACTGGACTCTTACTATTATGTTGGATCCACTATGGACTGGACTCTCACAATATTATGTCAGACCCACTCGACATCCATTGCATTCGGTCTCCCCTAGAGGGGGGGGGTTACCCACATATGCGGTCCTCTCCAAGGTTTCTCATAGTCATTCACATCGACGTCCCACTGGGGTGAGTTTTTCCTTGCCCTTATGTGGGCTTTGTACCGAGGATGTCGTTGTGGCTTGTGCAGCCCTTTGAGACACTTGTGATTTAGGGCTATATAAATAAACATTGATTGATTGAAAGCGCTTTGAGTACCTTGAAGGTAGAAAAGCGCTATACAAGTATAACCCATTTATCATTATTTATTTATAAATAAAGGTTTATTTAAAAAAAAAAAAAGTTTTAAAAAGAAAAAAAGAAAAAGAAAAGTAGCCTCTGCGCATGTGCATAGCATAGATCCAATGAATCAATGACTAAATTAATCGCCAACAATTTTTATAATTGATTTTAATGTTTAGGGCACGTCCGACTGGTAGGAGGCCACGGGGAAGACCCAGGACACGTTGGGAAGACTATGTCTTCCGGCTGGCCTGGGAACGCCTCGGGATCCCCCGGGAAGAGCTGGACGAAGTGGCTGGGGAGAGGGAAGTCTGGGCTTCCCTGCTTAGGCTGCTGCCCCCGCGAAACGACCTCGCATAAGCGGAAGAAGATGGATGGCTGGATGGATTTTAATCGATTAGTTGTTGCAGCCCTAATCATAACCTCTGACTATGCTCAGTAAACCTTCAACAGAGCTGCATTTGCAGTGTTTGTACGCCTCTGGTTCGGCTTGCAAATGTGCAAACCACATGTTAGCGTATGAGGATATGCCACACAATAAGAAAACAACACGAAACAGGAATTAATATACGGGGGAATATCCAAATAAGTAAGAATTCTACGGTCACAGACAAAAGTGCACAAGATGGAAACAAACATCATGGCAAGACTCACTGGCTCAGCGAAATAGTTTGCGTGAAACCAACAACAATAACAACATTCCTTCCCAGCTCGCATTGTTGTGAGTTAAACAATGTAACCACTGGTCTGGTTTGAAAAAAAAAAAAAAAGTCAAATAAAATCGAATTATATTAAACGGCTTGAATGGGACAAAATCAAATGAATGGGAGAAGTGAGGCTGCTTTTTGTTCCATGTGTTTTAGCCTCCCTTCAAGCAGAGAAGACAATATTGCTCAACACACCTCTGGTGCAACATACAAATGAATCACGGGGGAAAGCAGAGCACACTTTGACGTCTTTTTATAACAACAACAAGTCTTACAATAACAAGGACACAGCGACTTGCCGTTTCCTTCTGTCATCAATCACAGGGCCGACTAATAGAAGGCGACCATTCATGGTATGGGCTATTTAACGGTCCATATTAAAACAAGCTTGTTTTGTTTTTGTTCCCTGGGTGCACACGGGCTGTTGCAGCAGGTCCAGCAACATATTAACACATCTCTCATTGCCTGACGCGCAACAAAAAACATGTGAACTTTTCAAAGAAAAGGGAATGTTATGATTGTGTAAGCGTGTTAAACCTCCTCTCGTGCGCCTATGGGGGAGAATGGAGTCATACATTTTGGAATTTGACCGCATTTCTTTGGAAAAACATCTTAATAATAGCATAATAACTGGCATTTAAGAATTGATTGCTGATAAATGCCATCTTGAAGCAATTCATACAAACTGTAATGCACTGCAGGTTAGGCGTGCACAAATAAACGATTCACATCCGAATCGTGATTATTCATATCTATTCTAAATTGATTTTTTAATTTTTTAAATACTTTTTTTTTTTTTAAACATCTTAAAATCTGTACAGTACAGGCCAAACGTTTGGACACACCTTCTAATTCAATGCGTTTTCTTTATTTTCATGACTATTTACATTGTAGATTGTCACTGAAGGCATCAAAACTATGAATGAACACATGTGGAGTTATGTACTTAACAAAAAAAGGTGAAATAACTGAAAACATGCTTTATATTATAGTTTCTTCAAAATAGCCACACTTTGCTCGGATTACTTTTTCGCACACTCTTGGCATTCTCTCGATGGGCTTCAAGAGGTAGTCACCGGAAATGGTTTTCACTTCACAGGTTTGTTTGAAGCTCATCGAGAGAATGCCAAGAGTGTGCAAAGCAGTATTCAGAGCAAAGTGTGGCTATTTTGAAGAAAATAGAATACTAAACATGTTTTTGTCACGGCGCATGAGCAATCCCTCATTTCATCCGCTGCAAGCGCCGCCGGCAGCTCCGCGGGGAGCGCCCTGGGACACGCCCCTGCTCGCTCCTCCCGCTGCGGGCAATCTACAATCAGCGCACCTGAAACCGATGCCATAAAGACCAGCGGACCCGAAGATCCAGTGCCAGAACGTAGTTCACCTTTAGTAGTAAGCATCCCGTCTCTGGCTTCCCTCTTTGTACCTGCTCTCTGTGTTTTCCCTCTGCACGTGTCTTACATGTCCTCGCCGTATTCCTTCCGTCTCCATTGATCGAGCTGTGCGCCTCGTTTCATTGGACTTCCCTCCGGATTTTGGACTACTTCCCTCGATCCCCGTTTGGACACAGACCTCGACCTCTCGCCTGCCTACGGACTTCCTTCTTGCATGCAGAGTTACACTTGTGAGACAAGTGTAAGTTTAAGCTAACAATTTGACCGAGTAAAAAATGTATCCTCCAGATGGCCGACATTCCTCCACTTTTAATGCGACCGTATCACAGATATAGTGTCATGAAAATAAGATATGCTGGGCAAAATGAGCAAGGTAGTCATCATTTTAACAAGAATAGGAAGAAATATTCCCACACGTTACATATTTTCACCCGCGTCCTCCAGAAAACGAGGGGTGACGTCACGACTATGTCGGCTGCCGATATTATCGTCCGATAAATGCTTTAAAATGTAATATTGGAAATTATCGGTTTCAAAATTATCGGTATCGGTTTCAAAAAGTAAAATGTATGACTTTTTAAAACGCCGCTGTGTACACGGACGTAGGGAGAAGTACAGAGCGCCAAAAACCTTAAAGGCACTTCCTTTATCACATAATATCTACGGCTTTTCACACACACAAGTGAATGCAACGCATATTGGTCAACAGCCATAAAGGTCACACTGAGGGTGGCCGTATAAACAACTTTAACACTGTTACAAATATGCGCCACACTGTGAACCCACACCAAACAAGAATGACAAACACATTTCGGGAGAACATCTGCACCGTAACACAACATAAACACAACAGAACAAATACCCAGAACCCCTTGCAGCACTAACTCTTACAGGACGCTACAATATACACCCCCCGCTACCCCCTACCCCCCGCCCACCTCAACCTTCAGGGAGAGCATGTCCCAAATTCCAAGCTGCTCTTTCGAGGCATGTTTAAAAAAATAATGCACTTTGTGACTTCAATAATAAATATGGCAGTGCCATGTTGGCATTTTTTTCCATAACTTATAAATAAATGATAAATGGGTTGTACTTGTATAGCGCTTTTCTACCTTCAAGGTACTCAAAGCGCTTTGACACTACTTCCACATTTACCCATTCACACACACATTCACACACTGATGGAGGGAGCTGCCATGCAAGGCGCTAACCAGCACCCATCAGGAGCAAGGGTGAAGTGTCTTGCTCAGGACACAACGGACATGACGAGGTTGGTACTAGGTGGGGATTGAACCAGGGACCCTCGGGTTGCGCACGGCCACTCTCCCACTGCGCCACGCCGTCCCTATAACTTGAGTTGATTTATTTTGGAAAACGTTGTTACATTGTTTAATGCATCCAGCGGGGCGTCACAACAAAATTAGGCATAATAATGTGTTGATTCCACGACTGTATATATCGGTATCGGTTGATATCGGAATCGGTAATTAAGAGTTGCACAATATCTGAATATCGGATATCGGCAAAAAAGCCATTATCGGACATCTCTACCCACAATAGTAATAGAGAATGATGATCGTAAAAAAAAATTTTTTTTAAAGGAGGGTCACGTTTTTATGCATACTCCCTCACTCTAAATGAATTGGTGAACTTTTTTTTACACTTATGACAGCGAATAATGTACCTTGATTGTGTACAATACATATATTTTATTATGATGTCAACTCATTCATTCTTCTTCCGAGGCTGAGAATTTCAAAATATCCAACTGCACAACAGATTGATGTTCCCACTGTATCAAACTTTTTTCCAAAGACCGAATATCCTAAAATTCTTCAAATGACATCAAGTCTGCGTCTGAGGAGAATGTGATGTCGTTATATGCTTATTAATGGGGGAAAGAAAGAACCATAAATTGAGCGTGAGTGCTTATTTTCCATGTGAAAGTAAGAACCAGCCACATCGCTGGCATTTGTTCGACCGTGAAGACACAGAAGCCCCGCGATGATTTATACATTCACACCTGTTTTGAGTGGTCACCAGTCAGTACAAGGTGGACTTGATGAGACGGGAGGACACACTCGCTAATGTGTGTGTGTGTGTGTGTGTGTGTGTGTGTGTGTGTGTGTGTCCATTAGCATGGACGGTTATGGAGAGCACGGACAGGGGCGAGCCACTCGGGAGCGACCACCCAACAGCTGGCATGTACGGGCATTACTCCGAGGCGCCTGCTGCATGGACGCCTAGGAGTGTCAACACACACACACACACACACACAATCTTCAGGACCCAGGGGGATCATAGAAGGAGATTTGGTGTCTAGACTGTATAGATTCCACACCTTCCTGCCAAGAAAGCGCAAGTTACACACTAAAAGAGATCGGCTTACTGCACTTGAATGCAGCTGCTGCTAATGCGAGGAGAGAGAAAAACACACATGCACAAATCTAATGATGTCATCGAATGGCTACATGAGTGAGGAAAGGGGGGGGTCTCACTGTCAAACCTATTTTCACAGGCATGAATATGTGTCACCACTGGAGGGCAGAATTCCTCATATCCAAACATACCAGACTGAAGGAACTGATTTCCTATGCAGCCTTTGCCAAATGTGACTGTAGCTTCAATGCTAATGAGCTGTATTTGTTTCAGCTTCCCTCCACTTTTTACATATACACTGTAAAAAAAAAAAAAAAGGCGTAAAATATTTCCGTCACATATCAACATGCAGTGTTAGCATGTTTAGTAAAAAAAAAAAAACAGAACAAAATGAACAAACTTGCTACTCGGATGTCTGTGGCTGACTGACGGATACAACCCCCGGAAAAAACACCTGACTTGGAGTGTTCATTCAGTTGTTTAATTTTGTAGGGGAAAAAAGCAGATACCAGACATGACAAAACTGCAGTCATTTCAAATGGCAACTTTCTAGCTTTAAGAAATAAGAAAATAAATTTTGGTATCAGTAACAGTTTCATATTTAGATCAAGCAGAGTTAAACACTAAATTATGGAATTAGGGCTGGGCGATACGGCCTTTTTTTAATATCTCGATATTTTTAGGCCATGTCACGATACACGATATATATCTCGATATTTTGCCTTAGCCTAGAATGAACACTTGATGCATATAATCACAGCAGTATGATGATTCTATGTGTCTACATTAGGGATGTCCCGATCCGATATTTGGATCGGATCGGCTGCCGATATTTGCCAAAAAATTGCGTATCGGCAAGGCATGGGAAAATGCAGATCCAGATCCAGTTTTAAAAAAAAAACTCCGGTCCGTGTTTTCCAACGCACCGATTTAAATAATACATTCCACTTTTCTGCTGCTCCATAATTTCCGTTCCGCATTTTCCAGCACACCTTCAACACATCCACAGGTCTGTGAATTCTCACGCAGTTGCTTTTAGCTGCTGGCATTACACGACAGGCTCTTCTCACTCTTTCCTGTGTCTCCCTCTCACAGACAGCAAGTGCACCTTCTTACACACGTCACATACTGTCACGTCATACGTCACATACGTATACGTCCTCCCCGAGCAGAGAGGTAGCAGCATGGCTAACGTTAGCTGTGATGCTAGCGCAGCAACGCTCCCTCTAAGGTGCTCGCCTGTGCAATTGCGCACTGTTTAAGCGTCCTCTGCGCATAGCAAATCTATGCCACGCACAAAATCAAATAAAAAAATAAGCGCATAACAATTTTCGACACACGGACACGACAGAGAAAACAGTTTTCGTCATCATTGTTCAAATATTGTGACGTCTGTCGAGACGCTTATCTCCATTCGGTGCCACACGTCCACACCATCAAAATGCCCAGGCAAAAATTTCCACATCAACACCGTATGAAAAAATTAGTGACTTTTTTAGTTGTGATTTCCTTCTCTGCATGAAAGTTTAAAAGTAGCATATATTAATGCAGTATGAAGAAGAATGTTTTAATGTAGACATGCAAGCCTTGAAAGAAAATTTTGAAAATCAAGACTACATTTCCTGCAAATGGGTGCATTTCTACCCTATATTTTAACTTTAGATTTATTCTCATATCAAACTCTTTTGGCTGTCTTTTTGACACTTACATCCGGCGCCCCCCTCCACACCCTGGATTACAAATAATGTAAATAATTCAATGTGATTATCTTGTGTGATGACTGTATTATGATGATAGTATATATCTGATAGTATATATCTGTATCATGAATCAATAAACAATGGACCCCGACTTATCTGTATCATGAATCAATAAACAACAGTGGACCCCGACTTAAACAAGTTGAAAAACTTATTCGGGTGTTACCATTTAGTGGTCAATTGTACGGAATATGTACTTCACTGTGCAACCTACTAATAAAAGTCTCAATCAATCAAAACACATAGAATCATCATACTGCTGTGATTATATGCATCAAGTGTTCATTCAAGGCTAAGGCAAAATATCCACATATATATATCGTGTATCGCAATATGGCCTTAAAATATCGCAATATTAAAAAAAGGCCATATCGCCCAGCCCTAGTTCAATGATGCCATTTCTGTTTGTCATGTATAATTTTGTCTATTTTGTGTTTATCCTTGAATAAACAGGTCAGTTTCTTGTTACCAACCATTGTGTATTATTCAAACTCCCCTAATTCAGATGGCTAGTTGTTATCAAGAGTACTAAAACCCTTTTCAACATGATTCTGACAACTAAGTAGGCTAAATAACTTTAAACTTTAATACATGCTCGGATAGGCCAGTATCAGTCAGTATCGGTATCGGTCAGTATCGGTATCGGATCGGAAATGCAAAAACAATATCGGTATCGGATCGGAAGTGCAAAAACCTGGATCGGGACATCCCTAGTCTACATTAAAACATTCTTGTTCATACTGCATTATTATATGCTCATTTTAAACTTTCATGCAGAGAGGGAAACCCCAACTAAGTCAATTTAGCAAAACTGTATTTATTAAACAGTTATTAAGCAGTGGCACAAACATTCATGTCATTTCAAAACAGAAAGTGCAAGATTGTCAGAGACATTTTAAAACAAGCTATTAGTGCACTTTTGTGCATGATGTCACTAAGATGACATATCAAAACAACACTAAATTAAAGTGCACTTTTTGTACAGAACGCCACTACAATAGTTTAAAAGAAATAAAGTGCACTTTTGTGCATGATGTCTGTAACTCCCTCCAAATAGCACAGACACAATGGCTTTCTTGAACTGATTTATTTGAAGGCTTCTTTTCCCTTCAAATTCACCGTGAAAACTGAAATAAAATAAAGCACGCTATAAACGTAAAAATAACAACATGCACAGCATGTGGATCAAACATTTTACCGAAGTAAATACAAACAGAAGTGACAAACAAATACCTCATTGGCCTGCATGCTTATTTTAGGAGGAAATTGTGATCTTCAGGCTCTTATAGCCCAAACGCTTAGAGTCCTTGTGACACTTTTTAGTCTTTGTGACGGTCAGTCTCTCTCTTTCTGCCTTCACATGGCATCAAAAATGTTTACTCATACCCGGAAGTAGCTTCCTTACATCAGACGACAGACCAAACGAGACACTTCAAAATAAAAGTATGCCCACAAACTTAACAAAAAGGCATGAAATTACATTTTTAACCATAGTAACTTAAATATAGCCTTCTTATGAACTTTTATGCATTTTGATTTGAATTCCCTTTTATGAACTTAACTTATTATTCTGTTTTTAGAGAAATAAAACAAATTATATTAATTATTAGTAGCAACAGTTACAATGTCACACAAGATATTTCAATAACTGTCAAATAAAAATGAGCTGCATAATAGGAAATCCAATAGTGTATGTTCTTCACTTTGTGGTAGGTTACCTCGTTACCTCCTTCTGTTGTTGACTATTTTTTTCATACGGTGTTGATGTGGAAATGGTTGCTTCGGACAGATGTTTACCGTATCCCAATAAACATCTGTTCAGTATTTTAACATAAAAGTGTTTGATTGTGAGGCATTAAAAGCCACAAAATGCGACGGGTCCACCAGACCCACAAACGCTGGCTGAGTAACAACAATATGCACGGAAAATTTCTATGCCAGTCTCTGCATCCCACAGGGATTCTTCTTTTGTGTTTCTGCACCTGCGGTTCCCACACAAGGTTGCAACATTGTTTGTCAACACTGTCTGCTCTCATTTTCTCGCACATTTGACCCTCTGATGTTCTGTGTACCTACACTCTGTCCCTCCTCCTGTCTAGGCCTGTTGTGTGTGTGTGTGTGTGTGTGTGTGTGTGTGTGTGTGTGTGTGTGTGTGTGTGTGTGTGTGTGTGTGTGTGTGTGTGTGGTACACAGAATATCAATTTCCACACTTCTACTAGCCCCGGGTCCAGTGGACCCGGACATCTTATATGTAATAGAAATGTGTAGGGGGGTGTATGGTGTGTGTGGTCATTAAATATGTATTCTGATATATGTTCTTCACAGAAAATGAGCCAAAGTTAGTGAGTCTCAGTTTGAAACATTAATTAATTGTATCATTTTTCTTTTAATAAAAAATGAAAATGGGTCCCACAGACCCGAACACCACACAAGGGTTAAGTTAGGGTCCACGTTAATCAATTCACGGTAAAATTCTGCAATCATGCAACATTTTGGTAGATACAAGTGATGAATTGTGTTGAAAGTCAACAACACAGAGTAATGCAAGAGTACTGGCCTCACATTCAATGTACCGTACCACGCCAGAGTGTACTCGGCTACATGCGGCGGCCGTGCAATCTGAAATCAAGCACGCCGACGAGATGGCAGCACAAGACAGGTCCTCGCTTGCCTCCCGCCTCGCTTTCCAGCCAGCGGCAGGCGTGAGGTTTGAACCTGCCTGTGGAGAAGCCGCACGGTGTCGGCACTTAGTATGCTTGACTCGAGCACTACGGGCAGCAGGAGGGGATAAAATAAAATAAAAAAACATACAAAGACGTAAAATGATGTGTTGACACTACCCTCCTCGTGCACTGTGACTCACATCCCCTCGGACGAGCCAACCTGCTCATCGTGAGGGGAAAACCAATAGGAGCAACTGTCACCCACCCGTTGCCAAGTTCGATCCATTTACCGGCAAACGCGCTCGCTCTATTTTTCTGACCTTCCCTGTGCTGCGTCCACCCCCCCCACCGCGGCTCTACGTCTGCCTTATGCAAGAGGCAGTGGAAAGTATTGTCTGCCAAGGCAATCACAGCTCTACACACACATTTGGTAAACTTATCAGTTAGCGGGACGCTTGGCATGCATCCTTCCCTTAAACGACCAGGGATCATTTATTGTTTCTTTGTCAACTATACTGCAATATTGGCCATTTCTGCAAGGTCAACTCATGTCTTAAAATTAACTCCAAATAACTGTAATGTCCAATTAAATAAATACTGTATCTCCTTTTTTTACCCAAGTGTATTTATCAAAATTTTCAGACTATAATATGCACTTATAATCCTTTCATTTTCTCAAAACTCGACAGTGCGCCTAATAACCCGGTGCGCCTAATGTACGGAATAATTTTGGTTGTGCTTACCGACCTCAAAGCTATTTTATTTGGTACATGGTGAAATGATAAGTGTGACCAGTAGGGATGTCCCGATCCAGGTTTTTGCACTTCCGATCCGATACCGATATTGTTTTTGCACTTCCGATCCGATACTGACCGATACTGGCCTATCCGAGCATGTATTAAAGTTTAAAGTTATTTAGCCTACTTAGTTGTCAGAATCATGTTGAAAAGGGTTTTAGTACTCTTGATAACAACTAGGCAGCTGAATTAGGGAAGTTTGAATAATACACAATGGTTGGTAACAAGAAACTGACCTGTTTATTCAAGGATAAACACAAAATAGACAAAATTATACATGACAAACAGAAATGGCATCATTGAACTAGGGCTGGGCGATATGGCCTTTTTTTAATATTGCGATATTTTAAGGCCATATCGCGATACACAATATATATCTCGATATTTTGCCTTAGCCTTGAATGAACACTTGATGCATATAATCACAGCAGTATGATGATTCCATGTGTCTACATTAAAACATTCTTCTTCATACTGCATTAATATATGCTACTTTTAAACTTTCATGCAGAGAAGGAAATCACAACTAAAAAAAAATCACTATTTTTTTCATACGGTGTTGATCTGGAAATGTTTGCCTCTGCATTTTGATGGTGTGGACGTGTGGCACCGAACGGAGATAAGCGTCTCGACAGACGTTACAATATTTGAACAATGATGACGAAAACCGTTTTTTCTGTCGTGTCCGTGTGTCGAAAATTGTTATGCGCTTATTTTTTTTATTTGATTTTGTGCGTGGCATAGATTTGCCGTGCGCAGAGGACGCTTGAGCAGTGCGCAATTGCACAGGCGCGCACCTTAGCGGCTGCGCTAGCATCACAGCTAACGTTAGCCATGCTGCTACCTCTCTGCTCGGGGAGGACGTATACGTATGTGACGTATGACGTGACAGTATGTGACGTGTGTAAGAAGGTGCACTTGCTGTCTGTGAGAGGGAGACACAGGAAAGAGTGAGAGGAGCCTGTCGTGTAATGCCAGCAGCTAAAAGCAACTGCGTGAGAATCCACAGACCTGTGGATGTGTTGAAGGTGTGCTGGAAAATGCGGAACGGAACTTAGGGAGCAGCAGAAAAGTGGAATGTATTATTTAAATCGGTGCGTTGGAAAACACGGACCGGAGTTTATTTTTAAAACTGGATCTGGATCGGCATTTTCCCATGCCTTGCCGATACGCATTTTTTGGCAAATATCGGCGGCCGATCCGATCCAAATATCGGATCGGGACATCCCTAGTGACCAGTAGATAGCAGTAACACATAAGAGATACGTGTAGACTGCAATATGATGGCAGTCACATATAAGATATACCGGTATGTGTAGACTGCAATATGACTCAAGTAAACAAAACCAAAATTGTACACTGTATGTTCCATTGAAAATATAGAACATTACACACGGCGCTCAAAAATCTATCAAAATGTTTTAGTACGACTTTGGTAAGCTATGAAGCCGCACCGCTCGATGGATTGTACTGTGCTTCAACATATGAGTATTATTATGAAGTGTGTGTATAAGGTAAGACATATTATCTGGCGTTTTGTTTCACAATATCATGAAAAAGCAACTTTTCTTACCTTCTGGTACATGCTAATCTGTCTTTGGGATTTTCATAAGTCCTGAAAATTTGCGCACGTCTGCCTTTGTAGTCCGTGACGAGACCGTAGTCGATAAGCTTCTTCTTTTTCTCGATCTTCTTGTTATGGGACATTCATCCTCCGCTGTTGTCATTTCTAACACAAAGTAGTGTAAAGTTGTAACTCGTATCGGTCAGTAAACTCGCCATGAAAGTTCACATGCATGGACAGCCCCTTTTAGCTCTTATTTCCAAAATTGTGTACACGACTGAATTGGAGTCTTATGGCCACTTATGTGGACACTTATACTGCCATCTGGTGGTGTCAGAAGAGTATAACATACAATGGAATTTGGGGGGAAAAAGTGTACAAATAAGAATTAGCATGTCACTAAACATGAAGTACACGTTTGTGTACTTATGGACTAAGTACATCATATCGAAAGATGATTCTTAGTTTTTATTCTAATTAGGGTCCAATAAGCCCAAATAGCAAAGAGAAATAAAAAAAGCATGTAAAAAACAGCTTGGGCCTTAAGAGGTTAAATTAATATCCACATAACTACCTCGTTAGACCCTCCGAGCGTGGCGCTCCAAACTATAAGCGACAGTTGTGGTCTTATACAAATAATAAATGAACCTACTCATCGTAACAGTAATATGATAGATTTAGTCCTGGTCAGGGTTATCACCTCCTCTAAAAAGGTATAGATCTCCCTTACACCAAAGTCATTTCTGATCAGTACCTCCTAAAATATAAAGTTAATGAATTGTTCATAACCAATGCTTTAGCAGACGTAACAATAACGCTGCTACAACTATGATTCTCTCCAACCTACTGCTCTGGGTAATGGCGCCGTTCCCAAATTATGTAGGCTCCATTGACAGCCTCACTAACAACTTTAATGATCCCTTGCACAACACTATTGATGGTACACAGCACCATTAAAACTAAGAAAAGGCCCCTAAGGCCCCTTTTACACTAAGGTTAGGTGGGATTTACCCATGATAACCTTAGCCCGGCTTAGTGTCGAAGGGGCCTCAGTTTAACGTACCCCTTAGTTTACGGAACAAATCAGAGCTCTTAAACTATCATGTAGAGAGCAGGAAAGCAAATGGTGAGCGACCAAACTTGAGGTCTTCAATCAAGCATGGAGGGATATTTTAACAACCTATAAACCTTAGCTAAAATTAATTATTGCTCTAATCTTATTCGCCTCAATAAAAATGATCCTAAATTATTGTTTAACACCATAGCATCGCGAACCCAACAAGGGTCTTCTCCCAGTAGCACCACCCACTCAGTTGATGACTTTATGCCATTATTACAATTAAAAGAATTGAAAATTAAAAATAAGCTCTCTCGTTTTGAAGAAGTAACATATAAGGAACTCTTACAACTCGTTAGTTGAACAAAACAAACATGTTGTGGAGGGGGGCGTGGCCTGCCGGCCTGCCACAGAACGGGGTGTGCAAGGACCGGCCTCGAAGACAGCGACAGGTGAGTGGATGGCCCAGGTGGGCCTTGTTATCTAATCACCTGTCGCCTTTATTAGCAGCAGCTGGAACGAGACACATTGTTGGAGCTGGAGTGGGAGCGAGAGAGAGAGAGCGAGACACGGACAGAGAAAGCTGTAAAGCAAAACACGCGCACTATCCAGGCTCTCGTGACAGTGTTTGGTGGTCCAAGGAACCCACTGGAGGGTAACCTCCACACATGTCTATTCAACCCGCCCTCTGGGAAACTTATCATGGACACATAATTAGCTGCTGGCCGCTTGACAGCCGGAAGATAAAAATTTTAAATACAGTGTCAGTAAATCGGCGATCGGTGTTTGTGAATCGGCATTAAAAGACATAAATCGGCAAATACATTCGTCCGATACCTATCAGCAGCCGATCAATCGGCACATCGCTGGTATTTAATGTCAATATTTATCATTTAAAATGTAAACGGGTATTTGTGCAAATTGCAAAAAAAAAATATTTAAAAAAATAATGAACTATATTATTAAAATACAAAAAATGGTTCACATAAAAAACATGAGAAGGTGACACTGTATATTTGTGTCACTATGGTCAAAATCTTACAAGGCATACCTCGGTTATACTGTGCATTACATGCAAAAATTTCATTAATTTGTCATTGATGGACTCACTTCACATTTTAACTTTGTTTTCTATGCAATGCACAACCTACCAAATGTCACAAAAAAACCATAAAAACCCGAGGTAACGATTGTATTAGAGCAGGGGTGTCAAACTAATTTTAGCTCAGAGGCCGCATGGAGGAAAATCTGTGCACAAAAACTATTAAAATCATGGCATTAAAACTAGAAAATAAAGACAATTTCAGATTGTTTTCTTTGTCTTACTTTGGCCAAAAATATTACAATAAAAATATAGAAAAAAATACCGGCAGCGGTAAAGTTTAGGAACAAAGAATGTGAATGAATGTTTATAACTGAATACATTTACATATGCGCCCTACGATGAGTTGGCGACTTGTCTGATTGTAGCTGAGATACGCTCCAGCGCCCCCGCGACCCCGAGGGAATAAGCGGTAGGAAATGGATGAATGGACATTTACATATGCATAAAAACGTGTTTTCTTTTGTACTTTTATTTTTTTAATGAATTAAGTAATGTTTATGACAACCTTTTTCCAAAACACAATATAGAATGTGAGATGTAACAGGATAATGCTTACATTTATCATATGTTTTCAAAAATGGTTACAAAAAAGTGGGACCCCAAAAATTTACTGTGGGACCCATTTTTATGACTTGATGGGGTCCCTAGGACCCATTTTAAGACTTGATGGGGTCCCTGGAACCCCATTTTGAAAATTCCTAGCACCAACACTGATGGAGTATTGGTGCGTGCAAAACAGGCGGCTGTGGCCTGCGGGCCAGTTCTAATACTAATCAAGAGAACAGGTTGTCAGCTAATACTCTAATATTGTTCAAATCAGTAACCGGTAGTAAAACTCCTGCTTTTCTCATGGCCCAAACAGTTTACAGTAGCACTATACATAATCATAATACCAGGGCGTCTAGTGAGGGGCATTTTGTACTCCCTTGTCCCAGGAAGAATGCTTTGCGGAAATCTTTTATTCATAGGTCTGTATCGCTCTGGAATAACCTGCCTCGAATTCTCACCGGCATTGAAAGTAAACAGGTTTTTAAAAGGAAAGTAATATTTTATCTGAGTCTGTAAATGAGTTTGCTTGTTGATGATTTTTGTTTGGTTTTGTATTGTGTAGTTATATTTATATGGTAATTATTATTCTGTGACTGTAAATTGTTTGCTTGTTTTCTTATTGATGCTTTTATTTTTTTTCTCTATTGTGTAGTTATAATTATATGCTTTTACTTGTAATTGTATTGAGTTTGTGGACCCCAGGAAGACTAGTGGGTTGTTGTGGTAATCATCTAATGGGGATCCTTAATAAAAATCTAATTAAAATCAAATATCATCTTAGATAACAGATCATTCCGGATCTGGCCCGGTTTTACAGGATCGCCACATAATACTGAGAGCTACTTAGGATATTTTTTCTTAAGAGCATTCAGTCTGAGCACGGTCTGCACACTAGCATCAGTCAAAAGGCGCACACTTTCACTCACAAGTGCTCTGGGATTTTTCTTTTTTATACTAAAACTGTGAGCTGCCCATACGTGTTGAAACCGGCGACGTTACGCAACATCTTCACTTTCTCACCAGCTCCAAGGCATTCTCAGCCACAGGATCAATGAACAGGCTGTGCTAATGCAATCAAGCAATGACTGCAGAGTGACTTCAATCAACAGATGTACAAACAGCAACAAAACACCCTTGGTGGATCAGCTTCATGCTCGACTTTGCTTTTAAACGACTCCTGCGACAGCAATAATGACAACTTTTTAGATGTATGGACAAGTTTATAGAACTTTGAAAACATTTGCACGCTAAGCTGCAAACTTGGGGTTAAACTAGGTTTTTCTTGCCGACTATGTAAATTGAGTGCCTCTCAAATCCAAACCCGTAATTAATTACATTGCAGGGATACAAGGTAGACAAATAAAAACACAGCGGCTGCAGTTTATCACACGTCATCATAAAACAAACCAGACTGACAATGTGATGTTTGCATTTCATCATGGAAGCCTTCACAATGAACGCAATCACTGCAACACAATGGTCAAACTTACAGCTGCTACGTCTGCAGCTGATTGATTCATTTGCTTTATCTTAGAATGTGTAGCGAAGCCAGCCTATTGTCTAGGGGGCGTGACAAAACAACTTGTGCTTTTGTATTTGAATTCAATAACAAGAGTATGCTATAATCAGGTTTAGCGAGGTTAGCTCAGTGAGGAATACATTACATTACAATGCTATACAGTATGTATGTTTCTAGAGATGTCCGATAATATCGACCGATAAATGCTTTAAAATGTGATATCGGAAATTATCGGCATCGGTTTCAAAAAGTAAAATTTACGACTTTTTAAAACGCCGCTGTGTACACGGACGTAGGGAGAAGTACAGACCGCCAATAAACTTTAAAAGCACTGCCTTTACGTGACGGCCCAGTCAAATAATATCTACAGATTTTCTCACACACAAGAGAACGCCAAGCATACTTGGTCAACGGCCATACAGGTCACACTGAGGGTGGCCGTATAAACAACTTTAACACTGTTACAAATATGCGCCACACTGTGAACCCACACCAAACAAGAATGACAAACACATTTCGGAAGAACATCCGCACCGTAACACAACATAAACACAACAGAACAAATACCCAGAACCCCTTGCAGCACAAACTCTTCCAGGACGCTACAATATACACCCCCCGCTACCCCCTATTTAACAAGTAGGTTTAATATTTTTAGCCATTGTAACATTACACACAGTTTGAACAGTAACACTGTGTGGGAACATTTAATCAAGTAATTACCACAGTTTGAGAATCCCTGCCATAAACTATTATTAATCTACTTATCATTTTCTCGGGAATATTTCCTTACTTTCTGCTGCAACGTGTATCTATCGCCACTTCTTAAACTTTATTAAGCACTTATTTATTTTCTTTTTTTAACTAAGCCAGTGTGCCGTGAGATACAGTCTGGTGTGCCATGGGAGATTATGTAATTTCACCTATTTGGGTTAAAAATATTTTTTGCAAACCAGTAATAATAGTCTGCAAATGATGTGTTGTTGTTGAGAGTCGGTGCTGTCTAGACCTCGGAAGAGTAACCGTGTAATACTCGTCCATATCAGTAGGTGGCAGCCGGTAGCTAATTGCTTTGTAGATGTCGGAAACAGCGGGAGGCAGTGTGCAGGTAAAAAAGGTGTCAATGCTTAAACCAAAAATAAACAAAAGGTGAGTGCCCCTAAGAAAAGGCATTAAAGCTTAGGGAAGGCTATGAAGAACCAAACTAAAACTGAACTGGCTACAAAGTCAACAAAAACAGAATGCTGGACAACAGCAAAGACTTACTGTGGAGCAAAGACAATGTACGTACGAACATGACATGACAATCAACAATGTCCCCACAAAAAAGGATAAAAACAACTGAAATATCCTTGATTGCTAAAACAAAGTAGATGCGGGAAATATCGCTCAAAGGAAGACATGAAACTGCTACAGGAAAATACCAAAAAAAGAGAAAAAGCCACCAAAATAGGAGCGCAAGACAAGAACTAAAACACTACACACAGGAAAACAGCAAAGAAACTCAAAAGAAGTCACGGCGTGATGTGACAGGTGGTGAGAGTACACCTACTTTGAGACAAGAGCTATCAATCAATCAATCAATCAAAGTTTACTTATATAGCCCTAAATCACGAGTGTCTCAAAGGGCTACACAAGCCACAACGACATCCTCGGCTCAGATCCCACATCTATTGTGATGCATGCTTGGTTATGGTTTAAAGTCATATCCAACAATTGTGACAACGACTTTTCACTGTCAATAAGTTTCGTTTTTTAATGATTTCTGCTGGTGGTGTGCCTCCGGATTTTTTCAACGCAAAAAAATGTGCCTTGGCTCAAAAAAGTTTGAAAAACACTGAACTAAGCTATTAGCATGCATGCTCCTGACTTGTTCTCGGCGTGAAACATGTTTAGCCCCGTCCTGCGGTGATGATAATAATACTTGATAATGATACTTAAGATACTAAGAAATGCAGCTTATTTGGCGTGATGGAGGTGATTACGTGATGGCTCACGGGAGCAACGCGCCGCACTGTGTATGGAGACACATAATTAGCGAGCTGCTTGTCAGCCGGGGGAATAAAAATAAATACAGTGTCAGTCAGAGGGGATCTGCTTTTCTGATAGTAATTAAAAGGCATTCATCAGCAGTGGCGATCACATACTTTTTCATGAAAATCGTCTGATACTGATCAACAGTAAACAAGATTTTGGATGGTGACAGTTTGATCATGGAACAGATTAGGGATGTCCCGATCCAGGTTTTTGCACTTCCGATCCGATACCGATATTGTTTTTGCACTTCCGATCCGATACCGACCGATACCGATACTGACCGATACTGGCATATCCGAGCATGTATTAAAGTTTAAAGTTATTTAGCCTACATAGTTGTCAGAATCATGTTGAAAAGGGTTTTAGTACTCTTGATAACAACTAGCCATCTGAATTAGGGGAGTTTGAATAATACACAATGGTTGGTAACAAGAAACTGACCTGTTTATTCAAGGATAAACACAAAATAGACAAAATTATACATGACAAACAGAAATGGCATCATTGAAACTAAGGCTGGGCGGTATGGCCTTTTTTTAATATTGCGATATTTTAAGGCCATATTGCGATACACGATATACAGTATATCTCTATATTTTGCCTTAGTCTTGAATGAACACTTGATGCATAATTGACATCAGTATGATGATTCTATGTGTTTTGATTGATTGATTGAGACTTTTATTAGTAGGTTGCACAGTGAAGTACATATTCCGTACAATTGACCACTAAATGGTAACACCCCAATAAGTTTTTCAACTTGTTTAAGTCGGGGTCCACTTAAATTGATTCATGATACAGATATATACTATCATCATAATACAGTCATCACACAAGATAATCACACTGAATTATTTACATTATTTATAATCTAGGGTGTGGAGGGGGGCGCCGGATGTAAGTGTCAAAAAGACAGCCAAAAGAGTTTGATATGAGAATAAATGTAAAGTTAAAATATAGGGTAGAAATGCATCCATTTGCAGGAAATGTAGTCTTGATTTTCAAAATGTTCTTTCAAGGCTTGCATGTCTACATTAAAACATTCTTCTTCATACTGCATTAATATATGCTACTTTTAAACTTTCATGCAGAGAAGGAAATCACAACTAAAAAAATCACTATTTTTTTCATACGGTGTTGATGTGGAAATTTTAGCCTCGGCATTTTGATGGTGTGGGCGTGTGGCACCGAATGGATATTTGAACAATGATGACGAAAACTGTTTTCTCTGTCGTGTCGGTGTGTCGAAAATTGTTATGCGCTTATTTTTTTATTAGATTTTGTGCGTGGCATATAATTGCTATGCGCAGAGGACGCTTAAACAGTGCGCAATTGCACAGGCGCGCACCTTAGAGGGAGCGTTGGTCACACGGCTGCGCTAGCATCACAGCTAACGTTAGCCATGCTGCTACCTCTCTGCTGGGAGAGGGCGTATACGTATGTGACGTATGACGTGACAGTATGTGACGTGTGTAAGAAGGTGCGCTTGCTGTCTGTGAGAGGGAGACACAGGTGAGTGAGAAGAGCCTGTCGTGTAATGCCAGCAGCTAAAAGCAACTGCGTGAGAATCCACAGACCTGTGGATGTGTTGAAGGTGGGCTGGAAAATGCGGAACGGAAATTAGGGAGCAGCAGAAAAGTGGAATGTATTATTTAAATCGGTGCGCTGGAAAACACGGACCGGAGTTTTTTTTAAAACTGGATCTGGATCGGCATTTTCCCATGCCTTGCCGATACGCATTTTTTTGCAAATATCGGCAGCCGATCCGATCCAAATATTGGATCGGGACATCCCTAGAACAGATCATTGTTATTTTGTCGTTAGGCAAACACAAGGTTCTACAGCGCTATCAATGGAGGACACAAAACAGGTGAACACATGAAACGGCCTTCAAGGTGGCGCTTGGTTCTTACCGTGCACAGCAAACACATTGCAGGGCTGGTTCCCGTGGCGCGTCGACTCCCTCTTCACCCCCTTGATGAAGGCCGGCAGACTGGGTCTCCTCTGGTCCCCTACAAACTTCCCCGGCTGCTGCCCCATAAGGGCAGGATGCCAGGCCGCAGCCGGGACCGCGCCAAGCTGGATTGGGTCGCACGCCGTCCGACGGTTGAAGCGTTTGAGAAGAGGGAAAACAGGAGGAGTCCTTTTCCTTGGCTTCCTCCCGGAGTGTCAGGGGTGCAGATTGGTACGACTGCAGTGTGGCTCTTTTTATCGTGCATTAATGGAATTTGGGGTGTTTCACGGGAATCTGGGAGGAAATACAGGATTGTTATTTTTAATATTCAGTGTTTCCCACGCCGTATATTCATTCCACCACATATAGTTTTGGCGCTACCTGCCCTTTGCTTATAAACACATTATAATGAGACTGTAAGTCTTGTCTGTCAGAGAATATAAGACGGAGTAAATGTTAGACCCCTTTATGAGATACTATTTTTCAAAAAAGTAAATGGCGACAAATATAGGAAAGCGGCTTTTGCGGACTAAAAAGCAGAGGCTCTCAAAAGGGTGAAACATGTCAATTGGTGGATTTATTAAAGGGGAACTGCACTTTTTTATTTTTTTATTTTGCCTATCGTTTACAATCATTATGAGAGAAAAGAACACACGTCTTTTTTTTTTTTATCAGGATTTTAAAGATGATAAAAAAACGCTTGGAACATGCGGCTATCGGGAGTCACCAGTGGTGCCCATTACGTCAATCGTGAGCTACCAGTCAATCGTGGAGGGTGAGTCAGTTGATCGCCGTCCAGGCATTAAAAAAATAGACCTTATAATTAGCGATCATCAATCTTCACTTATACGTCACTTTCGTCACTTGATTGACATTCACGGCACCCGAGGGTCTTGTGAGATGACGCTGGCTGCTGCCAGTTCATTATTAAGAAAAAATGACAGACAGGAAGGCAAGAAACACTTTTTATTTCAACAGACTCCCGCGCCGTATCTGCCGTCAAAACTCTAAAGACCGACTGCACAGTCCCTATCTTCACAATAAAAGCGCTGCTTCATCCTGCCTGCGCTAGCAAAATAAAAATCTCAGAAAGCTAGCGTGCACAAAGTAGACGCCGATATATTTCTTGTAAAGCGTATAAACACAAGTATTGAAGCTGGACAAATAAGATGACAAAAATCAACCACTTTCATGTGGTATTGGACAGAAAGGAGGACTTTTTTTCTCCTCCATTTGAAAATTAAAGTTAAAAGTTAAGTTAAAGTACCAATGATTGTCACACACACACTAGGTGTGGTGAAATGTGTCCTCTGCATTCGACCCATCCCCTTGTTCACTCCCTGGGAGGTGAGGGGAGCAGTGGGCAGCAGCGGTGGCCGCGCCCGGGAATCATTTTTGGTGATTTAACCCCCAATTCCAACCCTTGATGCTGAGTGCCAAGCAGGGAGGTAATGGGTCCCATTTTTATAGTCTTTGGTATGACTCCGGGGTTTGAACTCACAACCTACCCATCTCAGGGCGGACACTCTAAAATGTGGACGTTATCATCACTACTGTCTGATTCCAATCAATGCAAGTCATCGTAATCAGGTAATTACACCAACTTATATTCTTGTCTTTATAAAAGAAAGGAATCTATATGGTTTAAAGGGGAACATTATCACCAGACCTATGGAAGCGTCAATATATACCTTGATGTTGCAGAAAAAAGACCATATATTTTTTTAACCGATTTCCGAACTCTAAATGGGTGAATTTTGGCGAATTAAACGCCTTTCTAATATTCGCTCTCGGAGCGATGACGTCACAACGTGGCGTCACATCGGGAAGCAATCCGCCATTTTCTCAAACACCGAGTCAAATCAGCTCTGTTATTTTCCGTTTTTTCGACTGTTTTCCGTACCTTGGAGACATCATGCCTCGTCGGTGTGTTGTCGGAGGGTGTAACAACACGAACAGGGACGGATTCAAGTTGCACCAGTGGCCCAAAGATGCTAAAGTGGCAAGAAATTGGGCGTTTGTTCCGCACACTTTACCGACGAAAGCTATGCTACGACAGAGATGGCAAGTGTGGATATCCTGCGACACTCAAAGCAGATGCATTTCCAACGATAAAGTCAAAGAAATCTGCCACCAGACCCCCATTGAATCTGCCGGAGTGTGTGAGCAATTCAGGGACAAAGGACCTCGGTAGCACGGCAAGCAATGGCGGCAGTTTGTTCCCGCAGACGAGCGAGCTAAACCCCATTTCGACCCTAGCTTCCCTGGCCTGCTGACATCAACTCCAAAACTGGACAGATCAGCTTTCAGGAAAAGAGCGCGGATGAGGGTATGTCTACAGAATATATTAATTGATGAAAATTGGGCTGTCTGCACTCTCAAAGTGCATGTTGTTGCCAAATGTATTTCATATGCTGTAAACCTAGTTCATAGTTGTTAGTTTCCTTTAATGCCAAACAAACACATACCAATTGTTGGTTAGAAGGTGATCGCCGAATTCGTCCTCGCTTTCTCCCGTGTCGCTGGCTGTCGTGTCGTTTTCGTCGGTTTCACTTGCATACGATTCAAACCGATATGGCTCAATAGCTTCAGTTTCTTCTTCAATTTCGTTTTCGCTACCTGCCTCCACACTACAACCATCCGTTTCAATACATTCGTAATCTGTTGAATCGCTTAAGCCGCTGAAATCCGAGTCTGAATCCGAGCTAATGTCGCTATAGCTTGCTGTTCATTCCGCCATGTTTGTTTGTGTTGGCTTCACTATGTGACGTCACAGGAAAATGGACGGGTGTTTATAACGATGGTTAAAATCAGGCACTTTGAAGCTTTTTTTTAGGGATATTGCGTGATGGGTAAAATTTTGAAAAAAACTTCGAAAAATATAATAAGCCACTGGGAATTGATTTTTAATGGTTTTAACCATTCTGAAATTGTGATAATGTTCCCCTTTAAACATGATTGTATTATCATTAAACACCTTTAACTTGTTAACAAAAACGTATCTTTCATAAATAAATAAATATAAATGATATATATGAATGAGGAAGATCTCCTCGGCTTGGTCAATTGAAAAGTGTGCAGAAAAGGTGTGTGCACCCCTGCTCTAAGACACCTTCAAAACCCTCCATCAATGTTTTGTATACACACAGCAAGTATAATGTAGTAATAGACAAGTTCATGGCAATATGTAATATGTTCAATATTTACTGTATTTTGAACATTTTAATCATTTCCTGGGTTGAATTGTTCCGTGCATTGATTTCTGTTTCCATAGCAGCGCACATCCGACTTCCAGTGTGTTCCTACTTCCGGATACAAAACGCTTGTGTGCTCTAATCACGGCAGACTTGGCAACAAACAACAAAGACACCTATTATTCAACAAATGAGGATTCACAACCTTATCTTTTTAAAGCGGAATGAACGAAGGATTAACTGCTGCTTCCAGAAGCGAGCACGAAGAAGAGGGTGAAACGTTGGAGCAGACAGAAGCCAGTAGAGTGAAGTGAAATCGATTCGGAGCCCCAAATGTGGAATTTGGAGACGAGCTATTTTGACATAAATGGTGTGCTTACCAGAAATAACCAGGAAAAAATGTCCCCCGGGCAGCTGGACCAAAAAGACAACTGTCCATCGAGTGAGTCACACTTTATATTGATCATGATACATGCAGCACGTCATGCGTGTATCATGACAGACAGCGTACTAACAAAACATGAAAAAATACTTTACAGATACTGTAATATGATTGTTCATGTTTTTCAGTCCGTACAGATTGGGGTCCTATCGAATTGTGTTTCGCATTAAAAACTCAAACGCGTTTCCTGTTGATGTGGAAGCTAGCTTATCTCTTGCTGTAGTTAGCTTTTACAGCTAATACCAAAGCATGCCGATGTGTTACTACGTTAGAAAGAGAGTTCCTCGGTGTTCGCTTTTACAATGACAATGTCGCTACAGCTTGGTTATTATACAGGTTACAGAGCGTGAATAAAGTATCGGTGACGGGTTTTGAATGCATTTTTAAAGAGATTTAGCGGTAGAATTGATTGCTCCCACTAGCTACCTATAACGAGACGATTTTTACATGTTAGAACGCAAAAAAATATATATATATATATATATTTTGTATACTTCTAATGATTGTGAAAAAACGTGAAGTTCCCCTTAAAGATGCTGTATTGTTGTTTTCATATCACATAAATGTGGTGTGTTCAAGAATTGTCGAAAAAACAAACTAGGGAAATTTTAATTCTTTGACAAACTAACATGACAGCCCGTATCGCTCTCAACGGGCAGTGGGTGTTTCTGTGGGCCCCTGACCGGTCCGTCTGAAGGCCCTAACAAAAAGAAGCATTGGAAGAAAGCCACAAATAGAAGGCAGTCTAATGGGAAACACGTGTTGTTGTTATGCAGATCAGTGCACACCTCCAGAAGAGCTGTATCAAACAAGCCGCCATAACCAAACATGATAATGCTCACTTTTGATACAAACTATCATTTGTGTTCATGTCTGTGGTTGGACAAGTGATATTAAACCTGCACTCTATCATCATTTGGGAGTCATTTCTGCTACTTTTGATAGTGGCGTCTGAATAAAACTCTCACTTCCAATACGATACCGATATTGGAGCCTTCAGTATTAGCCGATACCGATATTGATCTGTTATGATATCATAAAAAATTTGACATATTTGCATTTGTAACGTGGGATGTTACAAAAAGCTTGATCAAGTGAAATTACTCAAACAGTGAACAATGGTGGGTTTGAAAAACACTAACCTATGTATTATTGTGTGAATGCTTTGGAGCATTCAAACATATGGTTTTTCTTCTTCACCAGATTTTGGCGCGCTCTACTTTCCACATTTTTCATCCGATTCAAACCGTTCCAACTTCAAACTGTTCAGCCTATTCAGGAATCGCAGCCCTTGACAAATTCCAAAAATTCCCAGAATTCCCTGTTTTCCGGGACATTTTTCCAATTCAAAATGAATTGGCCATTTTTCAAACTTTGACCATTTCCACATTTTTCAACCAATTCAAACCATTTCACCTTCAACATATTCTACTCATCCTGGACATTCAAACTATAAGTTTTCCAAGTTCAAAAGAATTCCAGGAATTCTCAGAATTCCCGGTTTTTCAAAACCCTATTTTCACCTTTCTTCTGGCGACTACTCCTTCCACATTTTTCTACCCACTTCAACCGTTCCACTGTCAAAACATTCTTCTTAATCAGGACAAAAAAACTAAGTTGTTTTTTGAACTGGAAAATTTCCCGGTTTTCCCGAAATTCCGTAATACCATTTCTCAATAAAAAATTTTACTACTTCAACATTTCTCGACCGTTTTGAAAAATCCCAACACCAACCATTTACACTTAAACAGAAAATGCTAATTTTTTAGCATTTTCTAATAAAAAAAATTAAATTAAATTAAAAAAACAGGTTTTCCCAAATTTCAATGAAATTCCCATTGAAATGAATGGAACGTTTTCTCCAGGTTGTACAATTCCCACATTTTCTATCTGATTCAAACCGTTCCAACTTCAAAATATTCCACTCATCCTGGACTTTCCCAAGTTCCAAACCAAATTCTGTTTTTCCTGGAAATTCTAACTCTTCAACATTCCAACTATTTTAATATTCATACTACATTCTATCAGCATTTCAGTTCAGCTTCAGCATTGGAGCACTCACACGCAATTCCTTCAGGAATTGCTTCATCTAGGTAATTATAAAATTATACTGTCTTTAAGTTGAAGTGGAGAGGTAATTATTTTTGGACGACACTTAGTGGCCAGATTATTTCATTAAGTTAAGCTTATGATGCAGTAAGTTAAATGATGCGGTCACGTTTGTTACTGTATATTTTCTGATATGCTTATGCATTGAATACTTTGTATGTGTACGTTCTCTGCAACAATAATGATTTGATCATTGTTTATAGTGACAAATGCCTTGTTTTAGATTGCAATATTGTTCAATTAAAGACACTTATCTAGCTGTTGTGTAGCCGCTAGCTACTAATAGCCTATCAGCCTTCTAGGTTTACCTTTTGTAAATGACTTTACTAAAATGCAAGAAAAACCCAACCTACATACAATGTCAATATCAAATTGCCCCAAATACTTTACATTCCTTAGCTAAAGTAGGAGAAGGGAGCGTCAGTCAAAACACCCACGGTACAATGAAGGGGTCGTGCGGAATTCTAGCGATTAGCTGCGGGACAAATAGGGATGTATAGAGTACTGGTATTTTTTTGTACAGGTTCATTATTAGGTCAGTCCCGAACTGTGAAAACTCTGGACTAGCGATACTGCCATCTGTGTTTTTTGTTCCAGCAGACCGACGTAATTATGACACGCTGCCACATTCTGCTACACATTACAATCAGCTTTGAATTATGACAAATAAGGAAGCAACACCACACAAAAGTTTGTACCACAACAATAGTTCCTCCTCAGAAGTTCCTCAAAGTCACGCAGGCTGTGTCAGTTTGAGGCGAAAAGTGAAAAATTGAGGTAAGATAATAATCCATAAAGTTACTTCGAAGCAAGATAGCATCTGTTGTGATTGACAGGTCTCCGGTTGCCGTCTGACGTCACTCCATTGTGCCGCGTGGCATTAAAACACATCTTGCTTAAATGTGTTTCAGTTTGTTCCGTCTCTTGACTACCGTATTACATATGTTTTATATTCTAGTTTCTTCAAATTTGCCACCCTTTGCTCTGATTACTGCTTTGCACACTCTTGGTATTCTCTCGGTGAGCCTCAAGAGGTTTTCATGACTATTTAGAAGAAGAAGAAGAGAAGAGAGAGTTTTTATTGCCATTGTTTAAGAACGGGTTCACAAACTAGGAATTTTACTTGGCGCAATCGTGCAACATAAAACACAGACATAACACAGAATAGAATAACATGAGCTGTAACTGAGCTATTTACATTGTAGATTGTCACTGAAGGCATCAAAACTATGAATGAACACTAGGGGTGTAACGGTACACAAAAATTTCGGTTCGGTACGTACCTCGGTTCAGAGGCCACGGTTCGGTTCATTTTCGGTACAGTAAGAAAACAACAAAATATACATTTTTTGGCCATTTATTTACCAAATGTGTAAACAATGGCTTTATCCTTTTAACATTGGGAACACTATAATAATTCTACCCACGTTAATCAACATTAAACTGCCTCAAGTTCTTGCTCAGATTAAATAAAATGACAAAACTTTTCTTCTACATATAAAAAAGTGCAAAATTAAACAGTTTCAAGTCAACTCATCATGCTTCTCCTCTCTGAGCTGCCACCTTACCGTGGTAGAGGAGTTTGCGTGTCCCAATGATCCTAGGAGCTATGTTGTCCGGGGGTTTCTATGCCCCCTGGTAGGGTCTCCCAAGGCAAACTGGTCCTAGGTGAGGGATCAGACAAAGAGCAGCTCGAAGACCTCTATGAAGAACACTAACAAAGGACCCAGATTTCCCTCGCCCGGACGCGGGTCACCGGGGCCCCCCTCTGGAGCCAGGCCCGGAGGTGGGGCACGGCCGGGCACAGCCCGAAGAGGCAACGTGGGTCCCCCCTCCAATGGGCTCACCACCCATAGCAGGGGCCATAGAGGTCGGGTGCAGTGTGAGCTGGGCGGCAGCCGAGGGCAGGGCACTTGGCGGTCCGATCTCGGCTACATAAGCTGGCTCTTGGGACGTGGAACGTCACCTCGCTGGGGGGGAAGGAGCCTGAGCTAGTGCGTGAGGTGGAGAAGTTCCGGCTAGATATAGTCGGACTCACTTCGACGCACAGCAAGGGCTCTGGAACCACTTCTCTTGAGAGGGGCTGGACTCTCTTCCACTCTGGCGTTGCCGGCAGTGAGAGGCGACGGGCTGGGGTGGCAATTCTTGTTGCCCCTTGGCTCAAAGCCTGCACGTTGGAGTTCAACCCGGTGGACGAGAGGGTAGCTTCCCTCCGCCTTCGGGTGGGGGTACGGGTCCTGACTGTTGTTTGCGTTTACGCGCCAAACAGCAGCTCAGAGTACCCACCCTTTTTGGATTCACTCGAGGGAGTACTGGAGAGTGCTCCCCCGGGTGATTCCCTCGTTCTACTGGGGGACTTCAACGCTCATGTTGGCAGCGACAGTGAAACCTGGAGAGGTGTGATTGGGAAGAATGGCCGCCCGGATCTGAACCCGAGTGGTGTTCTGTTATTGGACTTTTGTGCTCGTCACAGATTGTCGATAACAAACACCATGTTCAAACATAAGGGTGTCCATATGTGCACTTGGCACCAGGACACCCTAGGCCGCAGTTCCATGATCGACTTTGTAGTTGTGTCATCGGATTTGCGGTCTCATGTTTTGGACACTCGGGTGAAGAGAGGGGCGGAGCTTTCAACCGATCACCACCTGGTGGTGAGTTGGCTGCGATGGTGGGGGAGGATGCCGGACAGACCTGGCAGGCCCAAACGCATTGTGAGGGTTTGCTGGGAACGCCTGGCAGAGTCTCCTGTCAGAGAGAGTTTCAATTCCCACCTCCGGAAGAACTTTGAAAATGTCACGAGGGAGGCGCTGGACATTGAGTCCGAGTGGACGATGTTCCGTGCCTCTGTTGTCGAGGCGGCCGATTGGAGCTGTGGCCGCAAGGTGGTTGGTGCCTGTCGTGGCGGTAATCCTAGAACCCGCTGGTGGACGCCGGCGGTGAGGGATGCCGTCAGGCTGAAGAAGGAGTCCTATCGGGTTCTTTTGGCTCATGGGACTCCTGAGGCAGCAGACAGGTACCGACAGGCCAAGCGGTGTGCGGCTTCAGCGGTCGCGGAGGCAAAAACTCGGACATGGGAGGAGTTCGGGGAGGCCATGGAAAAAGACTTCCGGACGGCTTCGAAGCAATTCTGGACTACCATCCGCCGCCTCAGGAAGGGGAAGCAGTGCAGTGTCAACACCGTTTATGGTGGGGATGGTGCTCTGCTGACCTCGACTGCGGATGTTGTGGATCGGTGGAGAGAATACTTCGAAGACCTCCTCAATCCTACCAGCACGTCTTTCTATGAGGAAGCAGGGCCTGTGGAATCTGTGGTGGGCTCTCCTATTTCTGGGGCTGAGGTTGCCGAGGTAGTTAAAAAGCTCCTCGGTGGCAAGGCCCCGGGGGTGGATGAGATCCGCCCGGAGTTCCTTAAGGCTCTGGATGTTGTGGGGCTGTCTTGGTTGACAAGACTCTGCAACATCGCGTGGACATCGGGGGCGGTACCTCTGGATTGGCAGACCGGGGTGGTGGTTCCTCTCTTTAAGAAGGGGAACCGGAGGATGTGTTCCAACTATTGTGGGATCACACTCCTCAGCCTTCCCGGTAAGGTCTATTCAGGTGTACTGGAGAGGAGGCTACGCCGGATAGTCGAACCTCGGATTCAGGAGGAACAGTGTGGTTTTCGTCCTGGTCGTGGAACTGTGGACCAGCTCTATACTCTCGGCAGGGTCCTTGAGGGTGCATGGGAGTTTGCCCAACCAGTCTACATGTGCTTTGTGGACTTGGAGAAGGCATTCGACCGTGTACCCCGGGAAGTCCTGTGGGGAGTGCTCAGAGAGTATGGGGTAACGGACTGTCTTATTGTGGCAGTTCGCTCCCTGTATAATCAGTGTCAGAGCTTGGTCCGCATTGCCGGCAGTAAGTCGGACACGTTTCCAGTGAGGGTTGGACTCCGCCAAGGCTGCCCTTTGTCACCGATTCTGTTTATAACCTTTATGGACAGAATTTCTAGGCGCAGTCAGGGCGTTGAGGGTATCTGGTTTGGTGGCTGCAGGATTAGGTCTCTGCTATTTGCAGATGATGTGGTCCTGATGGCTTCCTCCGGCCAAGATCTTCAACTCTCACTGGATCGGTTCGCAGCCGAGTGTGAAGCGACTGGGATGGGAATCAGCACCTCCAAGTCCGAGTCCATGGTTCTCTCCCGGAAAAGGGTGGAGTGCCATCTCCGGGTTGGGGAGGAGATCTTGCCCCAAGTGGAGGAGTTCAAGTACCTCGGAGTCTTGTTCACGAGTGGGGGAAGAGTGGATCGTGAGATCGACAGGCGGATCGGTGCGGCGTCTTCAGTAATGCGGACGCTGTATCGATCCGTTGTGGTGAAGAAGGAGCTGAGCCGGAAGGCAAAGCTCTCGATTTACCGGTCGATCTACGTTCCCATCCTCACCTATGGTCATGAGCTTTGGGTCATGACCGAAAGGACAAGATCACGGGTACAAGCGGCCGAAATGAGTTTCCTCCGCCGAGTGGCGGGGCTCTCCCTTAGAGATAGGGTGAGAAGCTCTGTCATTCGGGGGGAGCTCAAAGTAAAGCCGCTGCTCCTCCACATCGAGAGGAGCCAGATGAGGTGGTTCGGGCATCTGGTCAGGATGCCACCCGAACGCCTCCCTAGGAAGGTGTTTCGGGCACGTCCGACCGGTAGGAGGCCACGGGGAAGACCCAGGACACGCTGGGAAGACTATCTCTCCCGGCTGGCCTGGGAACGCCTCGGGATCCCCCGGGAGGAGCTGGATGAAGTGGCTGGGGAGAGGGAAGTCTGGGCATCCCTGCTTAAGCTGCTGCCCCCGCGACCCGACCTCGGATAAGCGGAAGAAGATGGATGGATGGATGGATCATCATGCTTAATTTAATACAGCATTTGGGAAGCCTGTAGTTGATTTGTTATGTAAATATTATATTTTTATCAACATGTGATAGCAGGGACCCTGCCATTCAAAACTAGGCTGCTCCATTACTAATGATTAATGTAACTATAGCTGAACAAATAGTACAGAAGCAATAGGAGAGACCACACACACACACACACACACACACACACACACACCGCAAAATGAGCTAACGTTACGCTAAAAGCTAATTAGCCTTCACCTCAAGCCAGGACTGCGAGCGAGCTGAGCTGCAGTTTAAGTTTCTAGAACGTCAACATGCTCATAGTGATGTTACTAGTAGTTGACTGGGAGGTGTTTATTTTAATTTGGGGAGAGTATGCTGCCTGATGATTACCTGCTCAACGCTAAGCACTGACTACATGCGCTCTGAATACGCACTGCTGATTGGCTGTTACCGCTTTGAATACGCACTGCTGATTGGCTGTTACCGCTTTTTGTGTAACCAATCAGATGGTTGTGTGGGTGGGACAATGCTGGGTGCTGAGAAAGAGGCAGAAGAAGCAAAGCAGCTTGTTAAGACTTTAGCTTAGAAACTCGTTCGGTACACCCCCGTACCGAACCGAAACGGTTCAATACAAAACACGTACCGTTACACCCCTAATGAACACATGTGGAGTTATGTTCTTAACAAAAAAAAGGTGAAATAAACATGCTTTATATTCTAGTTTCTTCAAAATAGCCACCCTTTGCTCGGATTACTGCTTTGCACACTCTTGGCATTCTCTCGATGAGCTTCAAGCACACCTGTGAAGTGAGAACCATTTCAGGTGACTACCTCTTGAAGCTCATCGAGAGAATGCCAACAGTGTGCGAAAAAGTAATCAGAGCAAAAGGGTGGCTATTTTGAAGAAACTAGAATATATAAAACATGTTTTCAGTTATTTCAGCATTTTTCGTTAAGTACATAACTCCACATGTTCGTAGTTTTGATGCCTTCAGTGACAATCTACAATGTAAATAGTCATGAAAATAAAGAAAAAGCATTGAATGAGAAGGTGTGTCCAAACTTTTGGCCTGTACTGAGCATACCTAGGGACCAGTTACGTGCAGTCACTAGAGGCAGGTGAGGGGTGGCCTCACCTGCCATCATGGAAAGAAAAAAAATGTAAAAAGAAAAAAATGTTATTAAATTGTTATATGTATCCAGTGATTATACTATAGGCTTATTTTCCATTTAACTTCACCAGTTTTAGATTATTTGTATTTAAAATCGCTGAATTTTCACTGCGTTGTGCCTCAACATGGATTGCGGACTCGGCTAACTGCTGGCCTGCTGTGCAGTGAGACTGTATTGCTATATGAATTATATTATACATTTCCATAGTTTAGTTAGCTGAGGTATATAATGTACAGTGTATTTTGTCAACAACTGTATGTGTGTAACGTATTTCTTGTGCTGAGCGATCATAAAACGGCTGCAAAAGACGCACTGGCTGAGGCTCGCAGTAATCCCGCCTCCTGCACCCCCGCCGTAGAATGCACCCCCTGACAGGAGTGTTATATCAACTAAAGCCCACACTTAAACTTTCCACGTGCAAGATTGAATCTATTTAAAAAAGTTATTTCATAAGAAGCCAAAAAGTGCAAACACAATATTGTTCGTGTTGGAGGAGTTGTGAATGACTGCAGGGCCACAACATTAGGTACACCTGCAGACTGCAGGTGTATCTAATTCACAACTCCTCCAACACGAACATTATTGTTTTTGCACTTTTTGGCTTCTTATTAAATAACTTTTGTAACCTATTTTTATGGGATTTCCTCTTTGTGATGTTAAGTTCCTGTTATGCGCTGTTGTACAGTATATGCCTTGAGCTCTTATTTTGAAGGCGCTAAGAGCGGAAGTGATGACACGTTGGAGTGGAGCGGAGGTTTTTGGAAGAATGTAAATAAAGTGGTCCTCGTGTAAACTGGAGCCTCCGTGTTTGTTATTTTGTAGTTTCATACAGTATAGGCCACATTTATAAACCCTCGATTACACTTTTTTAAGTCGATATAACACTCCCGTCAGGGAGTGCATTAATCCAACACAACAGCGGCGCATGGACTTCATTTATAAGTAAAGGTAAGACCATAATAACGTTTTTTTTATTAAATGTGCTTTTTTGTGTGCTACAGTTTGTATGTGTAAAGTTAAAGTTAAGTTAAAGTACCAATGATTGTCACACACACACTAGGTGTAATGAAATTTGTCCTCTGCATTTGACCCATCCCCTTGATCACCCCTTGGGAGGTGAGCAATGGGCAGCAACGGCGCCGCGCCCGGGAATAATTTTTGGTGATTTAACCCCCAATTCCAACCCTTGATGCTGAGTGCCAAGCAGGGAAGAATGCTGGTATGAGCTTTTAAACATAACCCGTTAACTGCTGCCAATCAAATGGTGAATAAGATACTCTTTAGGGTTCATATGTTTGTAAATCTGACTGTGATGAAGTCAGTGCCTCACCGCACGTCACTGCTAGGGACAAATGTCAACGTCGGGTGAAATGACAGCTCGAAGTGAAGTGTTCCAAAACAGAAGTTGGTTTTCAAGCTCCGCCTTCTCCTTGGCATTTGTTGGCGGAGTAGACACATTCCTGTCTGTCGCTTAAGGTGCACCTTGTGGGAACTCTGTAGCACCAAGAATGCAATTACAAATATACATGTGCTACTTCACCCCTAATTAAATAATTAAATATTAAATAGTCAAGTTGCTATTTAGCACGGAGTCCAGTTAGAGTAGTAGTACCTTTCTGTCAATTATAAACAAAAGTGCCTTCATTGAGTTACTTCTGTTAGTTTGTAAAGTGCTGTGTCTTTTTACTTTGAATAAAGTGTAACATGAAGTCAGCCATTATCAAATGTATTTTCATATTTATTATGTTGAAGAATAAACAACAAAGTATGTTGCAGGAAAGTTAGCATAGCACTATTGTTTAAACTTAACCGTCCCGAGACTTTAATGTTGCCGAATGTGACATTTAAAACATTGAGAAGTGGAGTTGAATATTCTTTCAAAACTCTTTTCAACACTTTTATAGATGTCAAATAAAGTAGTAAAAAAAAAAAAAAGTAACTTACGTGGTGATATAAAGTTGTGTTAGCGTGGAAAGTAGCCATGGAGGCTAGCTAGCGTTAGCCGCTGGTTCCTTTGAAGGCAGACCGAGGAAGTCAACAGTTGGCTGCGGCTTCTCGGCGGCACTTTCGCCACCAAATCTTCCAAATTAAAAAGTTGTTTTTGTTTTAATCCAACAACCGGGGTTAGGACTTTTCCTCCAGGCGTCCGAGCTCCTTCCCCACCCCGTGCCGGGAGACTTTTTAACTTTAAGCGAAGACGAGATATAGGCGGCTCCTCCGTCAGCCGGACGCCGCCGACCGGCCGGCTTGTGTCCGCATCAAGGCCGCGCTGCTCTTCTTCTTCTTGCCCTGGGCCGTGGCTGACTCATCCTTCTCATGCGGGACTCGGAGCGGCAAACTTCTGGCCGAGCACTCGCCGAGACGCCTCCTGGGCCGCCATACTTGCGATACACGCAAGGTGGTTGACAGAAATATGTGGGTGGGGCGACGTGTGACGTCACATGCGTGCGTGGGCTAGTCCTGCCAGAAACCGGAAGTCGGGAGTGCAGCAGTCCTGAGTTGGGTACATTTATCTAAGAAACCTTTACATTAAAGATGTTCAATATATATCGCAAAAGACATCAAATCGAAATAAAAAAAATTTTAAACAGTAATTTGAAAAAACTCCCGCCCAAGAAACGATAATAAATATCATGATAAGACACATAATTGATAACAAAAAAAAATAGGAAAAAGGCCAATAGGACTGGGCGATAAAAGGATATCAATATATATCATTACAGACACATAGATATAAAAAATGGGGGAAAAAAATTGGGGGAAAAAATGGAAAAAGTCCGATAAGGCTGGGCGATAAAACAATTGCAATATATATTGCAAAACACATAAAATCGCTATCAATAAAAAAAAAAAAAAACATTCTGGAAAAAACACACATAACATTTTATCAATTTATATCACAAAATAAATAAAATCAAAATCAGTTCAAAAAAATTTAAATATTCTGAAAAAATCCCCATAGGGCTGGGCCATAAAACTAAAATAAATATCATGATAGACACATAATTGATAACAAATAAATTGAAAGAAAAATATTTTTTTTGAAAAAGGCCGATAGGGTTGGGCGATAAAACGATATCAATATATATCATTACAGACACATAGATATAAAAAAAAAAATTTTAAATGGAAAAAGGCCGATAAGGCTGGGCGGTAAAACAATTGCAATATATATTGCAAAAGACATAAAATCGCTATCAATAAAAAAAAACATTCTGGAAAAAACACATAAAATGTTATCAATACATATCGCAAAATAAATAAAATCAAAATCAGTTCAAAAAAATTAAAATATTCGGAAAAAATCCCCATAAGGCTGGGCCATAAAAGACAAATATATATCATGATAGACACATAATTGATAACAAATAAATTGAAAGAAACATAAAAAAATAAAAAAAATAAAAAGTCTGATAGGGCTGGGCGATAAAACGATATCAATATATATCATTACAGACACATAGATATAAAAAAAAATGGAAAAAAATGGAAAAAGGCCGATAAGGCTGTGTGATAAAACAATTGCAATATATATTGCAAAAGACATAACATCGCTATCAATAAAAAAATAAAAATAAAACATTCTGGAAAAAACACACGTAAAATGTTATCAATATATATCGCAAAATAAATAAAATCAAAATCAGTTCAAAAAAATAAAAATATTAGGAAAAAATCCCCATAGGGCTGGGCCATAAAAGACAAATATATATCATGATAGACACATAATTGATAACAAATAAATTGAAAGAAACATAAAAAATAAAAATAAAAGGCCGATAGGACTGGGCGATAAAACGATATCAATATATATCATTACAGACACAGTTATAAAAAATAGAAAAAATAAATGGAAAAAGGCCGATAAGGCTAGGCAATAAAACAATTGCAATATTTATTGCAAAAAAATATAAAATCACTATCAATAAAAAAATAAAAATAAAACATTCTGAAAAAACACACATAAAATGTTATCACTATATATCGCAAAATAAATCAAATCAAAATCCGTTCAAAAAAATAAAAAATACTCTGAAAAAATCCCTATAGGTCTGGGCCATAAAACTAAAATATATATCATGATAGACACATAATTGATAACAAATAAATTGAAAGACATTTCTTTTTTAATAGGCCGATAGAGCTGGGCGATAAAACGATATCAATATATATCATTACAGACACATAGATATAAAAAAAAAGGAAAAAAAATGGAAAAAGGCCGATAAGGCTGGGCGATAAAACAATTGCAATATATATTGCAAAATACATAAAATCTCTATCAATAAATTAATTAATTAAAAAAATTAAAATCAAAAAACATTCTGAAAAAACAAACATAAAATGTTATCAATATATATCGCAAAATATATGAAATCAAAATCAGTTCAAAAAAATTTAAATATTCTGAAAAAATCCCCATAGGGCTGGGCCATAAAACAAACATATATCATGATAGACACATAATTGATAACAAATAAATTGAAAGAAAAATATATATTTTTAAAAGGCCGATAGGGCTGCGCGATAAAACGATATCAATATATACTGCAAAAGACATCAAATCGAAGTAAATTGGATGGAAATCCTGCCCTCATTTTAATTGAGTTCATCCAATGAGGCATTTTTTTTGAGTGTGTGAATTTTGTCTGTCTATCTGTGTTGGCCCTGCGATGAGGTGGCGACTTGTCCAGGGTGTACGCCGCCTTCCGCCCAAATGCAGCTGAGATAGGCTCCAGCACCTCCCGCGACCCCAAAAGGGACAAGCGGTAGAAAATGGATGGATGGATATATGAGGGTAGTTTTAGGACAATATTTGTTTCCAAGCACAATTCATAGACAATACAAGAGTTTACTAAAGTAGAAATAGGTCAACTGAGGCAGTGTTTTTCAACCTTTTCTGAGCCGAGGCACATTTTTTCCCATTGAAAAAATTCTGAGGCACACCACCAGCAGAAAACTTAAAAAATTAAACTCAGCAGCCGATATTGACAATAAAAAGTCGATCTCGCAATTGTTTGATATGAATTCAAACCATAACCAAACATGCATCACTGTAGCTCTTGTCTCAAAGTAGGTGTACTGTCACCACCTGTCACATCACACCGTGACTTATTTGGAGTTTTTTGGTGTTTTCCTGTGTGTAGTGTTTGAGTTCTTGTCTTATGCTCCTATTTTGTTCTTGATTGTCTGTTTTTGAAACACAAATGTAACAATTGTTGATATAATTCTAATTGAAAACAGAAATATGTATCAAATGTACTGAGAAAATATGCTATTAGAAACAGTACCAACATGTGGCAAGTGTAAATACTATGATAACCATAGAACCATAAAATAATCTAATTGCAGCATTTTTTAAATGTAGTTTTGTAAAAGTTGAACCTTTATTTTTACTTCCGTATGCTTGGTTAGAACAAATCTTTTAAAAAATAAGAAAAAAAATTGCTGCTCAATTCTGCAAGTTTATTCGATTTCTGCACTTAAATGTATTAAGATTCAATAAAGAACACCTGGTTTGAGACTTGTATGTTTTTCTTGTTTAGCAATTTTACTTCGAGTAGAATTAAAAAAATAAATAGTACCGTAGTTATCGTTCTACTTCTGAACATGGGAAATAGTCTGGCTTCTCAGTATATGAGTGTAATAAATATAGTACTGAAAAATACAGCAATATTTATTGTATAGTTAAAAAAAAAAAAAAGGCATACAATGAGAAAAGGTTACACTTCTTGATCTTCATCGGCACAACTATGTAAAAGCAGGAAGCATACACAAAAAAAGAGGAACTGGTCCGGTGTGTTGTATTTGGTCAGCGTATGACTCGCCGCTGGTGTTGATAAAACTGTCTTTAACCTTCTTGCGCAATCAGCTTATGCTGTGTCAGCATCACGATCTCCTCCATCACTTCCGGTTTCAAGATGTCCTTCACCTGCAGAGACGCACGTACATCACATGAGACTAACAGAATAAAAACGACATGCTCTTATGTCTTCTAAATGGAAGTAGAATTGTATCACATCAACTTATATATATATATATATATATATATATATATATATATATATATCAATATGACATTAATACATGTGCATATATTAATAAATATACAAATACAAATTTCACATAAAAATAATTTGTATAAATAAACACATTTGTAAATATATTTCTGAGATTTGAAAATATATACAAATAAAATGTATAAATAAAAAAATGTGACATAGAAATAAATCAAGAATTTGTATAAACAAACGTGTATTTGTAAATATATTTTTGAGATTTGAATATAAATATGCTTGATTTTGTATTTGTATTGAATTTGCATATGTGGATCACTTTTTTGCTTTTGTGTCGATGGGACATTCCTCCCACAAACAAGATGCACAAATAAATGTGACCTACACACTCCCCTGAACAACCAGCAGAGGGCACTGCAGCCAGAGCGGTCTGGGTCACAGAACATTATATGCATTATATGCAAAATGCCCGGAGTTCTCTGCACAAAAACAATCCAATCCAAGCTCGTTAACGTTGTATTAGCTAATGCTAATCTATCCAGTTAATCTGAAAGGCCGTGTTAGCTGCTTATTTTATTGTATCAATGCTGTTTAATGACCTTGTCTTGATGTAGATACTGATCTCTTACCAGTGCAATGTGAGTCAAATCATACCAAAAGTCATGACGTAATATGACCCTCCCTAGTGTGCCTCTGATTGGCTCGCCAGTTGTCAGACCATGTCTGCACGCTCTGGCTGCAGTGCCCTCTGTTGGTTGTTCAGGGGAGTGTGTAGGTCACATTTATTTGTGCATCTGGTTTGTCTCATCGACACAAAAGCAAAAAAGCGATCCACATATGCAAATTCAATACAAATGTTGTGTTACGGTGTGGATGTTCTCCTGAAATGTGTTTGTCATTCTTGTTTGGTGTGGGTTCACAGTGTGGCGCATATTTGTAACAGTGTTAAAGTTGTTTATACGGCCACCCTCAGTGTGACCTGTGTGGCTGTTGACCAAGTATGCGTTGCATTCGCCTGTGTGTGTGAAAAGACGTAGATATTATGTGATTGAGCCGGCATGCGAAGGCAGTGCCTTTAAGGTTTATTGGCACTCTGTACTTCTCCCTACGTCCGTGTACAAAACGGCGTTTTAAAAAGTCATACATTTTACTATTTGAAACCGATACCGATAATTTCCGATATTACATTTTAAAGCATTTATCGGCCGATAATATCGGCAGTCCGATATTATCGGACATCTCTAATAAATTATATATACACACACAGAATGGAACTTCAGTTTTTTACTGAATGGGACACCAAAAATGCACATTAAAATAAAGAAAGCGGGATTTACAATATTAACTATGAACAATAAAACACTGAATATTAACAACATACGAACATCACTCCTCTTTTACTTCTCAGTCCAGCTCCTCCATAGACATCTTTTACAATCCAGCAAAACACAACAAAATGTAACAAACAGCAAAGGGTAATGAACACCTACAATATGACATCTTATCACTTTTATTCAGAAACTTGTTGTAAAAATCTGCTTCCGCATCTGTTTGACCCACGCGTTTCGGGCTGGCTGCTCTGAAAACAAACCCCACCCACTCTGCTTTGTTCCTTGTCGGAGCTGCTGTGACGTAGATTACCGTAATAACTCCTATAACACCCAAAAGCGCAGATTTCAACGATTGAAATACTTTCTATAGTTCATTTAAAAACAGCACTGCACATTAGAGATGTCCGATAATGGCTTTTTTGCCGATATCCGATATTGTCCAACTCTTAATTATCGATTCCGATATCAACCGATACCGATATATACAGTCGTGGAATTAACACATTATTATGCCTAATTTTGTTGTGATGCCCCGCTGGACGCATTAAACAATGTAACAAGGTTTTCCAAAATAAATCAACTCAAGTTATGGAAAAAAATGCCAACATGGCACTGCCATATTTATTATTGAAGTCACAAAGTGCATTATTTTTTTTTAACATGCCTCAAAACAGCAGCTTGGAATTTGAGACATGCTCTCCCTGAGAGAGCATGAGGACGTTGAGGTGGTTAGGGGGTAGCGGGGGGTGTATATTGTAGCGTCTCGGAAGAGTTAGTGCAGCAAGGGGTTCTGGGTATTTGTTCTGTTGTGTTACGGTGCAGATGTTCTCCCGAAATGTGTTTGTCATTCTTGTTTGGTGTGGGTTCACAGTGTGGTGCATATTTGTAACAGTGTTAAAGTTGTTTATACGGCCACCCTCAGTGTGACCTGTATGGCTGTTGACCAAGTATGCCTTGCATTCACTTGTGTGTGTGAAAAGCCGCAAATATTATGTGACTGGGACGGAAAGGAAGTGCCTTTAAGGCACGCCCCCAATATTGTTGTCTGGGTGGAAATCAGGAGAAATTCGGGAGAATGGTTTCCCCGGGAGATTTTCGGGAGAGGCACTGAAATTCGGGAGTCTCCCGGAAAAATCGGGAGAGTTGGCAAGTATAACTGGGAGACGCAACTGCTCTGTACTTCTCCCTACGTCCGTGTACCACTTCGTACAGCGGCGTTTTAAAAAGCCATTAATGTTACTTTTTGAAACTGATAACGATCATTTCCGATGTTACATTTTAAAGCATTTATCGGCCGATAATATCGGCAGTCCGATATTATCGGACATCTCTAATTGAAACACTTTCTATAGTTCAATACTTACGGTCATTTAAAAACTGCACTGCACATCATAATGGCTTTGACAGTTTGGATGTTAAAGGGGAACATTATCACAATTTCAGAAGGGTTAAAACCATTAAAAATCAGTTCCAAGTGGCTTATTTTATTTTTCAAAGTTTTTTTCAAAATTTTACCCATCACGCAATATCCCTAAAAAAAGCTTCAAAGTGGCTGATTTTAACCATCGTTATAAACACCCGTCCATTTTCCTGTGACGTCACATAGTGAAGCCAACACAAACAAACATGGCGCATAGAACAGCAAGCTATAGCGACATTAGCTCGGATTCAGACTCGGATTTCAGCGGCTTAAGCGATTCAACAGATTACGCATGTATTGAAACGGATGGTTGTAGTGTGGAGGGAGGTAGCGAAAACGAAATTGAAGAAGAAACTGAAGCTATTGAGCCATGTCGGTTTGAACCGTATGCAAGCGAAACCGACGAAAACGACACGACAGCCAGCGACACGGGAGAAAGCGAGGACGAATTCGGCGATCGCCTTCTAACCAACGATTGGTATGTGTTTGTTTGGCATTAAAGGAAACTAACAACTATGAACTAGGTTTACAGCATATGAAATACATTTGGCAACAACATGCACTTTGAGAGTGCAGACAGCCCTATCTTCATCAATTAATATATTCTGTAGACATACCCTCATCCGCGCTCTTTTCCTGAAAGCTGATCTGTCCAGTTTTGGAGTTGATGTCAGCAGGCCAGGGAAGCTAGGGTCGATATTCTTCTCTTGATCATCTTCGGTGGCATAAGGGACGGTGTGAGTCAAGACATCCAGGGGGTTTAGCTCGCTCGTCTGCGGGAACAAACTGCCGCCATTGCTTGCCGTGCTACCGAGGTCCTTTGTCCCTGAATTGCTCACACACTCCGGCAGATTCAATGGGGGTCTGGCGGCAGATTTCTTTGACTTTATCGTTGGAAATGCATCTGCTTTGAGTGTCGCAGGATATCCACACATTCTTGCCATCTCTGTCGTAGCATAGCTTTCGTCGGTAAAGTGTGCGGAACAAACGTCCAATTTCTTGCCACTTTCGCATCTTTGGGCCACTGGTGCAACTTGAATCCGTCCCTGTTCGTGTTGTTACACCCTCCGACAACACACCGACGAGGCATGATGTCTCCGAGGTACGGAAAACAGTCGAAAAAAAACCGGAAAATAACAGAGCTGATTTGACTCGGTGTTTGAGAAAATGGCGGATTGCTTCCCGTTGTGACGTCATCGCTCCGAGAGCGAATAATAGAAAGGCGTTTAATTCACCAAAATTCACCCATTTAGAGTTCGGAAATCGGTTAAAAAAAAAAAAGGTCTTTTTTCTGCAACATCAAGGTATATATTGACGCTTACATAGGTCTGGTGATAATGTTCCCCTTTAAAGGTCTAAAAAAATGATGTCGAACGTCCGGCGGGCCGGATTGAAAATCTTAATGGGTCGTATTTTGCCTAAGTCTGCTCAAGTGTGACAAAAAAGGCAAAAAAGCAAGGCAAAAGCACCCCCAACCCATGCTGCTTCCCACCTGATGTTGAAGCGAGGATTCATAGCAGTAGAGAACGCTGGTGTCGAACAGGAGGACCTTGTGTGCAGCCAAGGCCAGCAGGCAGTTCCTCAAGCGCGAGATCACCTCCCGGTCAGACAAAGTGACAGGCTGAGACACAAACCAGACATGATAAGCGCACACACGCACCAGAATGAGTGAATACAAGACTCAAAATAACACCTCGATGCTGGTGTAGAAGCCCCCGGCCTCCTCTTCCTGCTGTCCCGGCGTGGGGTAAAGCCACACAAAGCCGTTATTGCCCAGGATGATGGAGGCGCCGCACGGGAGGTTGTGGAAATGTGTCTTCTGACGCTTGATGAGGGACGGAGAAAGCTGGACCAGGACGCCCTGACCCAGCTGCAGTCCAACGAGGGCAGTGTTAGGAAATGTGGAGTCGTCCGCTTCCCGTCAGACGATCGACTTACTTTGCCGTACTTCAAGCTGCGGGTGTGAAGCGACAACGCTCCATCGGAGAAGACGGACTGCACCTCCGCCTAAAACGTACACAAAGTGAGGAATACAAAACAAACATGAAAAAATGCCATAAAGCAATGGTCTTCAACAGAGATACTGCAATTTGTCCACAAATGTAAAAGTCTTTAAAGGGAAACATTATCACCAGACCTATGTAAGCGTCAATATAAACCTTGATGTTGCAGAAAAAAGACCATATATTTTTTTTACCGATTTCCCAACTCTAAATGGGTGAATTTTGGCGAATTAAACGCCTTTCTATTATTCGCTCTCGGAGCGATGACGTCACAACATGGCGTCACATCGGGAAGCAATCCGCCATTTTCACAAACACCGAGTCAAATCAGCTGTTATCTTCCGTTTTTTCGACTGTTTTCCGTACCTTGGAGACATCATGCCTCGTCGGTGTGTTGTCGGAGGGTGTAACAACACGAACAGGGACGGATTCAAGTTGCACCAGTGGCCCAAAGATGCAAAAGTGGCAAGAAATTGGACGTTTGTTTCGCACACTTTTACCGACGAAAGCTATGCTACGACAGAGATGGCAAGAATGTGTGGATATCCTGCGACACTCAAAGCAGATGCATTTCCAACGATAAAGTCAAAGAAATCTGCCGCCAGACCCTCATTGAATCTGCCGGAGTGTGTGAGCAATTCAGGGACAAAGGACCTCGGTAGCACGGCAAGCAATGGCGGCAGTTTGTTCCCGCAGACGAGCGAGCTAAACCCCCTATCGACCCTAGCTTCCCTGGCCTGCTGACATCAACTCCAAAACTGGACAGATCAGCTTTCAGGAAAAGAGCGCGGATGAGGGTATGTCTACAGAATATATTAATTGATGAAAATTGGGCTGTCTGCACTCTCAAAGTGCATGTTGTTGCCAAATGTATTTCATATGCTGTAAACCTAGTTCATAATTGTTAGTTTCCTTTAATGCCAAACAAACACATACCAATCGTTGGTTAGAAGGCGATCGCCGAATTCGTCCTCGCTTTCTCCCGTGTCGCTGGCTGTCGTGTCGTTTTCGTCGGTTTCGCTTGCATACGGTTCAAACTGATATGGCTCAATATCTTCAGTTTCTTCTTCAATTTCGTTTTCGCTACCTGCCTCCACACTACAACCATCCGTTTCAATACATTCGTAATCTGTTGAATCGCTTAAGCCGCTGAAATCCGAGTCTGAATCCGAGCTAATGTCGCTATAGCTTGCTGTTCTTTCCGCCATGTTTGTTTGTGTTGGCTTCACTATGTGACGTCACAGGAAAATGGACGGGTGTTTATAACGATGGTTAAAATCAGGCACTTTGAAGCTTTTTTTAGGGATATTGCGTGACGGGTAAAATTTTGAAAAAAACTTCGAAAAATATAATAAGCCACTGGGAACTGATTTTTAATGGTTTTAACCCTTTGAAATTGTGATAATGTTCCCCTTTAAATACACATGAACATTAGGCAAACACACTCATGTAGTCCAATGTGAATAAATAATATATTACATGAATATCTAATTATATTATTATAGTAATGTTAGCATTTAAGATAGCTAGCGACTAGCGCTCTAGTTGTCAGCTTGCGATTAGCTCTCTAGTTGCCAGCTAAGGGTTAGCACTTTGCCAGCTCGCAATTAACACGTTGATTGTCAACTAGCGATTAATGCCCTAGTGGTCAGCTAGCAATAAATGCCCTAGCTGTCAGCTCGCGATTAGCACTCTAGCTGCCAGCTAGAGATAAGCACTCTAGCTGCCAGCTAGCAATCAATGCTTTAGTTACTAGCGAGCAATCAGTGCTGTATTTACCAGCTGGCGATCAGCGCTGTAGTTGGCAGCTACAAATACCACAATAGTTGCTTTTGGGAAAATAGCAGGCTAGTTACCAGCTAGCGATTAGTGCGCTAGTTGCTAGCTGGCGATTAACATGCTGGTTGTCTTTAAATACACGTGAACATTGGGCAAAAAACACTCATGTAGTCGAATGTGAATAAATAATATATTACATGAATATCTAATTATATTAATGTTAGCATTTAAGATAGCTAGCGACTAGCGCTCTCGTTGCCAGCTGAGGGTTAGCACTTTGGCAGCTAGCAATTAGCGCCGTATTTGCCAGTTAGCAATTAGCACTCTAGTAGCCAGCTAGCGATTAGCACTCTAGTTGCCAGCCAGCAATCAATGCTTTAGTTACAAGCGAGCAATCAGTGTAGTTGGCAGCTAGCAAATACCGCAATAGTTGCTATTGAGCAAATAGCATGCTAGTTACCAGCTGGCGATTAGTGCGCTTGTAGCTAGCTGGCGATTAACATGCTAGTTGTCTTTAGATACACATGAACATTGGGCAACAACACTCATGTAGTCGAATGTGAATAAATATTACATGAATATCTACTTATACTCAGGTTAAAATTTAAAATAGCTAATGATTAGCGCTTTGCCAGCTAGCTATCATCTCCCAAGTTGTCAGCTTGCTATTAATGCCCTAGTTGTCAGTTTGCGATTAGCACTCTCGTTGCCAGCTAGCAATCAACGCTGTACCCCCAAACCCTCCACACGACACCTCCGCTCCGGACAGGCTAACCTCCTCCAACCTCCGAGGACAAAGCTACGAACAATGGGAGACCGGGCTTTCTGCTCCGCCGCTCCCAGTCTGTGGAACGCTCTCCCTGACCACCTGAGGGCACCACAGACTGTGGATGCTTTTAAAAAAGGCTTAAAAACCCTTCTTTTTAAAAAAGCCTTTTTTTTTTTTTAAATACATGCATACTAGTTTTAGCTATTTGGCTGTTCTAGTTTTATTTATTTTTTATTATCTTTTTATTTTTTAATACACTGTAGCACCTTGAGGTTGTTTACTCAATGTAAAGTACTTTTTACAAATAAAATCTATTATTATTATTATTATTATTAGTTGCTAGCTAGCGTTTACTAGTTACCAGCTAGCGATTAGCATGCCCTAGTTGTCAGCTCGCAATTAGCACTCTAGCTGCCAGCTAGCGATTAGCACTGTAGTTGCCAGATAGCAATCAAAGCTTTAGTTACAAACGACCAATCAGTGCTATCTAATTATATCATATTAATGTTAGCATTTAAGATAGCTAGCGACTCGCGCTCTCGTTGCCAGCTGAGGGTTAGCACTTTGGCAGCTAGCAATCAACGTGTTGTCAACTAGCAATTAGCGCCCTAGTTGTCAGCTAGCAATAAATGCCCTAGTTGCCGGATAGCAATTAGCACTCTAGTTGCCAGCTAGTAATCGATGCTTTAGTTACAAGCGAGCAATCAGCGCTCTCGTTGGCAGCTAGCGATTAGCTCCCTCGTTGTCAGCTCGCAATTAGCTCTTTAGCTGCCAGCTAGCGATTAGCACTCTAGTTGCCAGCTAACAATCAATACTTTAGTTACAAGCGAGCAATCAGTGCTGTGTTTACCAGCTGCCGATCAGCGCTCTGGTTGGCAGCTAGCAAATAGCGCACAAACTCATTTACAAGTACCTTTTAAACAATTATACTCTATTCTTGAATCGTTTGAATCTAGTAAGTTCTCAGCTAGCGATTAGCACGCTAGTTGCCAGCTCGCCATTAGCGGCAGAATACTGTTATTTGCATAGCGTTAGTATTTCACCATACACAAGGTACATTTAGGACCAGTTTAACGTAAAATACAATCATTAGGGATGTCCGATAATGGCTTTTTGCCGATATCCGATATTCCGATATTGTCCAATTCTTTAATTACCGATACCAACCGATATATACAGTCGTGGAATTAACACATTATTATGCCTGATTTGGACAACCAGATATGGTGAAGATAAGGTACTTTAAAAAAAATAAAATAAAATAAAATAAGATAAATAAATTAAAAACATTTTCTTGAATAAAAAATAAAGTAAAACAATATAAAAACAGTTACATAGAAACCAGTAATGAATGAAAATTAGTCAAATTAACTGTTAAAGGTTAGTACTATTAGTGGACCAGCAGCACGCACAATCATGTGTGCTTACGGACGTATCCCTGCAGACTGTATTGATATATATTGATATATAATGTAGGAACCAGAATATTAATAAAAGAAAGAAACAACCCTTTTTTGTGAATGAGTGTAAATGGGGGAGGAAGGTTTTTTGGGTTGGTGCACTAATTGTAAGTGTATCTTGTGTTTTTTATATTGATTTAATTTATAAAAAAACAAAAAAAACAAAAAACTGATACCGATAATTAAAAAACCGATACCTATAATTTCCGATATTACATTTTAACGCATTTATCGGGCATCTCTAACAATCATCATTTTTCAACAAGATACACAAGTAAGTTGATGACCCCCTGGTGTGAAGAAGACTTACACTGATGAGGTCACCCTCTTGGAGATACTCCCTCATGGTGAGCTCGTCTTCCGCTGATCTTCTCCTCTGCAAAACAGCAAAATATCCTCAAGACTGCTCCCACTGGTGGACATCTTCTGCCTTTCTACTTACCAGCTCCCCCCCGGGCAGGTTGACAGAGGACAATAAGAGGACCGAGTCCAATCGGGAGTTTGTCTCCACCTTCCATCGCTTCTGTTGTACCTAAAAAATAGCAAGCAAGCATGCAGTCAATGCATATTGATTATTAAACACCTGTCGGTCTTACCTCTGTAATTCTACCAACCACCACGTCACCAACCTCACCGTTAAACCTGCGATATCACAACAATAAAGTCATAAATACAGCTTTTTCAGTACTCATCACCATGCATTACCTACAGTGTCCAACAGGGGGGCAAACGCACAGCAACGTCCAAATGATGATCAGATTAAAAAATGCATTGGTAAAATACTAGGGGTGTAACGAGTGATCGATATATAGATTTATAGCGCTTAATGTCAAGTATATCATTCTGTCATCAACACTTTTGCCTTGCAAGAGTACTTTTATGGATAGTTTCCTTTTTAATATTTACTAATAATTAGAGATGTCCGATAATGGCTTTTTTGCCGATATCCGATATTCCGATATTGTCCAACTCTTAATTACAGATTCCGACATCAACCGATACCGATATATACAGTCGTGGAATTAACACATTATTATGCCTAATTTTGTTGTGATGCCCCGCTGGATGCATTAAACAATGTAACAAGGTTTTCCAAAATAAGTCAACTCAAGTTATGGAAAAAAGTGCCAACATGGCACTGCCATATTTATCATTGAAGTCACAAAGTGCATTATTTTTTATAACATGCCTCAAAACAGCAACTTGAAATTTGGGACATTCTCTCCCTGAGATAGCATGAGGAGGTTGAGGTGGGCGGGGTTGGGGGGGCCGGGGTTGAGGTGTGTGTGTGTGTGTGGGGGGGAGTTGCGGGGGGTGTTTATTGTAGCGTCCCGGAAGAGTTAGTGCTGCAAGAGGTTCTGGGTATTTGTTCTGTTGTGTTAATGTTGTGTTACGGTGCGGATGTTCTCCCGAAATGTGTTTGTCATTCTTGTTTTGTGTGGGTTCACAGTGTAGCGCATATTTGTAACAGTGTTAAAGTTGTTTATACGGCCACCCTCAGTGTGACATGTATGGCTGTTGACCAAGTATGCTTTGCATTCACTTGTGTGAAAAGCCGTAGATATTATGTGATTGGGACGGCATGCAAAGGCAGTGCCTTTAAGGTACGCCCCCATTATTGTTGTCTGGGTGGATATCGGGAGAAATTCAGGAGAATGGTTGCCCCGGGAGATTTTCGGGAGAGGCACTGAAATTCGGGAGTCTCTCGGGAAAATCGGGAGGGTTGGCAAGTTTGACTGGGAGACGCAACTGCTCTGTACTTCTCCCTACGTCCGTGTACCACTCCGTACAGCGGCGTTTTAAAAAGTCATACATTTTACTTTTTGAAACCGATACCAATAATATCCAATGTTACACTTTAAAGCATTTATCGGCTGATAATATCGGCAGTCCGATATTATCGGACATCTCTATTTTTAACCATCTAAAATTGCTCTTTGAGTGCATTAGGAAACATATGTTTAATGTATTGTAAGACTTTCTGTTAAAATAAAGACAATATTGACATTTTCTGTAGTTCCCTTTATTTTGAAAAGCATCGAAAAGTATCGATATACATTATGGTACCGATACCAAATTATTGGTATCGGGACAACCCTAAAACAGCCTTAAGCACTTTCTAATTTAATTGATTTAATCGATTAATCGTGGCAGCTCTATCACCAATACAATGTTTACAAAACTATTTACTGGAGATGTCCGATTATATCGGACTGCCGATATTATCGGCTGATAAATGCTTTAAAATGTAATATCGGAAATTATCGGTTTCAAAAAGTAAAACTTATGACTTTTTAAAACGCCGCTGTGTACACGGACGTAGGGAGTAGTACAGAGCGCCATCCATCCATCCATCCATTTCCTACCGCTTATTCCCTTTGGGTCGCGGGGGGCGCTGGAGCCTATCTCAGCTACAATCGGGCGGAAGGCGGTGTACACCCTGGACAAGTCGCCAACTCATCGCAGGGCCAACACAGATAGACAGACAACATTCACACTCACATTCACACACTAGGGCCAATTTAGTGTTGCCAATCAACCTATCCCCAGGTGCATGTCTTTGGAGGTGGGAGGAAGCCGGAGTACCCGGAGGGAACCCACGCAGTCACGGGGAGAACATGCAAACTCCACACAGAAAGATCCCGAGCCCGGGATTGAACCCAAGACTACTCAGGACCTTCGTATTGTGAGGCAGATGCACTAACCCCTCTACCACCGTGCTGCCCTACAGAGCGCCAATAAACCTTAAAGGCACTGCCTTTGCATGCCGGCCCAACCACATAATATCTACGGCTTTTCACACACACAAGTGAATGCATGCATACTTGGTCAACAGCCATACAGGTCACACTGAGGGTGGCCGTATAAACAACTTTAACACTGCTACAAATATGCGCCACATTGTCAACCCACACCAAACAAGAATGACAAAACACATTTCGGGAGAACATCTGCACCGTAACACAACATAAACACAACAGAACAAATACCCAGAACCCCTTGCAGCACGAACTCTTCCGGGACGCTACAATATCCACCCCCACCTCCTCAACCCCGCTGCTGTTTTGAGGCATGTTTAAAAAAATAATGCACTTTGTGACTTCAATAATAAATATGGCAGTGCCATGTTGGCAATTTTTTCCATAACTTGAGTTGATTTATTTAGGAAAATGTTTAATGCATCCAGCAGGGCATCACAACAAACTTAAGCATAATAATGTGTTAATTCCACGACTGTATATATCGGTATCAGTTGATATCGGAATCGGTAATTAAGAGTTGGACAATATCGGATATCGGCAAAAAAAGCCATTATCGGACATCTCTAGATTTAATGCTTTTTCCGTGCTGCGCGTTCGCCCTTCTCGGCCACCGTACTCACCTGGTCTTGAGCGGCTTCACACAGATGAGCTTGTCCACTCGCTGCACCTCCCCAGCCACAGAAGCTGTCAGTTTCTCCTCGTCGACATAAGTGCCATGACCCCTACAATAAACCACCATTTTATTCATTTCAATTTTAACCGTACATACAGTGTAATATGCTACATGACACAGGTGTGTAACTTGTATGTGTCTTTTGTGCTGTATTAGAGATCGCTTTTGTGTACATTTGTATTGTACCCGTAGTGTTTTATTTTGACAGCGTTAAAGGAAGTTGCAATGCATGATGGGAAACTAGTGAGTCCCAATTAACATAGTCAATATTATGTTTTCAGCTCTCATACGCTTCAGAAAGCCATGTCTGTAAGTTAGTGATGGGTCCGGCAACACCGATGCATCGGCGCATGCGTCGAGCTCAAAGAGCGAAACCCTGTGTCGGTGCGCGTACCGCTTTTAGAAAGTCACGTGACCGATCATGAGCTGTTTTGGTCACGTGACCGATACGCGAACTGTGTCGCACTGACGCCTCCTCTGTGCGGCTCTTTTCTACAGCCGGAGAAATAATAACTAAGAAGAGAAAGCGTCTAAAATTGAATACGTTGGAAAAACTGTTTTTTTTTTTAATAAAAATGTGTAAAAAAAAAATAATAATAATTTCCAGGTCCACAAGCATCCTCATTCACAACACGTTCTCTTAGATTTCCATGTTATGATACATGTTCACATTATTTATTGACTGTATCTAAAAAAGACAAAAAATATATTTTTATTTAAATGAAGTTATGAAATAATCCTAAATGAAATACAATGACTTGGTTTATATTATTGTATATACTAGGTCAGTGGTTCTCAACCTTTTTTTCAGCAATGTACCCCCTGTGATTTTTTTTTAATTCAAGTACCCCCTAATCAGAGCAAAGCATTTTTGGTTGAAAAAAAAAAAGATGAAGTAAAATACAGCACTATGTCATCAGTTTCTGATTTATTAAATTGTATTACAGTGCAAAATATTGCTCATTTGTAGTGGTCTTTCTTGAACTGTTTGGAAAAAAAGATATAAAAATAGCTAAAAACTTGTTGAAAAATAAACAAGTGATTCAATTATAAATAAAGATTTCTACACCTAGAAGTAATAATCAACTTAAAGTGCCCTCTTTGGGGGATTGTAATAGAGATCCATCTGGATTCATGAACTTAATTCTAAACATTTCTTCACAAAAAAAAAAATCTTTAACATCAATATTTATGGAACATGTCCACAAAAAATCTAGCTGTCAACACTGAATATTGCATTGTTGCATTTCTTTTCACAGTTCTTTTTAGTGACAAACCTGAGCTTGTGCTTCACTGAGTTTATGAACTTACATTCATATTTTGTTGAAGTATTATTCAATAAATATATTTATAAAGGATTTTTGAATTGTTGCTATTTTTAGAATATTTTTAAAAAAATCTCACGTACCCCTTGGCATACCTTCAAGTACACCCAGGGGTACGCGTACCCCCATTTGAGAACCACTGTACTAGGTCATAAAATCAGTGTCAGTTGAGTCGGTCCATAGGTTGCCTGTAGGGATTTTTAATGTCCAGCAGATGTCAGTATTTAGTGACACAGTATCGACACAGTATCAATACAGTTTTGCAATGTGTCGAAACGCTTCATGAGGCCTTTATTTTTTATTTTTACACAACTTTGCCACTTTTAGACAAATTATTTACTTACACTGTAAGTAAATAATTTGTCTAAAAGTGGCAAAGTTGTGGCAACTTTGCCACTTTTAGACAAATTATTTACTTACAGTGTAAGTAAATAATTTGTCTAAAAGTGGCAATGTTGTGTAAAAATAAAAAATAAATGGTACATAACAACACAGGAGCTAGCGTACGCAGCTAGGCTACATGCTAGCAGCTAGCACGGATGTGTAAGAAAAAGAGTAACCTACCGCATAAAACCAGAGTCTGAAGTTATCACATCACCAGGCACGACTAAATCGCTCCTCTCGCCGCTAGAAACGCATAAAGATACCGTTTTTCTAAAAGCTGGTAATCTCATGTCAGCCGCCATGCTTGCTATAATGTGTTTATGTTGCGTCGCTTTTTTTCTTCTTCGCCGTTTCCGGTGGTGGCAGCTATGGTATTTACAAATAGGTCGCCAACTAGCGGTTGGGTGTTGAATTGGAGCTTTATCGCAATAACAGTAACACCACGTAATAGTGTTGTATTATTACGGATGCCCTCAATAATATAAGACATGTATTTGACAATTAAAATGTTTTCAAAACGGTTAAATATGTCAAACACAATTATATATATTTAAAAAAAAACATAGTTCAATAGTTTGGATCACCAATTATGCTTTTAAAAGATCCAATGAGTGTTTTTTGTAGCAATTTATCACATTAAATGTATACATAGGCGCCGATCTACATTTTTGCCAGTGGGTCCTCGGTGTGTGTGTATTAGTGTACCAATATTTTGGTACCGGTACCAAAAGTATTTATGTTATGGTTTGTACTTTTCTAAATAAAGGGGACCACAAAAAAATAATTATTGGCTTTATTTTGACAAAAAAATCTTAGGGTACATTAAAAATATGTTTCTTACATAGCTCAGTTGGTAGAGTGGCCGTGCCAGCAAATTGAGGGTTCCAGGTTCGATCCCCGTTGCCGCCATCCTATAGTCACTGCCGCTGTGTCCTTGGGCAAGACTCTTTACCCACCTGCTCCCAGTGCCACCCACACTGGTTTAAATGGAACTTAGATATTGGCTTTCACTATGTAAAAGTGCTTTGAGTCACTAGAGAAAAGTGCTATATAAATATAATTCAATTCACTTAACTTATTGCAAGTTTGTCCTTAAATAAAATAGTGAACATATAAGACAACTTGTCTTTTAGTAGTAAGTAAGCAAACAAAAGCTCATAATTTAGTCTGCTGACATATACAGTAACATATTGTGTCATTTATCATTCTATTATTTTGTCAAAATTATTAAGGACAAGCGGTAGAAAATTAATTATTAATCTACTTGTTCATTTACTGTTAATATCTGCTTACTTTCTTTTTTAACATGTTCTATCTACACTTCTGTTAAAATGTAATAATCACTTATTCTTCTGTTGTTTGATGCTTTACATTAGTTTTGGATGATACCACAAATTTGGGCATCATTCCGATACCAAGTAGTTACAGGATCATACATTGGTCATATTCAAAGTCCTCATGTGTCTTTATAAACATAATTAAATTAAAAAAAAACCGAAATAACATTTTGTGATGTTAAAAAAAAATCGATGTAATTAACCATAGTAGTATCGACTAGATACGCTCCTGTACTTGGTATCATTACAGTGGATGTTAGGTGTAGATCCACCAATAGCGTTTGTTTATATTTGTCAGGTTCAAACACCGAACTATCTATTACACAAGACAAGAAGAAGGAATCAAGCAGAGACAGAGTTGAATTTTACTCATGAGGAGAGACATATTGGGCTGCACACTCAGTTACAGTTTCACCCTACGCTCTAAGGTACAGTCCCACGTGCTCCTCTAATTATTTGGGAGGTCCCTAGTCAACATCACTAGACACATTACATGATTATTGAGAATGGAAATGTGCTGACACTCGTGATTTCGCCCTGTCTCTGTCCTGTCCACGCCGAGGCACTCGATGTCTGTCCTTGGCTGTCAGCAGGCAGGGTCTGGAACCAAACTGCTGACAAGAGAAAACTCGCAAAGCAAAACCACAAGTTGTGTCTTTGCACAGATAGAAAAGTACAACTTCAGCACAATTGATAATAACTATAGCAACGGCCTTTAAGCATAAGTTGTGTGATAACTTATACATAATTATTCTAACAGTATTGTAGCGTCCCGTAAGACTTGGTGCTGCAGGGAATTTGTTCTGTAGTGTTTATGTTGTGTTTCAAATATATTTCCAAAATGTGTTTTTTGTCGTTGTTTAGTGTGGTTTCACTATAGGGCACATGTTTGACAGTGTTGGCATTGTTCATACTGCCACTTTTAGTGTGATATGAATGGCTGTTGACTAAGTATGTCCTTCATTCGCTCATGTGCTGTGTGTTCAAAGTGAAGATGATTGCGTCATTGGTTCATTATCAGCAGAGGTGGGTAGTAACGCGCTACATTTACTCCGTTACATCTACTTGAGTAACTTTTGGGCTAAATTGTACTTCTAGAGTAGTTTTAATGCAACATACTTTTACTTTTACTTGAGTATATTTATAGAGAAGAAACGCTACTTTTACTCCGCTACTTTTATCTACATTCAGCTCGCTACTCGCTACTAATTTTTATCGATCTGTTAATGCACGCTTTGTTTGTTTTGGTTTGTCAGACAGACCTTCATAGTGCCTGCGTTTCAACAAATACAGTCACTGGTGACGTTCACTCCGTTCCACCAATCAGATGCAGTCACTGGTGACGTTGGACCAATCAAACAGAGCCAGGCGGTCACATGACCTGACTTAAACAAGTTGAAAAACTTATTGGGGTGTTACCATTTAGTAGTCAATTGTACGGAATATATACTGTACTGTGCAATCTACTAATACAAGTTCCAATCAATCAATCAAAAGTGTGAAGGAAAAAAGACAATTTTTTATTTCAACCGTACACCCCGTCAAAAGCCTAAAGACTGACTGCACAGTTCCTGTCTTCACAATAAAAGTGCCGCTCCATCGTGCCTGCGCTTTCAAAATGAGAGTCTCCGAAAGCCTGCGCAAACAAGCTAGCAAGCTACGGAGTTTGCCGCCAATGTATTTCTTGTAAAGTGTATAAAAACGAATATGGAAGCTGGACATATAAGATGCCAAAAACCAACCACTTTCATGTGGTATTAGACAGAAAGGAGGAACTTTTTTTCTCCTCCATTTGAAAACGTGGACGTTTGTCATCACTACTGTCTGATTACAATCAATGCAAGTCATCAGAATCAGGTAATACACCAACTTATATTCTTGTCTTCATGAAAGAAAGGAATCTATATGTGTTAAACATGCATGTATATTCATTAAAACACTATTAACATGTAAACAAAAACGGCAAAAAAAAAAAATATAAATTATATACTGTATATATCAATGTATGTATATATATGTATATATGTGTGTGTGTGTGTGTGTGTGTGTGTGTGTGTGTGTGTGTGTGTGTGTGTGTGTGTGTGTGTGTATATATATATATATATATATATATATATATATATATATATGATATGTGTGTGTATGTTACTCATCAGTTACTCAGTACTTGAGTAGTTTTTTTACAACATACTTTTTTACTTTTACTCAAGTAAATATTTGGGTGACTACTCCTTACTTTTACTTGAGTAATAAATCTCTAAAGTAACAGTACTCTTACTTGAGTACAATTTCTGGCTACTCTACCCACCTCTGATTATCAGGCACATTCACATCTTGGTTAGACTTTGTTAATTATAGACTAAATTATTTGTGACTTTTATATTATCCAAAACGGACCAAACTCGCCACAAACAACAAGATTGATTTATCAAAAATTATTTGAAAGTTTGAAAGTTGCCATTATTCCCACGTGGGTGCTCGGCGCTTATGTAATTTATTTATATTAGGAGTTTATATTAATAATCACAATCCTTATTTGTGGGAATACACTATATGGTTTGTTTCATAAAGGAATTCAACATAGTATGTATAGAATAGTGGCCCAGGGCATTTATTTACACAACTGCAGTCAGTACTGGGTGTTTATTAGTGATAAGGCCTTTATTACCCTACAAATAAATGTAGTTACACCAAAAATTGTGAAAAAGGAGGCATCAATTTGAGCATGAAGGATTTGTTCAAGCTCAAATTGACCCCTCCTTCTTTCCATGGAGTTATTTGAGGTATTGCGTCTAACTTATTTGACATAAATGTAGCTATTCACAGTAATAACATGGATATTTACACAAATGTACACAGAACAGATATGGTATTAGAATAGAGCACAGTTGTCAAACACAAGATTTAGGACGCCACATTATTTAAGGCGGCCCGCGAAAGCCCTGAAATAATATGAGTCAATGAAGCATTTTATCATTTACTGAATGTAATCTTTCCATTGTGACAGATAGAAATACATGTATTGCATGCTATTGAGTATATTTTAAACTTTACTATCTAATAATGCAACAAATATAATACTATATTACATTAAATCAAAATAAATACCTGCCTAAGTTATACATACTTGCCAACCCTCCCGAATTTTCCGGGAGACTCCCGAAATTCAGCCCCTCTCCCGAAAACCTCCCGGGACAAATATTCTCCCGAAAACCTCCCGATTTTCAGCCGGAGCTGGAGGCCACGCCCCCTCCAGCTCCATGTGGACCTGAGTGAGGACAGCCTTTTTTGACGGGAGGACAACAGGGTGACAAGAACTAAATCATCCAGACTAGAGATAAATTGTATTATGTTTATCTTACCTAAAAATAAATATATTTATTAATTTAAAAAAAAAAAAAAAAACTAAATACATTTTTACTATATTTTATATATAAAAACATCAAAATTAATTGTATTTTTATTTTTTCTGACTCCTTATTACATCCAGCCATAGAATTATACATTAAAATAAACATATTTGAAATAATTACTTTTAAAGTATCATAATAATTCATTTAAAATGACCATATTTAATTATTAAAATAATTGCTTGTTCATCAACAACTTTGGCATTTTATTCATTACATTTTGAAGCTCTCAGAAGCCAATTAATGTTATATTCCTTAATATTTATTTATGCAAGTTTGAAGTATCAATTATCCAAACACTGTTTTGTTTGCATATTTTCAGGATGTATATATATATATATATATATATGAAATACTTGATTTGGTGAATTCTAGCGGTCAATATACACCTCCCCTCTTAACCACGCCCCGCCCCCAACTCCCCACCTCCCGAAATCGGAGGTCTCAAGGTTGGCAAGTATGGTTATATCAAAGCAAGTTATTCATCAAATTGTACACGGTCGAAATGACAATAGATTTTACAGTAGGAAAAAAAAACTATAGTGCTGTTTTTTCCATTTACAGTAATATTCTGTAAAAACCATCATAAATTTTACGGTGAAGTTGCCAGTTTTTTGGGGTTTTTTAACTGAAAAATTGTTTTTTTACAGTGTATACAAATATAATAATTAAATGCACAGCAATTAATTTTATAATATATAATATCAATATTTATATTCATAAATTATACACGGTTACAAGCGGCCCTTTTAGGGCAGCCACAACTGCAATGTGGCCCTCAGTGTCACCGTGTTCGACACCCCTGGAATAGAGGAAAGGCTATTTAACACCTTTTGTTTTTCAAGCCAAATCTGAACTTTAATAAAAAGAAGAAGAAGAAAAGATGTCTGTTTGTCATTGGATGACCGTGATGAAAAAGTACACATTTTGAAGACTTCAGACACTAGAGAGGCGTTGTCTGGAAATGACAAGGTGTTGTTTACCAAAACATGAACACTTGAGTTTGAGAGCACCTTTCTTTAAAAAATAATTTATTGGTCTGTATGTACAAGCGAGAAAAAAAATGAGTAGAAAAAATGTACAAGAGAGCGTGTTTTGTTTCCACAGCGTGATGAGGATGTGCTGCTCTACAACTGTACACATTGCATTGGGATGGTGGCGGGCTGCGGCGTCCATGTTAAATGAACGCCAGAGTACCTCAAGTCGCATCATTAGGTACACCTGTGCCGTCTAACGATGCTCACAGCGAGCTCTGGAGATGCAGGTGTACCTAATGTTGTGTCCGGTGAGTTAGTTCTTAGTGTCATTGACAGCAATGAGAGTATTTTTTTTTTTTATATTAATAATAATAATCATAAAAACAGAAGGCCACCGGACTTAAAAAGTCTTTGGTTCATCAAGTTACCGTTTCTCCCAGCACCTAACATGACAAACGTTTTGAATCCCACACTCACAATTTTGCATTTTGGTCGATTTAAAAAAAAAAAGAAGAAGAAAGAATAAAGCAAAGGGGCTGGCAGGGAAACAGACAAAGCAGAGTAACATTTCAATACATTGCACAAGATAATACTGACGCTTTTATACCACCTGGATGAACTTTTTTTTCTCAAATAAAAGTGTGTCGCGGCACATTGAAAACAAGCTATTGAATTAGGAAATGATGCTATAAGTCCAATAAATAACCCTAATAATAACATTAATGTTGACCAGTACAATAAAAAGTCATTGCATGCTCAATACAATGTGGTATATTTAAAAAAAAAAAAAAAAAAGCAGTCCAGCAATGCATTGTGGGAAATGAAATTGTAGAAATCTTTTTTAAAGAATTCATAGCATGATTTTCTCGTGTAAAAAAATAGCGTCCTATTGTGTCATTGAAAAAATAATAAGTTTAAAACCATATGAGGTATGAAAGTATCAAACGTCTCCTCACTGCACGGCTCGCACGTTTTGTTTCTTGTCCAAAAATACAAAGTGCGAGAAAAAGAAAAGAAAAAAAATATTTGTCTGTAACGGCACTTTTTTTTTTTTGTTGTCCTTAAAAAATAGATTAGCCGTCAAGACTGAAATTCCTCCTGCTATGCAAAGCAGGGTGGATGTAATACTGAGTGGAGTAAGTACCTGCGCGCGCAGGCACACACACACGCACACACGCACACACACACACACACACACACACACACACAAATAGCATTTTTTTGTGTGGACAAGCCAAAATGTCTACCAAAAAACAAAAAACAAATACCGCAAATAAACAAATGACTTACCGGTAATAAAATACAAAGAGACACAGAGGAAAGCCAAAATGTCCACTACAAAAATTGTCCCCACAGCCAATAACAGTCCTCACAAAGTTGGGCTGGAAAAGGACGCCTCACAAGAGCGCATACTTGTCGCATTTTACCTTTAGTGGACAAGTCAAAATGTCCCCAAAAGGGAAACAATTGTCTCAAAAGGGTGGGATGACAAAAGTTGCCACACAAAGACAAAACTACAGACACACACACACACACACACCCAGCATTTTCTTTGTGCAGACTAGCCAAAAAGTCCTGGCAGAGAATTATTTCCCCACAAAGACAACACATACCGCCTAACACCCCACTCCAAAAAAATGGCCACACAAGGGTGAGATGTCAAAAATTACCTTTCAAAAGAACACAAAACACACACGTACCGTTTTCTCAAGTGAATCATCCAAAATTTCCTCACAAAAGGTGGGAGATCAAAAGTTGCCTTACAAAGACAACACACACACACTCTGAGCTCATTGTCATATTCTCCTTAAGTGGACTGGTTGAAATGTCTCCACACAAAAAAAACGTCCCTAAGAAGATGACAAAACACACACACACACACACACACACACACACACACACACACACACACACACACACACACACACACACACACACACACACACACACACACACACATTTTCCTTATGAGGTCTAACAAAAGTCCCCACAAAAAAACCTGCCCCTACCAAGGTGTCCAAGAACACACACACACACACACACACACACACACACACACACACACACACACACACACACACACACACACACACACACACACACACACACACACACACACACACACACACACACAAAGTGTATTTTCAAGCATCCAGCCAGGGTGTCCAGAGGTGGTGGTGGTGGTGGTTCAAGATAAGATGCAGTCATAGGTCCCCTCCTCTTCGCCAAATTCCTCTGTCTGATCCGGGGACCGGTGGTCCTCGGTGGGGGCCGTCCTCAAAAACCCACCGGCGGGCTCCAGGGACGGGAGCGCCAGCAGTCCGAGAGGAGCAGCGGCGCACCGGCTGTCTTCGGGCCGAGCCGAGGCGGAGCCTCCCGGGCCTCCTTCTGCGGCGCCGAGCTTGGAGCTCTGGCAGGCGGAAGGCTGGAAGGCTTCGGGCTGCACCTGCTCGGACGCCATGGAGGCCATCATGAGCTGCTGAAGATGAGGCTGGATCAGGCTGAGGAAGGGTTTGTAGCCCAGGCTGGACAGGGATGGAAATGTATTAGTAATTCATAATTACATAGTTTTATTTTCATTTTATGTGGTGAACAAATAGTCAATTAATTGTTGGATCCACTATGGACTGGACTCTCACAATATTATGTTAGATCCACTATGGACTGGACTCTCACTATTATGTTAGATCCACTATGGATTGGACTCTCACTATTATGTTACATCCACTATGGACTGGACTCTCACTATTATGTTAGATCCACTATGGACTGGACTCTCACTATTATGTTAGATCCACTATGGACTGGACTCTCACTATTATGTTAGATCCACTATGGACTGGACTCTCACAATATTATGTTAGATTCACTATGGACTGGACTCTCACACCATTATGTTAGATCCACTATGGACTGGACTCTCACAATATTATGCTAGATCCACTGTGGACTGGACTCTCACAATATTATGTTAGATCCACTATGGACTGGACTCTCACACTATTATGCTAGATCCACTATGGACTGGACTCTCACAATATTATGTTAGATTCACTATGGACTGGACTCTCACACCATTATGTTAGATCCACTATGGACTGGACTCTCACAATATTATGCTAGATCCACTGTGGACTGGACTCTCACAATATTATGTTAGATCCACTATGGACTGGACTCTCACACTATTATGCTAGATCCACTATGGACTGGACTCTCACAATATTATGTTAGATCCACTATGGACTGGACTCTCACACTATTATGTTAGATCCACTATGGACTGGACTCTCACACTATTATGTTAGATCCACTATGGACTGGACTCTCACAATATGATGTCAAATCGACTATGGACTGGACTCTCACAATATTATGTCAGATCCACTATGGACTGGACTCTCACACTATTATGTTAGATCCACTATGGACTGGACTCTCACAATATTATACTAGATCCATTATGGACTGGACTCTCACACTATTATGTTACAGAAAAGTAAAAAAATGATTTAACTAACATTTATTAAAAGTGTTTTAGTTTAACATGTGAATGTTGTCTATCTGTGTTGGCCCTTTGATGAGGTGGCGACTTTTCCAGGGTGTACCCCGCCTTCCGCCCGAATGCAGCTGAGATAGGTTCCAGCACCCCCCGCAACCCCGAACGGGACAAGCGGTAGATAATGGATGGATGGATTTATCAAACTACTAGAGTAGTTATTACATCTACTTGACCAGCATAATAGTTGTCCTCTAGCACCCCCTGTTGGCTACTTCCAAGTACTGCATTCCATTGCCTCAAGGCAATACATATATTCCTTCTTGACTGCACTTAAATGTAGAGTATATGTATAATATATTTATATTATTCATATATTATATATATAATATATTATATTATTTATTATTATTATTGTCTATTGTGAGCGAACTGTGGTGCTGAATTTCCCCCAGGGATCAATAAAGTACTATTCTATTCTAAAGCAACAAAACCAATCAATGAAGTCATTGAGTGCACTCACCAGTCAGTGGAGGCCCACGTGTCAATAGACAACAGGCCACTTCGTATGCTCTGTGTTGTTTCCGCAGGAACTTCAGGACTGTCAAGGAAACCAATGACCTGCTTGATGACGTTTGCTTCTCGCAGGATCAAACCGATGACAACGCACCACTCCAGGCAGCCGGCCTCCATGAAGACGTGCAGGAGGTACCTGAAGGCAGCACGGGGTTTAACACTTCAGCTTCCCGGTTGTGCGCTGGCATCCATCTCGCGCCGCTCCTTACCTGAGCTGCACCTGAGACTTGTGCGGCCCTTTGTTGGCCAGCTCCATGGAGATGTGCTCCAGCTCGGCCTGGCTCAGACTCAGCGTGGAAGAGTTCTCGTCCACCATCGTCCAGTCGCCGTCCACCACCGAGCTGCTCTCGGTCAGGTCTGTGGCTGAGCCGATGCTGTACTCCTCAACTAGGGGGAGAACAAGTTTGTTAAAAAAAGAGTGATGGGTTAGGTACTAGCTGATTGATTAACTGTCATACAAGTGTAAACAGAAGTAAGGCACTTTAAAGCCAAACAAAATAAAACAAAAAGGCAAACACATCACCATTCGAAAACATCGGAAAATAATGCATGGTCAAAATTAAAGCTTCTGTCAGAATAATTGTATCTAAGTTATCACAAAACTTTGTGTTTCAATGAGTTCCCAGCGAGCAGACAAAAGCTGTCTTTAATTCTACCAAGCAGAAGGCTTGTAAAACTCCACTGTGTAGGATGGGAAGCAACATGTAGGTGTTCTGTTTCTTTCATGTATTGTAATCAACAGAAAGATATTGTCGTGACCCAAGAACTACAAAGCGGAGAAGAAGCAGGGCCTGACTCCCCTCAAGGCGACCTTTTCTGTGAATTGTTTACGACCTTTTCTTTGAACTGTTCTGTAAGCAAAGGCGATGGCTGTTTACGACCCACGTCCCTTAGAAACAGCTGTTGCCATGTAATCAGGGAAAGTCCAAATAAAAGAGGTGGCGTACAATCTTTCGCCAGAGCGTGTTGAGACACTGTGCAAGGGTACAGTGTCCAGGCGTCTCTCCTCAATTAAGCCAAATTTAATTCTGTCTCTGTTTAATTCTTTGCTTCTTGTCTTGTTTAATATATGTCATCAGTGTTTGAACTTGACAGCTTCTCTGGGAATTTTTATGCTTAGGGGCAATTTTTTTCTGGTTCAACTCCAAATTGCTGGAGAAAAAAGAATGAAAAAAATACAACAAAAATATTTAGAACATTAAGTAACTTTTGGAACAAATACTCCTAATTGTGCCACTTTATAGGTTCTACAATAATAATACACACCAGGGCTAATCAACTGGTGGCGCAGGGGCCAAATCCTGCCCAAGAATGACACCATACCGGTCCCTAAGTTCAGTTCAAAACTTGGGAGACAAACATTTTTGCAGAAAATTCCAAAAACCCTAGAGTGCTCCTGTTGTAAAGAGGAACTTGGACCACTGTAAACACATTGGCAGATCCTTGCATTGACATTTTAACCTTGCTAGCAAACAAAGAACACTGGGGTCCAAATTTGTGATTTACATAATTGAGGCGTTCCTCAAGGCACTCTTTCAAGTCCTCTCCTTTTTGGCAGGTAGGCTTTGTTTTCATAATGTTATTTATGTAACTAAGGTGTTCTTGTAGCTTGTTTACTTCAGATACAGTTAGTAATCATTTGGAACTTCTTTAGTTATACTAGTGGTGTTCCTCAAGGTTCCATTTTAAGGCCTCTCTTTTTCATCATTTAACCCGCAAGTTCAGTTCATAAAACTTGTTAGAGACTCACATTTTTACAGAAGATTCTTAAAAAGACTTGAGTACTGTCCTAGAGATGATCTTTGACTACCTTTTTTTGCAGAAGGTCCTTAAAAACCGCAGAGCCCTCCTATAACCCTGACACAATAAATAGACCAAAATCAAATGTCTACTGGAGCAGATGCTGTTTTTTCAAAATATACAAAACAAGACTTATAGTGAAGGTAGAAATCCAGCTCCTCTGTCCTTACCTTTCTGGAGATTGCAGACTATAAGCCGCTAATTTTTCCTACACTTTGTACCCTGCGGCTGATAAAACGGTGCAGCTGATTAATGGATTTTGTTTTCGCTAATTGCCACAATGTTTTGTGTGTTAAGTTGTTTTTATTACTTGCATTCGGTCTCCAAGGTTTCTCATAGTCATGCCCTTATGTGGGCTCTGTACCGAGGATGTCGTTGTGGCTTGTGCAGCCCTTTGAGTGACTTGTGATTTAGGGCTATATAAATAAACTTTGATTGATTGATTGATTGATTGAACCCACCCAAGCATAGGAATGGAATTCTGTTTTATTGTTTGTGCTACGGCGCCATCTTTTGGACGAGTTTGCTCACTGCAGGCGCTGCGAATTGAAAATGTACTTCCTGTTTTGCCTTGAACCGAAAGTACAACCGTCCATACCGCTTCTGCTCAAAATGATCCTTCATTCATCACACCAAACAATGTTTGTAAGTTTCACAATATAAAAAAACAATTATTACTTACTAAGCAACAGCACCCCCCCACCACTCCGAGATGGACAAGCGGTAGAAAATGGATTGATAGACAAACCATCCCATGTGTGATGTCTGTCGGAGTGTTTTCATGCATGTTTGTACGTGCTATTGTACTGTACTGAAGCTAGCGTCGTTAGCATTAGCTAATATGCTAACACATTTACAAGTGTCTATTAACTTACAATGGCATTATTTCTTGTATTGTTTCAGTTTCACAAGTTCCTCAGTAAATTCACCAAAACGTCACCGTGGAGTTATTGAGTCTGTTTAGCTGACTGGAGAGCTAGCTTTCAAAGCTAGTGGGTCGGTAATTGATTGATTGAGACTTTTATTAGTAGGTTGCACAGTGAAGAACATATTCCGTACAATTGACCACTAAATGGTAACACCCGAATAAGTTTTTCAACTTGTTTAAGTCGGGGTCCACTAATGACAATGACTTCTGTTTTGTTTGATCAGCCGCTTTACTGCCATGTTATAGGCACCGTTTGGAAACAATTAAGGAACTTAAATTACAAATTATTTGTGTGTAATTAATTTTACAATGTATATATCTGCGCCTAATAGTCCGGGGCGGCTGTATGGAAAATATTTTTTTCTTCTAAAATTTAGTGTGTGCTGCTTATATTCCGGTTCGCTCTGTAGTTCGGAAAATATGGTACACCTCTCCCCCTGTTGTTATTCCTTTTGCATTGGTGGAGGTCTGAGCTGCATTGAGCGACACTGTAGTTCAGTTCTACAAACCTTTGTTGGTGAGAAGCGACAGGAAGGCGTCGTGCGTCTGCGGGGAGTGCCGGTTGGAGTTAGCGGACGAGCCGGCGTCCATGTCTTTGCTCCTCTGGCTGAGGCCGTCCATCCAGGTGTGGCTGCTGGGGCCCGGCGGCGGGGGAGCTGTGTCCATGTGCAGCAGGCTGTCAGCCGACTGGGATTTGAGGAGCCGTGTGCTCAGCACTGACAACAGCAAGACATATTGTCAACAAATGCAGTTTGGAACAACATCAGAACGTAAACCCTACGGTCCCTTACCTGGACGGCAGCGTCCGTTCTTCAGCGGCGAGCTGACGTTCCCCGCGGAAATGACCGGGAAAGGCCAGAGGAAGTCCTTGTGGAGTCTCTTCAGGGCCAGGACATAATCGTCGACGCGGGCCACGCGGTTCCTCTCGCGGCACAACCAACCGATGAGCTCAAATCCCAGTTGTGCGGAGAAGCAGCCCAGGTCTCGGAGGCGGACCTGCTCCAGGAGGCGGCGTGCGTGGCGCCATAGCATCATGTCAATGTACATGTTCTCCGCACATTCGCCGTCACGCCTGGTAGGAAGAAGGAACACTTAGAAGATGTTTCCTAACACCAAGTTAAGTGAAGCTTGAGTGACTTTTTAATGATGTTCTAACAAGAATAGGTGTCCCTTGAGTCTGTTTATTTTTGAAGCCTAATTGTTGACGGTCCCTGACACAAGGCTGAAGCTTTGAGGTGACAGAGCTTTCGCCGCTGCTGCTCCCAAGCTCTGGAACGACTTACCTTTGAGTGTTAGACAGGCCTCCTCTCTTCCTGTTTTTAAATCGCTCTTAAAAACACACTTTTATTCCATGGCCTTTAACACTCTGTGATCTCCATCCTGCTATGGTGTCCCATAATGCACCTGCTGTGCACCTGTTTTATGTTTTATTTATTTTTTATCGTGCTCTGTTTGTGTTGTGTTGTGTTTGCTCATTTCTCTTGTGTTATCTTTTAACCTGCCTATTGTACAGCACTTTGGCTACCCCTGTGGTAAATTTTAAATGTGCTTTATAAATAAAGTTGATTTGATTCCTTTTTTTCTTAAAAAAGAGGCTTCACTACATATCTTAAAATAAAGCTCTGCCTACTATCGAGTCACATGAGAGCTGTAAGTTGGATCATTTTGTTAGCATGATATTAAAATATGACAGCAATGTTAAGCGCTAATTACTAAACTAGTTACATTGTATTATTTAGAATTGGTGAAAAATAGTTGAGTATGCCACCTTTAAAGCATGTGTGTGGGTTCGTACCCTTTACTTGAAGGCCCAGTTGGCATGCTGAAGGTCTTCTGCAGGCTGAACTTGCCCACCGTGACGGAATCTGCAGACTGAGACAAACTGATGCTGCGATTCCGGAAGAACTCGAAGCCGCCGGTAGAGCTGGGCTCCTGCACAACAGGCAAACGGGCAGAACAAATGAGGTTGAAGTTGGTATGGCACACAATTACCTGAAGTTTCCTTTGTCAAAAGGTATCAAAATACATTCTTATTAACCATGACACTTTTTGAGTGAACTCAATTAAAAATGTACCGTATTTTCTGCACTATAAGGCGCACCGGATTATAAGGCGCACCTTCAATGAATGGCCTATTTTAAAACTTTGTTCATATATAAGGCGCACCGTATTATAAGGCGCATAGAATAGACGCTACAGTAGAGGCTGGTGTTACGTTATGCAACCCCTAGTTGCGAGACCTGTTGTGGCTCAATATTGGTCCATAAATAAGGTGCACCGGATTATAAGGCGCATTGTCAGCTTTTGAGAAAATTTGAGGTTTTTAGGTGCGCCTTATAGTGCGGAAAATACGGTAATTAAAAATCGCTAATGTAAAAAGCAAAACTTTTCATCTTCTGACAGCAAACTAGGCTGAACCAAAAGTGCCTCTACCGGTTGCAGACAAGTAGTGTACCCCATTTTTTCCCTCAAAGCATCAACAATCAAGACACGACTGCCAGAATTCTTGAAGGGCAACTGCACTTTTTTGGGATTAAGCCTATCATTCTCAATCCTTATGTAAGACAAGCACACATGTTTTTATGCATTCCAACTAGTAACTAAATATTAGCAAAACTCCTTAGAGTGTCTGCCCTGAGATCGGTAGGTTGTGAATTCAAACCCCGGCCGAGTCATACTAAAGACTAAAAAAATGGGACCCATTACCTCCCTGCTTGGCACTCAGCATCAAGAATTGGAATTGGGGGTTAAATCACCAAAAAATATTCCCGGGCGCGGGCACAGCTGCTGCCCACTGCTCCCCTCACCTCCCAGGGTGTGAACAAGGGGATGGGTCAAATGCAGAGGACAAATTTCACCACACTTAGTGCGTGTGTACTTTAACTTAACGGAGAATATGGGAGTTGTTCTACTGTGCCTATAAAGTGCCTAAAAAAACATCCAAACACTTCCATCAAACTTTTATATACACACTAAGTATATATGTAATTTAGTAACAGACACAATCATATTAACATTTAATTTACGTATTTTGCTCATTTTAAGCATACGGCGCAGTTATTTCACAGACGCATCACATCGTTCGCTTTTTCCTTAAACAACAACAAGTACGACTACTCAGTGCAGACTTCATGAGAGCAAATAAACATAATAAAAACATCACTTCCTGTACAATGTCTGGTCTCACAGGGATGCCGACAGATCCATCCATCAATTTTCTACCGCTTGTCCCTTTCAGGCGGAAGGCAGGGTACACCCTGGACAAGTCGCTACCTCATCGCAGGATGTTGATATATTCCCATTAAGATAAAAAATGACTCATAATCCTTGCAAAGAAAAAAAGGGGGTGGAACCAAGCGTCCTTTTGGGTCTTTTTGTCATTTCTGTGTCTCAGTTGGCTGTCAAAGTTGACCAACTTCTCGGTATGTGCCTACGTCCTTTTACAATTAAGGTGGGAAGTCAATACAGCAGATGAGGTAGTAACCTCTCTTGATCAATGCTCTGCTAAAAAATGGTACTTAACATTAGCGCTTATAATAACAATATCACATACTTGGATAATATTCAGATCACAAAATGTAAATAAAGGATTGTCGGCGCTTTTTAGATGTTTTTTAGTGGGTTTTATGGTCGGAATAGACACAATGAGGTCATGACTTCATGGCTCCCATTTGCTCCATTGTAAGCTGACTTTTATTTACGAGTTAGAATACATTAAAAATAAAGATATGTGTTCTTGTCTCTTATAAGGATTGTGAATTATAGGCAAAGTTCCAAAAAAAAGTGCACTTCCCCTTTAATAATGAATTACTTTGATGAACTGGCCTGCCTATGTTTCCATGACAACAATATAGCAGCATCACTTTAATCAAACAGTGAAGAAAGAACACAAACGCTACACTAGGCCTGGGCCGATAATACATTTTGCTGGATGATATATTGTCCTACACGTTTCTGCCAATAAACGATATTGTCAGCATTATTTCCGGATCAAATTAAGCAACCCTTTCGAACGCAATAAACTTTTATATTTCATTAGTAATTTTCACCATTGTACCGGGAATTGGAAAGAGCTTTTAACTATCCTAAATAAGTACAAATAAACTGAACTGTCAATCACTGTTAGCAAAGATTTTACTTCAATAAATATTAAAACGTCTCGCAGTCCAGTTTTTTTCCACCAAGTTAGAAAAACTGGGTCATGTGTTTTGTTTGCCATCACTTTCCAACAGATTCAGCATACTGATTAGTTCAACCGTGTCAATAGGTTCATCTTGCTCTTTTGTTTTGAAGCTGACATATTTCCACAATGGAACAATAAATATGGCTTTGCAATCAACTGTTTTCCTCCTAATTTTTGTTCACTTGAGGTGCTTCTCACGCGAGACTAGCGAGGCTCTGTTGCGGATTCCTGTGTGTGTGTGTGTGTGTGTGTGTGTGTGTGTACGTCACAGAGATAAACATTGTGGATGACTGACAGGAGGGTTCACTCCTTTCATTGCATTCTGCTATTGAACGAACTCGCACAGGTGCAATGTACAGTGAAACCTCTTGCACACTGTTTGGAAGCAAAAGACGAAAAAAACAGACCCACGGCCATGAAAACGAATCAATGCCGGTAAAATTATGAAGTTTGTTTTCATTTATGATTCGATTAATTCACCTATTGATTATCGGGCCAGTTCCAAACTACACGCCCTCTATTGTTCTCCATTTCCAGAATGTGCACTGCGGCGTACCTGTGTGGTGGGGGTTGGGGGCGGAGTCTCCGTTTCCCCCGAGCCGATGGCTTTCAGGAAGCGGATCATGTGACGACAGAGGTCCCACTTGCTCTGCTCGAGCGCCGTGTTGAAGAGCAGCGTGGCGTGCTGTCTGCTCACGGCCGGAACCTCCATGTTCTTTGAAGACGGAGAAATGCGACTCAGTTGAGGATATGAACCGTTCTACCGTTCACAAGCACTATACCTGCAGGATGATCAAGTAGGAGGCCGCCGTGTCCAGATCTTGAGCCATTAGGCACTCCTCGAACAGATCCTTGGGGTTCCCCACGGCAGCAAACAGGTAGTTCCACAGGGCGTACTCCGTCTTGCGGGCGCAGTGCACGATGGTCTGGAGGAAAAGCGGGAACTCGGTGATGAACTTGGCCACGGTGGGCAGCAGTGGGTCGGGGATGGGCTCCCGAGAGGTGGCCTCCTCCTCCAGGACCACGTGGACCATGAGCTCCATGACGTGAGGGAAGTAAGGGAGGGAGGCGCATGATTGGGCCAGCATCAAAGCCTGCAGGGACCGGAAACAGTCAGGAGGGTTACATGCCAAATAGTGTCATTCACTTAATTAAAAAAAAATTTGTTTTCTTACTTTTTCAGTTTAAAAAATCTTTTTAATTTCTCTCTAATCATTGCCTGCTTTTTGGTTTAAGTAAACAAAGGATTCATGGTAAATAAACATCAGAATATTTTTTTAAATATGCGCCCACATACCTGCTCCCCCAGATTGCGAACCAGCAGTTGTCTCAGGATGTGATGCAGGTAAATCTGCGAAGTCCTCTCCACGGTGCAGAAAGGAAACAGCACCTCCAGTGGCTCTGAGGAACCTTGCATCCCGTCGTACAGCACCGTCTCGTTGGTGGCGCCAAGCACCAGGGCGTCCTCGAACAGCACGGCCAGCGGGTAGATGTTGATGTAAAAGGGCAACATGATGCGCCTGGAGAGGAAGGAGTGGGGCTTGCGGTGGTCACGGGGGAAGAGCGGCATCCACACCTTCATGCCCGCCTCGCCGCAGGAGAGCCACAGGGCCTCCAGGAGGTGGCGCTTTTTCCTGTCCGAGCGGCAGGTGGTCCAGACGTTCTCCACGCACTGGGCGAGGACCACCGGGGGGCAGAAGGGTAGCTAGGATGGACAGACAGAAGAATCCCTCACTAGTTTCCATGCACTAAATTAGTCTGATTTCTCGTATAGTTAGTTTTTTTGTGTTTTCTTGTGTGCATGCACTCTCTCTATGCCGCGTGCCTCCCGTACACTGGGGGGCCCTTCATCCCTTTTAGTATAGATAAATGTATTGCATTTCCGGTTGACCTATAACATAACACCAGGCATCTGCGGCTCCACACAAGTAAACAGCCTAGCGCTGCAGTAACTGATGTCCGGTGTAATATTCACACATGTTAAAAATATTACACCTCTAATGGCTCTGCTGATGTTAAATAGCAGACAGTTGATTTTAGATTGTGCTACGGACATAATGCTACTACCAAGAATTAGAGATGTCGGATAATGGCTTTTTTGCCGATATCCGATATTGTCCAACTCTTAATTACCGATTTCGATATCAACCGATACCGATATATACAGTCGTGGAATTAACACATTATTATGCCTAATTTTGTTGTGATACCCCGCTGGATGCATTAAACAATGTAACAAGGTTTTCCAAAATAAATCAACTCAAGTTATGGAAAAAAATGCCAACATGGCACTGCCATATTTATTATTGAAGTCACAAAGTGCATTATAAATGATAAATGATAAATGGGTTGTACTTGTATAGCGCTTTTCTACCTTCAAGGTACTCAAAGCGCTTTGACACTATTTCCACATTTACCCATTCATACACACATTCACACACTGATGGCGGGAGCTGCCATGCAAGGCGCTAACCAGCAGCCATCAGGAGCAAGGGTGAAGTGTCTTGCCCAAGGACACAACGGACGTGACTAGGATGGTAGAAGGTGGGAATTGAACCCCAGTAATCAGCAACCCTTCGATTGCTGGCACGGCCACTCTACCAACTTTGCCACGCATTATTTTTTTTAACATGCCTCAAAACAGCAGCTTGGAATTTGGGACATGCTCTCCCTGAGAGAGCATGAGGAGGTTGAGGTGGGCAGGTTTGGGGGAGCGGGGGGGGGTTGGGTGTAGCGGGGGGTGTATATTGTAGCGTCCCGGAAGAGTTAGTGTTGCAAGGGGTTCTGGGTATTTGTTCTGTTGTGTTTATGTTGTGTTACGGTGCAAATGTTCTCCCGAAATGTGTTTGTCATTCTTGTTTGGTGTGGGTTCACAGTGTGGCGCATATTTGTAACAGTGTTAAAGTTGTTTATACAGCCACCCTCAGTGTGACCTGTATAGCTGTTGGCCAAGTATGCTTTGCATTCACTTGTGTGTGTGAAAAGCCGTAGATACTATGTGATTGGGCCGGCACGCAAAGGCAGTGCCTTTAAGGTTTATTGGCGCTCTGTACTTCTCCCTACGTCCGTGTACACAGCGGCGTTATAAAAAGTCATAAATTTTACTTTTTGAAATAGATACCGATAATTTCCGATATCACATTTCAAAGCATTTATCGGCCGATAATATCGGCAGTCCGATATTATCGGACATCTCTACCAAGAATGTATGGGAGCAGATGCAGGGCAGAAGCAAAGAAAGACCGGCGGCAGAGGTTTTCGAAGGAATTTTTGGATGGAGAATAATGGAAACAAAACTTTCCAATGTCTCCGAGTTAATTCATAAAGCTCCCTGAATTGATGGAAGGAGTTTTAAATACGAAAAAAAAGAGTTTGATGCCAGATGAAGGTTGCTATTGTTATGGACTATATTGCCAGTTGTGTGAAATACAGAGTTATTGTTAGTCCGTTCGGAGTGCACCAATGCAGCGTGTAGAGGTTTGTGTACGCTTTATTACTTGCCTTGTAATATACCTGCTTTGTTCTCTTTCATCTTTTTCGTATTTCCTTCGGGAGTCCAAACAGAAAAACTGTCAGCTAAGTTGCCAGAATAAAAAAAGAACTTGTACTGTTTTTCCATTCACAATATAATGTTGTAAAAACCAATGTAAATTTAAGACAAAAATTCTGGCAATTAAGCTGCCAGCTTTCACCGTAAAACCGCCTCCAAAAACCAGTGGTATTGTTTTTCTATTTACCGTAACATGTTGTAAAAAAAACAAAAAAAACACTATATTTTACAGTAAAATTTTGTAAATGTTAAGTTTTTACTGTAAAAGCGACAGTCTACTTAAAACAATTTATATAATTAATCATGAAATCCAGAGCCAAATTCCTACATTAGTCACTGTTACAAGTAGAGATGTCCGATAATATCGGACTGCCGATATTATTGGCCGATAAATGCTTTAAAATGTAATATCGGAAATTATCGGTATCGGTTTCAAAAAGTAAAATGTATGACTTTTTAAAACGCTGCTGTACAGAGTGGTACACGGACGTAGGGAAAAGTACAGAGCGCCAATAAACCTTAAAGGCACTGCCTTTGCGTGCCAGCCCAATCACATAATATCTACGGCTTTTCACACACACACAAGTGAATGCAATGCATATTTGGTCAACAGCCATAGAGGTCACACTGAGGATGGCTGTATAAACAACTTTAACACTGTTACAAATATGCGCCACACTGTGAACCCACACCAAACAAGAATGACAAACACATTTATCCTCACCGTAACACAACATAAACACAACAGAACAAATACCCAGAAACCATTGCAGCACTAACTCTTCCGGGACGCTACAATATACACCCCCCGCTAACCCCTACGCCTCCCCCCCAAATTGCATGTCCCAAATTCCAAGCTGCTGTTTTGAGGCATGTTAAAAAAAAAAGCACTTTGTGACTTCAATAATAAATATGGCAGTGCCATGTTGGCATTTTTTTCCATAACTTGAGTTGATTTATTTTGGAAAACCTTGTTACATTGTTTAATGCATCCAGCGGGGCATCACAACAAAATTAGCCATAATAATGTGTTAATTCCACGACTGTATATATCAGTATCGGTTGATATCGGAATCGGTAATTAAGAGTTGGACAATATCGGATATCGGCAAAAAAGCCATTATCGGACATCTCTAGTTATCTCTAGACACCTGCTCAGTGGTCTAGTGGTTAGAGTGTCTGCCCTGAAATCGGTATGACGTGAGTTCAAACCCCGGCCGAGACATACAAAAGACTATAAAAATGGGACCCATTACCCCCTGCTTGGCACTCAGCATCAAGGGTTGGAATTGGGGGTTAAATCACCAAAAATTATTCCCGGGCGCGGCCGCTGCTCACTGCTCCCCTCACCTCCCAGATGGGTCAAATGCAGAGAATAATTTCGCCACACTTGGTGTGTGTGTGACAATCATTGGTACTTTAACTTTAACTTTACAAGCGGCCCTCTGATGGCAGCCATAACTGCCATGTGGCCCTCAATGAAAACCAGTTTGAAATCCCTGGGCTTAGGTGTTTCCATGGACTGTTGGATGCTTATTTAGACCCGAACTATTTGACAAATTACATTCATTTAGTGCATGAACACGTACCGGCTGACCGTGTAACCCTTGAGAAAGTGCATTAGTTGTAGGCGAGCACAATGTACACCACTGGGCAATTGTCTTACCAGCTTCTTGCTGTTGGCAGGGGTCTCTTTCTCCCGTACCTGCGGTCCTGAACGATCCCTCTGTAGCATTATTAACTGACCAGCTAGATTCAACATGATGCTCTCTGCCATGCAGGCCTGAGGTAAGCCAACACAAAATCATGAAGATAGGACTATTTTTCTGAATGTGTGTGTCTTAATAAGTTACCTGCTGCGGGGCTTTCAGCGTGATGCCGGTCTCCGTGCGCACTGATGTGAGCGTGACAGAGACCACCAAAGCAGGATGAGGGATGTAGCGCGACATGGAGACTTCCTGCAGCAGCTCCACACTGACGGTCGGTTTTGGACTAGACCAGGAAAAAAAATACAAGTTCACATGATGTACGTCACGGGAACACAAAGAGTACCGCGACCCATTTCGTACCCGTCGCTCCTCCTCTCTATGCTATAGAGGCAGATGGAGCAGTCGGCTCTGAACAAGATGACCATGTCTCGGAAAACGTTGAGCAGCAGCGTGTCGGATTGCAGCTTGGTGACCGAGGCGAAGGCGTTGTCCAGGTTGGACGAGCGCTGATATAGCCTCAGCTACGCGGGAGAGAAAACACTTTGTGAACACCAAGAGGCCGTATAAATATAATAAAATAAGGTCTCACCTCCTCTTGCTGGTCTATGAAATTGTAACAGGCCACCACCACAAAGTCGTTCCACCACGCCAGACCACCTGTCACCGTCATGTTCTGCTCCTACAAACCAAACGCAGACTTTGGATTCTATTACTGAGCATACCAAAGTGGAAGTTTCAGCAGGCATTTTTAATACAGTATATTTTAAAACAATAGAAAGTAAATTTGTGATGCACTTGAGAGCAGTGAGTGCACAGCTTGTATAGCATTGAGTCAACACACTGCCATTATTAAGCCTCTTGGACATGAAATTCACCAGAGCTGCACAAGTTGTACGGTAATCGGAGTCCTCCATGATGACATCACAATGTTCAGACTTCTGGAGCCTTCCTTCTGCCAAAGCGCATGTTGGAATTCACGTGTACCCTCAATGAACTACAGCTCCCCATTAGCAACAGCACTCATGCAGCTGCAGATTATGATGCTACCATCACCATACTCGATTAAAGACTAGATACTTTCTTTCCTTCTTAAGTTCCGTCGTCCTTTCCTTTTCTAATTTCCGTGCGTCCTTCTGCCCTTCTTTTTCCTAAATTCCTTTTCTAACTTCTTTCTTTTCTTCATTCATTCCTAAATTCCTTCAGAACGTCCTTATTTCCTTCCTAATGTTTTTCCTTCCTAATTGATTACCTACCTTCCTTCTTTTCTTTACACCCTTATTTCTTCCAATGTATTACCTTCCTTTCTTCCCTAATTTCCTTCCTTTTTTCTTTCCTAGCTTCCCTCCTTCATTTCTTCCTTCCTTCTTAATTTCTGTTCGTCCGTCTTTCATGTTTTCCTAACTTTATTTGTAACTTCCTTCCTAATGTCCTTCTTTCCTTCCTAATTCCCTTAATTCCCTAATTTCCTTACTTCTTTCCTTTCAAATGTTCTTCCTTCCCAATTTATTACCGATATTCCTTATTTCCTTCCTTTCCTCTTTTCTTCCTAATGTACTACTTACCTTCCTTCCTTTCTTTCTTGTTTCCTTTCTTAGCTTCCGTCCTTAATTCCTTTTTTCCTAGTTTCCTTTCTTCCTTCCTTTCCTAATTTCTGTCCGTCCTTTGCTTTTCCTAACTTTATTTGTAACTTCCCTTCTAATGTCCTTCTTTTCTTCTTCATTTTAGTTTCTTCCTTAATTTCCTTCCTAATGTTCTTCCTTCTTTCCTTTCTAATTTCCCTCCTTTATTCCTTCCTAAAGTTCTTCTTAATTTCTTTTCTAAAGTTTTTCCTTCTTAATTTATTCCCACCTTACTTCCTAACGTATAAACTTTCTTCTTTTTTTCCTTATTTATTTTTTCTCTACTAGCTTCCTTCCCTATTTCTTTTCTCCTAGCTTCCTACCTTCATTATTTCCTTTCTTTCTTCCTTATTTCCTAATTTCCTTCTGTTAATATGTTCCCTAACTTTCTTCTTTCCTTCCTTCTTTCATAACTTCCTTCTTAACTTCCTAATTTCCTTCTTTCCCTGCTAATGTTCTTCCCTTATTTGCTTCCAAATGTATTACCTTCTTTCCTTCCTTCTCAATATATTACTTTCCTTACTTCTTAATTTATTACCTTCTTTCCTTCCTTCTGTCACAGTGCATGCTGGAATTAATGTTTCTCCTCAATGAATCATGCTTGACCGTAGGCAAGACAATTATCTTGTGTTGCCAACTATTTAGACAGTAACAGCTGTGTGAGTGACTACTACCATTTCTATAGTGTTATCCTCTGAGAAGATATACTGTATAGAAAATAGTTGCTGAAATCCCCTTTGGGAAGACACGGTATATTCTAAATTTGCATACCTGAGTGATGTTTCCAAAGAGTTTCCACTTCCTTGTGAACAAAGAGTAGTGTGCAAAGCCACGTCGCCCTGCTACAGCCATGCACTGCCCAGCTGTGTTGATGGCTGCAAACTGCACACAAAAAGAACATCATGACATGCAGTAAATAAAGGCAATTAAAGTGTACTAGCCACAACTTAAAGCACTGTGCCTTACCCGTATAGGCCAGTTACTCTCGAGGTATGTGCTATGAATCTGTAGGAAAGAGCATACAATTAATGCTGACTGAAAAGAAGGAGCATCACTAAATAGCTTACCTGGACCACATGCCAGTGCTTGTGTCCCAGTAAAGTGCTGAGTCCCTGAGAGAGCGAGGAGTCCGGGTGGTGGTGGTGGTGCGGTGGGCTTCCGTCGTGCAGGTGCAAGCGTGAGTGCTGTTGCGTCTCAGAGCTGTTGTGCGCCTGCGCCGGGTCGCCGCAGGTCAGGTAAAGGCGGTCCTCGCCATGCAGAAGCACTTGCTCCTGGTTACTCTGTGCAGAAAGAAACTTGTATGTCTTGACTGGACATTGAATGCACCACGCGTTGTGTTTGGTCACTTACCGTGCATGGGTTGACCGTGAGGGCGCTCTTGATGAAGTGGAACTGTAGGATGCCCGCCTGCAGGGAAGATGGTGGAGGTGACACGGTCTCCTCTTCTTGCTGCGCCTCCTCCTGCTTAATCTTTACGCGTTTGGTGTGCAGCACCCACAGATGGTAGCCCTCCGCACCCCAGCTCTGCACCAGAGGCATCTTTCAGTACACAAAACTTTCTAAATACACATTATAAAAATGGCCAAGAGTACAAACCATAGAGCTGATTTTAAGGGGATCCTTCTTGGTGCCATCGGAGCGATACCTGCTCAAGAAAACACAAATGTTAAGACTCCATGTGTATGTTTGCCAAAAGAAAAAAGAAAGGTGTCAACAATGTTCCACTCCTGTCCTTAAGGGGGTAGTAATGTGTATTACAAAATAGTACACATGGAAACAGCTGTGTTCGTGTTGATGTGCGTCCACCCACGCAAAGTCCTCTCCGAGCGTGCAGATGAGTTGAGCTCCAAAGACGCTCCACAGCGACAGGCCGCCACACTCCCACGTAACCATGGCAACGCTATAGTCGGGGGACCAGCATATGAGCTTGACCGGACCCGTCTTGTTGTAGATGTCTATGGGAACATACAATTACATTGAAGACTTCCTTTTAAAAAGGTCCGCCATTAGGCAAAATATACTTTCTTTTTTTTTCAATTGAGCATTGATTGTGCTAAAATGTATGCATGCAATCATACATACACGCAGTAAATACGGATCTTTAAAACACACAGTATATAATTAATTGTGGCGCACCGCCACTGCAAAATAAAACAAACCACACCTTAATAATTAGAGGTTTTATGTGAAAACAAATGTAAGCCCTTTTGGCTGTCTGCCGAAAGACTGATCAGCGAAACAGCACTGCCCAAACGATTGTTTAAAGCGGAGGCAGCATGTCTGCGATGTGGAGGTATTTAAATGTATTTATTTATTTGTTATTATTCTTCGGTCAATGGTCAACAAAATAAACAAACAGTTGTACATTCATAGATTGAAAATGAAAATGTTGCAGACCAAAAGGGTTTAGGCTGAAGTTGAACACTTATTGCGCCGAACCCTATAAACAATGTCAAGTACAAGATGAACTTCCGAAAATTATGAAATGTCCTTTGTACAACATATTATAAATACACATTATACACAACATAAACACAGTTCAATTATATAAACAGTAAAGGCATGTGAAATATCCTCGTACACATCCTCTGCACCAATTATGTACTATATACAAACAATCCATTATTATTTATATCCCACATTTAGTTTTTAATTAACATTGATCATAGTATTAACTACAGTGTTGACTCAAGAGTGATATATTTTTCCAAGATATATAAATGTGCAATGTGCAAAGAGGGCAGTGGCCCTCCATAAAAGGAGAGAAATCTGTGGGAAACCCTGCATGTACATAGAAGCTAATTGTTTTTCTATTTAGAACAATGTAAACAAAGCACACAGGTGAAAGGCCTGTCTCACCCACCCACAAACCAAAGAGGGCACCAAACCAGAAGAATAACAGCAATAAATAGGCAAGTAAAAAGATAACAATGAAAAAAGTGCTCCTTAGTATTAAGTGTAAGTATTAAATGACAATCATATGATTTATAATAAAGTAAATAAATATAATGGAGCTGTGTGTCTGATCTCAACATAATTCAATAATACTGACTGCTCAGTAGTAATAACTGGGAATAGTTTTAAGTCTATTCAAGCATGTTGACACAGGGTCCCAGATGAAAAATAATTTATCCCTCGATCCCCTAAGTGAATATTTAAATTTTTCTAACTGAATGTGTCTTATAGCACTTTTAAACTGTCTAAATTCCATCATCCAGGCTAAACACGCTTCCAATACTCTATTGTGGGAACTTTGAAACATATTCAAAAGTGTTATAAAATACTTCAATGTGGGGCCTTTAAAGTACTTGTATTGTCCGATAGCCTTAAAGGCCTACTGAAATGAATTTTTTTTTATTTAAACGGGGATAGCAGATCCATTCTATGTGTCATACTTGATCATTTCGCGATATTGCCTTATTTATAAAGGATTTAGTATAGAACGACGACGATAAAGTTCGCAACTTTTGGTCGCTGATTAAAAAAAGCCTTGCCTGTACCGGAAGTAGCGTGACGTCACAAGTTGAAAGTCTCCTCACATTTCCCCATTGTTTACACCAGCAGCGAGAGCGATTGGGACCGAGAAAGCGACGATTACCCCATTAATTTGAGCCAGGATGAAAGATTCGTTGCTGACGAACGTGAGAGTGAAGTATTAGAGTGCAGTGCAGGACGCATCTTTTTTCGCTCTGACCGTAACTTAGGTACAAGGCCTCATTGGATTCCACACTCTCTACTTTTTCTATTGTGGATCACGGATTTGTATTTTAAACCACCTCGGATACTACATCCTCTTGAAAATGAGAGTCGAGAACGCGAAATGGACATTCACAGTGACTTTTATCTCCACGACAATACATCGGTGAAGCACTTTAGCTACGGAGCTAACGTGATAGCATCGGGCTTAACTGCAGATAGAAACAAAAGAAATAAACCCCTGACTGGAAGGATAGACAGAAAATCAACAATACTATTAAACCATGGACCTGTAACTACACGGTTAATGCTTTCCAGCCTGGCGAAGCTTAACAATGCTGTTGCTAACGACGCCATTGAATCTAACTTAGCTACGGACCTCGACAGAGCTATGATAAAAACATTAGCTCTCCACCTACACCAGCCCTCATCTGCTCATCAACACCGTAGCTCACCTGCGTTCCAGCGATCGACGGAGCGACAAAGGACTTTACCCGATCATCGATGCGGTCGGCGGCTAGCGTCGGATAGCGCGTCTGCTATCCAAGTCAAAGTCCTCCTGGTTGTGTTGCTGTAGCCCAGGGGTCGGCAACCCGCGGCTCCGGAGCCGCATGCGGCTCTTTGATCACTCTGATGCGGCTCAGCAGCTTACTTGCTGAACCCCCCAATTTTCCCGTGAGACTTCCGGATTTCAGTGCCTCTCGCAGAAAACTCCCGGGATTAATATTCACCGACTTTCACCCTTACGGCTATAATAAGGGCGTGCCATGATGGTACAATATTTGGCGCCCTCTACAATCTGTATTAATAGAGTGCCAGCCCAACACTTGTTATAAAATATACATCTTCTGCTTGCACACGTACCTGACAGCAAGGCATACTTGGTCAACAGCCACACAGGTTACACTGACGGTGGTCATATAAAACAACTTTAACACTCTTACTAATAATGCGCCACACTTTGAACCAAAATCAAACAAGAATGAGAAACACATTTCGGGAGAACATTTGCACCTTAACACAACATAAACACAACAGAACAAACACCCAGAATCCCATGCAGCCCTGACTCTTCCGGGCTACATTATACACCCCTGCTACCACCAAACCCCGCCCCCACCCCAACCCTGCTCCCTCACACATAAACCCCCCCGTTCGTCGGTTGAGATGGGCGGGGTTTGGAAGCGGGGGTGTATAATGTATCCCGGAAGAGTTAGGGCTGCATGGGATTCTGGGTATTTGTCCTGTTGTGTTTATGTTGTGTTACGGTGCAGATGTTCTCCCGAAATGTGTTTGTCATTCTTGTTTGGTGTGGGTTCACAGTGTGGCGCATTATTAGTAAGAGTGTTAAAGTTTTTTTTATACCGCCACCGTCAGTGTAACCTGTGTGGTTGTTGAGCAAGTATGCCTTGCTGTCACCTACGTGAGCAAGCGGAAGCCCCATTCAACATGTGGCTGATCAGGCACGCTGGTTGTAGTGGGCGCTATATGCTGTACCATCACGGCACGCATGACGCTGGCAAACGCTTTTCATTTAAAACCCGCGTGCCGCACCAGCTTAGAAATTCCATAAAAAAGTGTGGGCAGCGTGTCTGAGACCCCTGGTTTATACATAGCACAAAGCAAAAAAAAAACTTCGTATGCAGTGTTATTTCATTTAAAATTTCAAACATTTTTTGCGGCTCCCATTGTTTTCTATAATTTGTGAAACTGGTGAAAATGGCTCTTTGACTGGTAAAGGTTGCCGACCCCTGCTGTAGCCAGACGCTAATACACCGATCGCATCTACAGCTTTCTTCTTTGCAGTCTCCATTGTTCATTAAACAAATTGCAAAAGATTCACCAACACAGATGTCCAGAATACTGTGGAATTTTGCGATGAAAACTGAGCTTTTTGTATTGGATACAATGGCGTCCCAATACTTCCGTTTCAACCATCGACGTCACGCGCAGACGTCATCATACCTAGACGTTTTCAACCGGAAGTTTCGCAGGAAATTTAAAATTGCACTTTATAAGTTAACCCGGCCGTATTGGCATGTGTTGCAATGTTAAGATTGCATCATTGATATATAAACTATCAGACTGCGTCGTCGGTAGTAGTGGGTTTCAGTAGGCCTTTAACTCATGTTCAATGAGCCCAAAGTGATGCTTGTGCTGAGCTCCACAAGGGGGAGCTGTGTCATTATTGGACTGCTGACTCCCAAGTGTTTGAGAGAAAGAATGAGACCACTGAATACCTGGGTAGTGTTTTGGGGTGAGCTCCAGCTTGTGGGAGAGCTGCATAGATCCGGTTGCCGTGTCAATCATGTAGACCAGCACTGAGCCGCTGTAAAGGGCGTTCTGATTAGTGCACATCTTGCAATACGTAGATGACTTGTTGTAGTATGTATGCAGAAAACAATGGCTACGTCTACTCAAAGCAAGGTACAGTATAGGAAAGAGAGAAAGACGCCTGTCGACTTGGCAGACGTCCAATGTAGGGAGACGTTTCTGACATGCACACACTAGGGAGCCTGGGCAAACACAGGCCGACACATACACACCCGGCACACTCAGCAATTACCCTCTGTGGCACACAAGCAAACACGCATGCAGATTCCAGCACTGCATTGTGGCCACCTACCTTGCGCACCCAAATGCCATCAGTCTGTACTTGTTGTTGACGGCCAGGCATGTGCCATCGCTCACATCTGCGGCCCAGACGCCCTGCAGTTGCTGGACACACAGGAGTTGGGATTTAGGGATTGGATTCATTTGATGTACAAATGAAAAAAACTCACACTGCCTGAGAGAGGTTATTGAGAGGTGACCGATGAGACGACTGAGAAACAGGAAGTTAGTGTTTAAAAACAAATTTGCAACGATTAGAGAGTGAAATCTTCTCCCGAGTGGCGAGAACACCGTTTGCTAACAAGAGCAGGCAATAGTTCCAACAATAATGTCGGATAGCAGCGGAGTCCTCTGTTAGATCTTAGCCTAGTGGGCTAGCATAACAGAAATGTCCCGAAATAGATACTGTACATTTGCAGAATTGTTCTAAGTCTTGCTGTTTTTAGGTTAAGAAAAAAGATATAAAGTGTTAATTTCTTTTACACCCTCTTGAGATAGTTAAGAATGATCCTTTAACAAGCCTCGCGCTGTATACGCTACATCGGGGGGTGTCCAAAGTGTGACCAGGAGGCCAAATACGACAAGTTGTTTGCACACAGCATATTGTTCAAATAAAATCAAACAAAAACCAACAGTAAAAATGTAAGAAAAAGAGCAAAAAGATGTAACGTAATAGGAAAAAGGCTGACATTTTGATAGTAATTAATAATAATACGCTTTGATACTTATAACACAAAGCTGACAATGTTTGGTTTGAAATAGAAATGTCTGTTTTGGGAAATGTTTAACAAATAGAAAAAAAATTCTAAATGGCCCTCGCTTGATTTGACTTTTTAGTATTCGGTGAAAATAGCTCAGACATGCAAGTCAAATGATACATGGATATCATTTTTTTAAAGTTACATATTTACACATTAATTGCCTTGATGTCGCTTCAGTTAATGTGTACATTTTACATGTTACTGCACCGTGGGTCTCGCAATTGAAAAACTTCTGCCCACATGTGGCAGATCTGACAATACAGCAGCCATTGACTTAACTTATTTTTACTGAAATGAATGTTCGGAATAAAACTTGACAACTGAAACAGTTCAGAATGTGAAAATGGTCTGCAAAGTTTATGAAGCCTTCAAAAAGGTCGACATTAACACTGGAATTAAAATGATTTACGTATGGCAAATTGACCAGTATGTATTTTTTTGGTACAATCTATTGTAGAGAGTCTTTTCTTACTTGAACCATGGCTTTTTACATGTCAAAATCCTAAAGAGGATTTCTTTCAGCAGCTTGGCATGCATACAGTTAGAGATGTCCGATAATATCGGACTGCCGACATTATCGGCCGATAAATGCTTTAAAATGTAATATCGGAAATGATCGGTATCGGTTTCAAAAAGTAAAATTTATGACTTTTTATAATCTCCCGGGGTAACCATTCTCCCGAATTTCTCCCGATTTCCACCCAGACAACAACATTGGGAGCGTGCTTTAAAGGCACTGCCTTTGCGTGCCGGCCCAATCACATAATACCTACGGCTTTTCACACACACACAAGTGAATGCAAGGCATACTTGATCAACAACCATACAGGTCACACTGAGGGTGGCCATACAAACAACTTTAACACTGTTACAAATATGCGCCACACTGTGAACCCACCCCAAACAAGAATGACAAACACATTTTGGGAGAACATCCGCACCGTAACACAACATAAACACTACAGAACAAATACCCAGAACCCCTTGCAGCACTAACTCTTCCGGGACGCTACAATATACACCCCCCTCAACCCCGCCCACCTCAACCTCTCTCAGGGAGAGCATGTCCCAAATTCCAAGCTGCTGTTTTGAGGCATGTTAAAAAAAATAATGCACTTTGTGACTTAAATAATAAATATGGCAGTGCCATGTTGGCATTTTTTTCCATAATTTGAGTTGATTTATTTTGGAAAACCTTGTTACATTGTTTAATGCATCCAGCGGGGTATCACAACAAAATTAGGCATAATAATGTGTAGGGCTGAAATGACGCGTCGACATAGTCGACGTCATCGGTTTTGTAAATACGTCGATGCCGTTTTTGTGCGTCGACGCGTCGCATATTTACGTCACACTACCGTCATGGCGGAGCGCAAAGCAGACGATGCGAGCGAGGGGAAAAAAGCACGCCAAAAGTCGTCAAAAGTGTGGGAGTATTTCAATAAACGGCCTAATAATCAGAGGTGGGTAGTAACGCGCTACATTTACTCCGTTACATCTACTTGAGTAACTTTTGGGATAAATTGTACTTCTAAGAGTAGTTTTAATGCAACATACTTTTACTTTGACTTGAGTATATTTATAGAGAAGAAACGCTACTTTTACTCCGCTACTTTTACTCCGCTACTTTTATCTACATTCAGCTCGCTACTTGCTACTAATTTTTATCGATCTGTTAATGCACGCTTTGTTTGTTTTGGTCTGTCAGACAAACCTTCATAGTGCCTGCGTTTCAACAAATACAGTCACTGGTGAGGTTCACTCCGTTCCACCAATCAGATGCAGTCACTGGTGACGTTGGACCAATCAAACAGAGCCAGGGGTCACATGACCTGACTTAAACAAGTTGAAAAACTTATTCGGGTGTTACCATTTAGTGGTCAATTGTACGGAATATGTACTGTACTGTGCAATCTACTAATAAGAGTTCCAATCAATCAATCAAAAGTGTGAAGGAAAAAAAAAACTTTTTTATTTCAACCGTACATCCAGTCAAAAGCCTAAAGACTGACTGCACAGTTCCTGTCCTCACAATAAAAGTGCCGCTCCATCGCGCCTGCGCTTTCAAAATAAGAGTCTCCGAAAGCCAACGCAAACAAGCTAGCAAGCTACGGAGTTTGCCGCCAATGTATTTCTTGTAAAATGTATAAAAACGAATATGGAAGCTGGACAAATAAGATGCCAAAAACCAACCACTTTCATGTGGTATTAGACAGGAAGGAGGAACTTTTTTTCTCCTCCATTTGAAAACGTGGATGTTATCAGCACTACTGTCTGATTACAATCAATGCAAGTCATCAGAATCAGGTAATACACCAACTTATATATATACTTCCGTTTTGCACGTTATCAGCACTACTGTCTGATTACAATCAATGCAAGTCATCAGAATCAGGTAATACACCAACTTATATATATATTTCCATTTTGCACTTTTTTGTATTGGATGTTTATCTTTATTTTTGCACATTTTAAAGCAAAATAAGCAATACTTTTACTTTTGAAATGCTAATACTATTGCAGAATATTAAGATTTGCACTGGATGTTTACTTTTATATTTGCACATTAAAAAGCAAATAAGCTACTTTTAATTTTGTTAAATGTTAAAAGTTTTTAATGTTTACATTGTTACAGAATATTTTGTCATGTTGTTGTCAATGTTGACTGAGTGGCCATACTTTTTTTTTTGTAAATAAAAGCCATGCCTTTTGAAAAAACTGGCCTACATTTATTTTTTCATCTTCATTTTAAATTAAAAAAATAATCGGTAAAAGGAAAAATAATATATAGATTAATCAAAAAAATAATCTACAGATTAAGCGATTAATCGAAAAAAATTATCTATAGATTAATCGATAGAAAAATAATCGTTAGCTGTAGCCTTAATAATGTGTTAATTCCACGATTGTATATATCGGTATCGGTTGATATCGGAATCGGTAATTAAGAGTTGGACAATATTGGAATATCGGATATCGGCAAAAAAGCCATTATTGGACATCTCTACATACAGTACATACTAAGGAATATGGCTGCACCAAATACATTACATGACCTATCTCAAACTAATTATTTCCTGTCACCATGTCCTTGTGAGAGAAACCATTTCAGCATAAGACAGCATGTTGTCTCATTAAGCCTCATCGTGTATGCTCGGTTATATCAACACACGCATTCTTACATCCGCAGTGATGCTGCTGCTTAGGGGCGTGATGAAGCCCAGGCGTCCATCACTCAGTACCACAGCAAAGCCGTCCAGGGTCTCGCAGTACTCCATGCAGCGGATGTGAACACCTTCCAGGTCCAGGGACGGGCCACCTTCACATGTATAAAATAATACTTTATACAGAACAAAGAGAGGACATATTTGTTGAGTAAAAATCTGTGCAGCGTGTTTCACCTCGAGCAGACTGGAGGTCTAGAGAGAAGGGGATGGTGGTGAGGCAGATGGCCTTGCGTCCGTTGCCGCCGAGCCCGTCCCAGTGCAACACGTGGAGGTAGCCGTCTGCCGTGCACACCAGCAGCTCCTCATGGAGGGACTGTAGACTAGCAAGAAGAAATGCAGTTTATTAGAGAGTGTAAAAGTGTGCCTGTGCCATACAAAAGGCCACAGAGTGCATTGTCTTTGAACTGTAATCACAGCTAAAGATAACACGACCAAGAGAACAGTGCAGAGGAGGGAAATTCTCCTGGCAAAACTGTGAAAATATCAAATGCGCCCACTCAACGCCCGCGCAAGCAAGCTGTCTCTGTTGAGCGATAACTGGGCTGAGTAACGGCTGTCAAATGAAGACGGCGGATGAAGTGACGCTGGAGACCAACACAATGGCTGACAGGAGACACGCAGTGTAACAAAAGGAGACAACAGTCAGCAAATAAAGAGTGTGCGATGCAACGGCGAGCATTGCAGTTTACACTTACTGTGCAGTCAAGGGCACGTGTTCTGGAATGTGGGCTGCTCCGATTATAAATTAACAAGACAGAGAACGTTGAGGAAATAGCCAAAAGCTGATTTTGTCTCATCTGACGAAACAGATGCTCTTGTTTTAATCAGTAAAACTACTATTCATTTAAATCTTTAGTTTTTTGCCCTCAAAGTCCTCCTGTGTGCCACTGTCTAGACCATTTTACTTGAGTTTGTAAACATTAATAAAATAAAAGATTTTGAGAAAATAAAAATATTGACCTAATCCCTCTGATAACACGCCTTCCCCTTACATGTCGTGGACTGACTGAGACAATGCTGACACTCCAACAGTTGCTATATTATCCCTTTCTTATTTACTTACCATAAATTCTGGACTATAAGCAGCTACTTTTTTCCTAAGCTTTGAACCCTGTGGCTTATAAAACAGATGGAATTTTCTTGCCTACGGCGGGCAATAAAGCAAAGAGCTTTCAACTATCACATGCAAAGACACTTAAATGCTGTGTTATTGTTAATGATATGGCGCCATTTTTTTTTAGACGAGTTCGCTCACTGCAAGTGTAGCTTGATAAATGGCTGTGAGTTTTTCCTGCTGTTTAAAGCTTTGGACCGGAAGTAGAAGTACCGTTCTCTCTTCTAATCATCTATAGTGTTTCTACTCGTAAGGATTCATCACTCCAACAATGTTTGTAAGTTTTATAACTAAAACAATTCTTACATACTAAACCGTCCCATGCGTTTTCGTGTGTATATTTGTACGCGCTATAATAATGTAATGAAGCTAGCATCGTTAGCATTAGCTAATACGTTTAAGAGTGTCTGTGTTAGTATTATTTCCTTACAACGGAATACTTTTTGTATTGTTCGTTTCACAAATTCCTAAGTAAATTGAGTCTGTTAAGATCAGTGTTTTTCAACCTTTTTTGAGCCAAGGCAAAAAATGTTCATAAAAAAAATACAGAGGCACACCACCAACAGAAAAAGTTAAAAAATTAAACTCCACCAGGTTGTTGTGCCTTATTTTGAGTTTGTTGTTTTTTCCTGTGTGTAGTGCTTTAGCTCCTGTCTTGCGCTGTTATTTTGATGACCCTTCCTGTTTTGTTGGTGTTCTCCTGTAGCAGCTTCACGCCTTCCTTTGAGTGCTACTGCCCGCACCTGCTTTTTTTTTCGCAATCAAGACTATTGAAGTTGTGCGTACGCTATCCTTCTTTGTGGGGACATTGTTGATTGTCATGTCATGTACAGATGTACTTTCTGGACGCCGTCTTTGCTCCACATGCCGTAAGTTTTTGCTGTCGTCCAGCATTCTGTTTTTGTTGACTTTGTAGTCAGTTCAGTTTTACTTTTGTTTTAAATAGCCATCCTTATGCTTCAGTGCCTTTTCCTAGCGGGACTTGCCTTTTGTTAATTTTTGGTTTAAGCGTTACATACCTTTTTACCTGAACACTGTCTCCCGCTGGGCTCTGCATATTGGGATCACGACAAACCATCCTCGACGCGTTCCAACTTCTACAAAGCAATGAACTACCTGCTGCCACCTACTGATATGGAGTATTACAAGATTACTCTGCCAAGCTCTACACAGCACAGGCACTAGACAACGGCACATTATTATGATTATTATTATTATTATGACAGCCATCAGACTGTATAACGCATATGTTCCTTCTTGACTGCACTTAAATGTAGAATATATGTAGAATATATTTATATTATTCATATATTATATATTATATATCTTGTATTATTTATTATTATTGTTGTGTATTGTGAGCGAACTCTGGTGCTGAATTTCCCCCAGGGATCAATAAAGTACTTTCTATTCTATTTCTTATTGATTTGCAAAAAATATTTTTTGGACCAATTAGGTGAAGTTGCATAATTTCCCACGGCACACCAGACAATATCTCACGGCACACTAGAGGTGGCTTCCGCAGCGAGTGGGTCAATGACGATGACTTCTGTTTTCTTTCATCAGCCGTTTTACTGTCATGTGAAAGGCACTGTTTGGGAACAATTAAAGTAGGTAAATAAATATTTAGAATTATTATTTATTTGTGTAAATAACTCATTACTGCAACATATATACCTGTGGATTATAGTCTGGTGCGGTTAATATATGGAAGAACAGAAATGTTCCCAAAATTTAGTGGGTGCGGCTTATACACCGGTGCGCTCTAGAGTCCAGAAAATGCGGTACGTAATACCTCATTAATAGCTGCTTACTTTCTGCCCAGTGGGTCCATCTACACTTAAAATGTACTAAGTGTAAACATTTTAAGCGCTCCCCCATCTGGCCAACATATGTAATAACAAGTGAGTGTAAGAAATTGAAATGCGCCCCCTTTGGCCAAAATTAATACAAAATTAATAAATATGTATATAGAGACATACTATAATAACTTGAAGTAAATAATGACGATTAAAAACCAATTATAAAACAAAAAATTGTGTCGATTTTTTCCTTATAAAATCGGGAACAATTTGTCATATTCTTTCTGTTTCTGTAATACTGCAATATTTTCTCAGAAACCTATTACTTTTTTTATGTAAAAGTATTACTTTTTAAAGCAAAATGGTGACATTTGTCAGATACAATTCCGACTTGTATCACAATATTGCCAATTTGTGTGTCGTTCTTGTAAAATAGTGACATTTGTTGAGTAAAATTATGACTTTTGTCATAATTTTGCCAAGTAAAATTTCGATTTTTATTATAATATTGGCAACATTTTAAAGTTTTCTTATAAAATTGTGACTTTTGTCGAGTAAAATTAGAACTATTTTCATAAAATTGCCAAAATTTGAAGCTTTTCTCGTAGAATTGCGATTGTTAGAGTAAAATTCCAACTTTTGTCATAATATTGCACAAATAATCCGTTTTTTTTGTATAATTTTGACATATGAAATAAGTGTGTGTAAACATTTGAAGTGCTCCCCCATCTGGCCAACATATGTAATGACAAGTGAGTAATGACAAGTGAGTGTCTGATTCTGGCTTGCTCTTGGCGTGTAACATGTTTAGCCTCATCTCTCAGTGGAGCGGTGTTTGTGATTGGCATTAAAAGGCATTCATCGGTAATGGTGATTACATTCTTTTTCACGAAAATTGTTTGACTCTAATCGGTGGCCGATCAATTGGCAAATCCCTAAATAATACTTAAAAAACTGAACAAAAAACAGAAACAAATGTATGTCTGCATCAGCTAGGTAAATAGCACAGCAGCCAACCAATCACCGAGCGCCATCTTCACGTAGCGAACAAAGCAAACGCAGCAAAGATGAATAGATTAAAAAAAAATCAGCCTACCTGGTGATGGGGGCCTCCAGATCAACAGGCTTCTTTATCTCGAGTGACAAAGCAGGGGCACACTGCTCCTCCTTCAAACCCGGTGTTACCTTCACGCGAGGGCTCCCCCTGTTCCAGCACATGAGGATAAACGCAAGAAAGGATATGTCACCACTTGCCCACATCTGCTGGTACGCCATTTCAGAATGTGAAACACAAGCGATTGTTTCCGTGGCTCTCTTGTATGTTGATATTTGAGACGAGAAGGTGGAGGCCCTTACTTTGGGTAGACTGGCTCGTAGAGGTACTTGTCATCCCCACCGCCGAGCACAGAGAACAGGAGGATGTAGCCTTTGGCGGTCTGGAAACACAAAGAAAAACGTTGAATTAACATCAGGTATCCAGGAGATCGCAAAAAGCCGCTGCCTGACCAGGGCTCAGAAAATATGCAGAGACTCCTCCCACCCCCACCAAGGACTGTTTTCACTGCTGGACTCTAGAAAGACGTTCCGTAGCCTCCGTAGCAGAACCTCCAGGTTCTGTAACAGCTTCATCCCTCAGGCCGTAAGACTCTTGAACGCATTAAAATAATCCCTTCAATTCCCCCTAAAAATGGATTAACTCGCTGGAATATAAAGACAATATAACATACATCCATAAACGTGGATGCATATGCAAAAGTGCAATATATTTATCTGTACAGTAATCTATTTATTTATATCTGCACCTTATTTCTTTTTTATCCTGCACTACCATGAGCTAATGCACCGGAATTTTGTTCTTATCTGTGCTGTAAAGTTCAAATTTGAATGTAAATAAAAAGAAAGTCTAAGTCTAAGTCTAAGAATACGTTTGCCTCTAATATTTTTGTGATAAAAGTCATTCATGGTTTAAATAAAGTTGGTATGGTATGGTTTCAAGTGTGTCAAAGGGCTTCTGATACACTTCTCTTTAATTAAGCAAATATGGTGTGTAGAGTTTTATACAAGGATTCACCCATCAGTATTGGCCGATTTCTGTGGGAAAAGTACTTGATCGGCCATTGCTGATTAATGCCAAGCACAGAAGCCACCTTTGGCTGAAACTATCTTTTGTCCTTTGGCTAACAGAGGCAGCTAGCAGCTACCAGTCTGACAGGAGTCACTCCTCTAAGTTAATAACCATCTCCTCTTTTGCGGCACATAAACTGCATTTCTTAGTATCTTAAGTCCCATTATCACTGGAGAAAAAAAACAGCGTATCAAAACACGTATTGGTATGTCAGACTTAGCCTTGTCGTGGTTTAACTCTTATCTTACTGACAGGATGCAGTGCGTTTCCCATAATAATGTGACCTCGGACTATGTTAAGGTAACGTGCGGAGTTTGGTTCTTGGACCTGCACTCTTAAGTATTTACATGCTGCCGCTAGGCGACATCATACGCAAATACGGTGTTAGCTTTCATTGTTATGCTGATGACACCCAACTCTACATGCCCCTAAAGCTGACCAACACGCCGGATTGTAGTCAGCTGGAGGCGTGTCTTAATGAAATTAAACAATGGATGTCCGCTAACTTTTTGCAACTCAACGCCAAGAAAACGGAAATGCTGATTATCGGTCCTGCTAAACACCGACATTTATTTAATAATACCACCTTAACATTTGACAACCAAACAATTACACAAGGCGAATCAGTAAAGAATCTGGGTATTATCTTCGACCCAACTCTCTCCTTTGAGTCACACATTAAGAGTGTTACTAAAACGGCCTTCTTTCATCTCCGTAATATCGCTAAAATTCGTTCTATTTTGTCCACTAGCGACGCTGAGATCATTATTCATGCGTTCGTTACGTCTCGTCTCGATTACTGTAACGTATTATTTTCGGGTCTCCCTATGTCTAGCATTAAAAGGGGGGGGGGGCACAGGTCCGGTGGCCATGGATGAAGTGCTGGCTGTCCAGAGTCGGGACCCAGGGTGGACCGCTCGCCTGTGCATCGGCTGGGAACATCTCTGCGCTGCTGACCCGTCTCCGCTCGGGATGGTTTCCTGCTGGCCCCACTATGGACTGGACTCTTACTATTATGTTGGATCCACTATGGACTGGACTCTCACAATATTATGTCAGACCCACTCGACATCCATTGCATTCGGTCTCCCCTAGAGGGGGGGGGGGTTACCCACATATGCGGTCCTCTCCAAGGTTTCTCATAGTCATTCACATCGACGTCCCACTGGGGTGAGTTTTTCCTTGCCCTTATGTGGGCTTTGTACCGAGGATGTCGTTGTGGCTTGTGCAGCCCTTTGAGACACTTGTGATTTAGGGCTATATAAATAAACATTGATTGATTGATTGAAAAAGACTAAACATGTTGTACGCTTGACAGAGCAAGCATGTTAATATATAAACTAGCCACTAAGCTAGTTTGAAACAACAGAAAAATTAAGTGCTTAGTAAACTTTAAGATGTGTAGATGGAACCACAGCTAGTAACAGGAAATAAACAGGTAGATTAATAAGAGTCTAGGAGACAGAGGATAGTGAAACAGCTACTGTGAGTATTGTACGTAAATCGGTTGTTCAAACAATTGTATATGATAAAAAAGAATAAGGAACTACTGTAGTTAAAATTTTGTGTTGATATTGCTATTAAAACATTTACCCTGTATAGTTAATACATGTGATCGGTATTGGCGGATCACACTCCTGGATGATCGGTATTGGAATCGGCAGCATAAAATCCTCATCGGACATCAACCCGAGTTTTAGATCAACATTTGTGCATTTGCATGATCAGCAGCTCAAACTACAAGTCTAAAAACAAGTACAAACATTGTGGTCAGGTTTGATCAGTATTTAGGAGGTATGTCACAGTCTAACTTTTCTTTGCATCTTCAGTTATGACTGAAAACAGGAAGCACAACACAAATCATGTGTACTGTATGCACAAGAGGACACGCTCCAGTGCTCAGCACTCTCAAAGTCACTTTGTGTTATGTCCAAACATACCCTTTACATGACATTTGCAACATTGGTTGTCTTTAAAATGGTTTTGTAAGACATGTTAGCATACATCCCAATGTTTAAAAACCATGAGACGAACGACATATGACCAATTAGTTGCAATGTGTTTACTTGATGGCAGCCATGTTTTTGCTTAAACTTCACAGATATGTGCTTGCCAGTCACCTAAAGGTATGAACCAAATTAGGACTGGGCGATATGGCCTTTTTTTAATATCTCAATATTTTTAGGCCATGTCACGATACAAGATATATATCTCGATATTTTGCCTTCGCCTTGAATGAACACTTGATGCGTATAATCACAGCAGTATGATGATTCTATGTGTCTACATTAAAACATTCTTGTTCATACTGCATTAATATATGCTCCTTTTAAATTTTCATGCAGAGAGGGAAATCACAACTAAGTCAATTGACCAAAACTGTATTTACTAAACAGTTATTAAGCAGTGGCACAAACATTCATGTCATTTTAAAACAGAAAGTGCAAGATTGTCAGAGACATTTTAAAACAAGCTATGAGTGCACTTTTGTGCATGATGTCACTAAGATGACATATTAAAACAACACTAAATTAAAGTGCACTTTTTGTACAGAACGCCACAACAATAGTTTAAAACAAAAAAAGTGCACTCTTGTGCATGATGTCACACAAGATATTTCCATAACTGTCAAATAAAAATGAGCTGCATAATAGGAAATCAAATAGTGTATGTCCTTTGCTATGTGGTAGGTTCCTGCGGATGTTATCTCCTTCTGTTGTTGACAATTTTTTTCATACGGTGTTGATGTGGAAATGGTTGCCTCAGCATTTTGTTGGTGTGGCACCGAACGGAGATGTTGACATGCGGAGTAAGCACTCTTCATTCTCTAGCAGGTGACTTTTCAAAGGATGCTACATATTAGCAGTAATGCTACTTTTTGTAGCAACGCTTTTGCCCCACACTTGACAAATTACGGTAGTCTGTTCGAAATATTCCCACTTGAAGCCAAACCACCGCCAGACGATGGACCCCGTGCTGTTTTTCTTGGGAATTAATTCTTCCTTCATTTGTTACCAGAGTCGCACCTTCTTTCTCTCGTATTACCACTCGCACCACAGCTAATGTTACCCAATGCCGCTACCTCTCTGCTCCGCGAGGGCGTATATGTATGTGACGTATGTAAGAAGGTGCGCTTGTGAGAAGGAGAAACAACAAAGAGTGAGAAGAGCCTGTAGTGTTATACCCGCAGCTAAAAGCAACTGCCTGAGAACGTATACTCGAATATCACGATATAGTCATTTTCTATATCGCACAGAGACAAACCCGCGATATATCGAGTATATCGATTATTCGCCCAGCCCTATACCGAATTACGAAAAAACACCTTCAAGTAACAGTGGATGTTGTATAGAGGATGTGTGAGAAATTTCAAATTGATCCGACTTATTGGACTTAACATAACATAACATAACAGCGCCACAATGTGCTATATTTGTCGGGAAAATATCATGTGGGAAAGTAGAGGTGTAGATTTTTAAATGTTCTCCTTTTTGCTTTCAGCGGTTCAGGACTAGAGTTATCTGACGTAAACAAATGCATACGGTCATTAGAGATGTAAAAATACACATTATTACCGACGGTTAGTACTACCGTTTTAGATTTAAAATGATCGAAAACGGTGATTGAAAACTGCACTTTGGTAAACTCACAGACTGACCAGCCAGCTTGCTATTTTAAATGCTAACATTAAAACAAGAGACATTAACGTCTTTCCTAAGAAACGACATAATTCAATCCAATCTTGAAAAAACACATTGCTGTCTGAGCAACTAAGCTATTCAATTTTGCACATTGAACCTACAAGAGTGATTGTACTCCGAGGATTAGAGACAGAGGTGTTTTTACGGTGCGTTCAAGGACCGCTGAACAGAGTAGGATGCCACAAGGCATAATTTGAATTGTTATGCACTTTTCATTGAAATAGCCAGGTGTATAGTTCACTAAAACGTAGCAAACGCGAGAAAATGGCTCCATTTTTGTCAGTAATTACAAGTGTTTGCCACAATGCAACCGTAATTACCTTAACCACAGCACACCAAGAAAGGCCTCTATAAAGCTGAAGTTACAACTGCGCAGCAGCTTGTCTTTGAACAGGATTTGCCAAAGAAGAGCAAAATGGGCTGACTGACAGATAGTTGGCAAGGATAAATGATTTCTTTTAAGATGTGTAGCAAAGCCTGTTTTATTACACAGATTCCCTCCTTTGGGTTGTGGGCGTATAGCTAACAGAAAGTAGAAAAACTGAACAAAAACAAAGTACAATACTGCCGAATGGAAACGTAGGTCTACAACCACATGTGATAAACTGAGGATTGGCTTTCTTTGTTTTAATTGATTCACTAGCGAGCTCAGATGCAAGTGGTATTCAATGCCAACCCCCATTTTTTCCAGCTGTTTTTTGCACGACAGTACGAATTGGTAGGAGACCAGAAGATCACCACAGCAAACATAAAAACCAGAGGCTTAAACCAGAATAGCAGAGCCAAATGAATTCTGCAGATCAAATGCAAGTCCTACAGGACAACTGGTGAGTTACAGTACAAAGGGTCTACAAACGTTCTTCAATAACTTCAAAAGACTGTCTCACACGGCAAGCAAAGGCCTGAAAATGTATGACAAAAAGGGTCTTTTAGTGGCAGGATTATGTCAAGTGGTTTTGCAGTTCTTTCCAAGAATTATGTAAAAGCTGCATTTTGAGCTTTCGCTCAGTTACAAAACATTACTAGCAAACAGTGTGACGGGGCCGACACGATGCAGCCGAGCATCCAAAAAAGCAATCCTTGAATTTTTATTAGAGGAAAAAAAATTATACTGAACTGCTGACTGTGACCGAAATCACGAGTTGCTTTCATGCACTTCAATATAAAATAGACTATTTGCAAACGTTATCTCTAACCTTGTCCTCTCCATAATAGGGCTATTGTTTTCTGAAATATGTAACTCAAAAGAAATCGGACACTGGTTCTCAGGACGATATATAAAAGGAATGCTCTGCTATTTTTCAGAATCTACTGGATAAACATGAGTCAAAGGTTTTTTATTTGCCAAGAGCGATTAGGTGTTTTAAAGGATATACTGCCAAAATGCAACAATCTTCTATAGGACATCGGTGCTTAAGTGTTTTGAAGGAACAAATGTTTTGAAGGAACATTTAAGCAACAGCAATTCGGACATTAGACGATTATAAAATCGTTTAGTAAACGTCAATAATGGATAATACGATTTATTTACTGTAAATAAAATAATGCAGACCGTTCTGACTGCACGCAATGCCACCAGCTCCTTTATTATCTAGCACTCATGTTCCAGTTTTGCACACATTTCCATTTATTTAATAAATCTGATGGGAATTTATTTTTACAAATGCACTATTTTGAAAAGTTGCAAGTGATAATTAGCCTGACTCTCACCAGATCCTTGTAGACCCGCACTGAGTAGAGATGTTCGATAATATCGGATTGCCGATATTATCGGCCGATAAATGCTTTAAAATGTAATATCGGAAATTATCGGTTTCAAAAAGTAAAATTTATGACTTTTTTAAAATGCCGCTGTGTACACTGACGTAGGGAGAAGTACAAAGCGCCAATAAACCTTAAAGGCACTGCCTTTGCGTGCCGGCCCAGTCACATAATATCTACGGCTTTTCACACACACAAGTGAATGCAAATCATACTTGGTCAACAGCCATACAGGTCACACTGAGGGTGGCCGTATAAACAACTTTAACACTGTTACAAATATGCGCCACGCTGTGAACCTACACCAAACAAGAATGACACACATTTCGGGAGAACATCCGCACCGTAACACAACATAAACACAACAGAACAAATACCCAGAACCCCATGCAGCATTAACTCTTCTGGGACGCTACAATATACACCCCCCGCTACCCCCTACCCCCCAACCCCGCCCACCTCAACCTCCTCATGCTCTCTCAGGGAGAGCATGTCCCAAATTCCAAGCTGCTGTTTTGAGGCATGTTAAAAGAAATAATGCACTTTGTGACTTCAATAATAAATATGGCAGTGCCATGTTGGCATTTTTTTCCATAACTTGAGTTGATTTATTTTGGAAAACCTAACAATGGTAACACCCGAATACGTTTTTCAACTTGTTTAAGTCGGGGTCCACGTTAATCAATTCATGGTAAAGTTACATTGTTTAATGCATCCAGCGGGGCATCACAACAAAATTAGGCATAATAATGTGTTAATTCCACGACTGTATATATCGGTATCGGTTGATATCGGAATCGGTCATTAAGAGTTGGACAATATCGGAATATCGGCAAAAAAGCCATTATCGGACATCTCTAGTCAGGACCTCCTTTGAGGGTATGGGACTTTCCCCCCCACCTCCTGTACTAGAAAGGTGCTGAGGAAGCGATGTGAAAAAAGGAGACTTTGCCTTTTGCTGCTTTGCAAGAGGAATACAAAAACAGACATGCGATGAACCGAGCCATCCTCCATAACTTTAGTGGTCTCTGTACATTTGCAAATAAAAATGAACTCACACAGGAAGTGTTCGTCATTGTCTGCTGAGGACCCATTCAAGACACACAAAGGGGACTCTGGTGGTCTTTTGTAAGGCTATAAAATAACCCGAGAGGTGCCAAGCACTTTAAACTTCCTTTGCTCTTGTGCTTTGTGCCTTTTTACAACGCAACGCTGCAATTGACAAGGCCACAGTAACTGCTGACCTAGTCCTGAAAAATGCAGAAGCGACTCCGCTAGTTGGGGCTTGCGAGCAGCCAAATCAGCAAAAGCACCAAGTCAGCCATAAAAAAAAGTGTCTTCTTCTGCATGTTTGAACAGGCTTCGGAGGTCAACGGCGTACATGCCTGTGTGAACGTTCAAACTCATACCCTTAAGTTCACTATGGGAATGCTTTCCCAAAAGAGGGGCGAGCAGTCAAACAGGAGACGAGACAGTCGCTGCCATGCAGATGTTAAACAACGCCAACACGCAATGAATGCAGACGTCTGTGTCCAGGGGCAAGAGTACTAGTAGGTCATGCACATGATGTCAATAGATACTGATACACTGGTATGCAACTAAATTATTTTAGAACGCTAAGAACAGAGAGACAGACGTGTTCCTTCAATGTTGTTTAATAAATTGATCTTATTTTGAATAAAACATCAATGTAAGGCTCAAATCACTCTGTTGAAATTAAGGAGCTACTGCAAAGTACTAGTCAAAAATCCTTCATCTTGCAAGAGTGTTCTGGTTATTTTAGGCATTTACTTTACAACCCTTACATGGCTTCTCTGTATATGAAAACAGCAAATTCTTGGTCACTGAGAAAATCCGCAGTAAAAAAAAAAGAGTGCCCTTTGCGTGACTGTATAATAACACAGACGGGATCATTTGGGCCAAGAAATTGGATGTGAAGGCACAATACATAAGTGCTGCATCGCTTCTTGACTCCTGCCACAAACAAATCCATATTTTGCTCTTCCAGGGACTAAAGGCCTACTGAAACCCACTACTACCGACCTCGCAGTCTGATAGTTTATATATCAATGATGAAATCTTAACATTGCAACACATGCCAATACGGCCGGGTTAGCTTACTAAAGTGCGAAATATCCTGCTGAAAACGTCTCGGTATGATGACGCCTGCGCGTGACGTCACGGATTGTAGAGGACATTTTGGGACAGCATGGTGGCCAGCTATTAAGTCGTCTGTTTTCATCACAAAATTCCACAGTATTCTGGACATCTGTGTTGGTGAATCTTTTGCCATTTGTTCAATGAACAATGGAGACAGCAAAGAAGAAAGCTGTAGGTGGGAAGCGGTGTATTGCGTCAGGTGTTGTGCCGGATAACGCACACCCGCCGTAGAATGCACCCCCTGACTGTTGTGCCGGATAACACAGCCGGTGTTTCACTTTTTTACATTCCCGAAAGATGACAGTCAAGCTTTACCATTGGCCTGTGGAGAACTGGGACAACAGAGACTCTTACCAGGAGGATTTTGAGTTGGATGCGCAGACGCGGTACCGTGAGTACGCATGCAGCTGCGGCTTCCAAACATTTGATCGCTTGCCCGTACGTGCGTGCCGCTATGTGCATGTCACGTACGTAACTTTGGGGACTTTGGGGAAATATATGTGCTGTATGAACTTTGGGGAGGTGAACGGTACTTTGGGCTGTGGGATTGAGTGTGTTGTGCAGGTGTTTGAGTTGTATTGGCGGGTTATATGGACGGTGGTTGTTATGCGGGATTAATTTGTGGCATATTAAATATAAGCCTGGTTGTGTTGTGGCTAATAGAGTATATATATGTCTTGTGTTTATTTACTGTTTTAGTCATTCCCAGCTGAATATCAGGTCCCACCCGCCTCTCACAGCATCTTCCCTATCTGAATCGCTCCCACTGCCCTCTAGTCCTTCACTCTCACTTTCCTCATCCACGAATCTTTCATCCTCGCTCAAATTAATGGGGAAATCGTCGCTTTCTCGGTCCGAATCGCTCTCGCTGCTGGTGGCCATGATTGTAAACAAAGTGCAGATGTGAGGAGCTCCACAACCTGTGACGTCTGCTACTTCCGGTACAGGCAAGGCTTTTTTATCAGCGACCAAAGTTGCGAATTTATCGTCGATGTTCTCTACTAAATCCTTTCAGCAAAAATATGGCAATATCGCGAAATGATCAAGTATGACACATAGAATGGACCTGCTATCCCCGTTTGAATAAGAAAATCGCATTTCAGTTGGCCTTTAAGGCCCTGTCTGTATTAATAGGATAACTCCTTAAACGAATAACTATTTAGCCTAAACTCCGTGTTAGCCACACTAACCCATCGTTCAAGGTTCCCCTCCTTGGATAAATTTTTACACGGGTAAGTGCACCGTCTATTTCTTGAATCTCCGAATCTTAGCTCTGTATGGACTAATTGATCGTTTATAAACGGAGTTCAGCGAGGAAGTGACGTCAGAAAGAACGCGCCACAGCCAGCTTCATAACAACCGGTTTCCACTCGGAGGTAACCACGAGAAAGATGGAGGCGAATCATCCAGATATGCCCGTGTTTCTCCTCCTTCTACATGTACAGGCGCTTGTAGAAATCACACATGAATACCTTAAGAGAAGGAAACGTGCGATTGCAGCTATTTCGGATAAAACACATCTCAGACGGCAACATAGCAATGTTGAGTGACGGTTTTGGATAAGGTTTGAAGAACGGCAGCCTGGTGGGATATGTTTGTCAACAAGTGTGTTGTGCCAGAGGAATGGCAAGATAACTTCCGAATGTCCAGGTCAGCTTTGATTCTACTTAGCGAAAAACTTTGTCCATTTGTCGAAGGAGAGACAACGAGAATGAGGGCTCCAATGGATGTGATAAAAAAAAAAGTAGCGTGTGCTTTGTATTACTTGGCCGACCAGACTTGTGTGTGCTTGTTTTGTACCCCATAACTACTATGAAGCCATGAAGGAGCTGCTAAACGAAGTCAGTGGTTGCGGCCGTCAGGTACGACCGCCAATTTGGGCCTTCAAGCACAGGCAGGATTGCAAGAATGGACAATGAAGGTGAAGGCATAAGAGTGAGGAATGTCCTGACGAGAGATGCCCAATAATATCAGACTGCCGATATTATCGGCCGATAAATGCTTTAAAATGTAATATCGGAAATTATCGGTATCGGTTTCAAAATTATCGGTATCAGTTTCAAAGGCTCCAGCGCCCCCCGCGACCCCAAAGGGAATAAGCGGTAGAAAATGGATGGATGGAAAACGCCGCTGTGTACACGGACGTAGGGAGAAGTACAGAGCGCCAATAAACCTTAAAGGCACTGCCTTTGTGTGCCAGCCCAATCACATAAAATCTACGGCTTTTCACACACACAAGTGAATGCAAGGCATACTTGGTCAACAGCCATACAGGTCACACTGAGGGTGGCCGTATAAACAACTTTAACACTGTTACAAATATGCGCCACACTGTGAACCCACACCAAACAAGAATGACAAAACACATTTTGGGAGAACATCCGCACCGTAACACAACATAAACACAACAGAACAAATACCCAGAACCTCTTGCAGCACTAACTCTTTCGGGACGCTACAATATACACCCCCCGCTACCCCCTATCCCCCTCCCCATCTCAACCTCCTCATGCTCTCTCAGGGAGAGCATGTCCCAAATTCCAACCTTTGAGGCATTTAAAAAAAAATAATGCACTTTGTGACTTCAATAATAAATATGGCAGTGCCATATTTTTTTCCATAACTTGAGTTGATTTATTTTGGAAAACCTTGTTACATTGTTTAATGCATCCAGCGGGGCATCACAACAAAATTAGGCATAATAATGTGTTAATTCCACGACTGTATATATCGGTATAGGTTGATATCGGAATCGGTAATTAAGAGTTGGACAATATCGGAATATCGGCAAAAAAGCCATTATCGGACATCTGTAGTCCTGTCCAGATATCTAGATCCCTAGATTGATTGTTGTAAAATGTTCCTTATCACATTGTTTACTTTCACATGTCCATTAAAGATTTGCTTAATTTATGATGGGCTCAGGTGTGATTCACTACAAAAGGGCTAGTCCAGAGGTCAGCAACCCGCGGCTCTAGAGCCACATGCGGCTCTTCAGCGGCACTCTGGTGGCTCCATGGAGCTTTTTCAAAAATGTATGAAAATGGAAAAAAGATGGGGGTAAAAGTATATATTTTTTAATTTGGTTTCTGTAGGAGGACAAACACGACACAAACCTTCCTAATTGTTAGAAAGCCCACTGTTTAATATGTTTGTGTTTATCCTTCACTGATGAGAGTATTTGGCGAGCGCCGTTTTGTCCTACGAATTTCAGCGGCCCTTGAACTAACCGTTGTGTGGACTGTGACTCAACAGTTTGTTTACATGTATAACTTTCTCCAACGCTGCCACAGAAAGACATGTTTTATGCCACTCCTTCTTTGTCTCATTTTGTACTGTGTGTGAATGCACAAAGGTGAGCTTTGTTGATGTTATTGACTTGTTGGAGTGCTAATCAGGCATATTTGGTCAGTGCATGACTGCAAGCTAATCATGCCATTTAGGCTAGCTGTATGTACATATTGCATCATTATGCTTCATGTGTAGGTATATTTGAGTTAATTTAATTTCCCTTACTTATGTCCTCTGTGTATTTGATTTATATTTACATTATCTGTATGTAATATTAGCTGCCAAGTTGTCCAGACCACAGCAAACGTTACCCAGCTTGCAAAGATTGTAATAAATCCATTAGAAGAAGACAGCCTGCCGTTTCCTTTAACTTGGATACACACATATATTCTAAGAAAGTCATTTCCAGGAGTTATCTCACCCTCTGAGAAGTTTTCCAATGTTGTAAAAATGTGTAGAATAAATATTACATTTCAACATTTCTGTCAACGAAGATTTGCATCAGCCTGCGACACAGTCATTTTGATAGTAGGCTAATATAGCTAATTATCCACTTACATCATGTGTTGCCATCATTATAACACTTATAGAAGTCTTTTAATTTTTTGCGGCTCCAGACCGATTACTTTTTTGTATTTGTGGTCCAATATGGCTCCTTCAACATTTTGGGTTGCCGACCCCTGGGCTAGTCTAACAGCTTCAATGTTTATATGCCGGGTAAGGATATACTTCTATGGTAACTATGACGTAATATATTACTGCCATTTTTCACGCATGCCTACTAGGTCGCGTTGTGCCGGCGGGCGGGGGAGGGAGGGGACCTTAATGTAGAGGCAACCTAAAACACACAAATATGTGCAGTTTTAGCAAGGGGTTCTGTGGGGGGATTACATTAAGGTCTGCACAGGGTGTGAACAGCTAAGCATCTGGTGAACAGCTGGTGGGAAACACCAGGACTACAGTTAATGTGTTCACTTTTTATTCAACCATCAATGTAAGTAATGGGAAAACGTGTTCACTACTACATCCTGTTCAGAATCAGCCACAACATATCTAAACGTTTTGTCTATGAGCATGAGGTCATAGTGACTTTAGTGACCTTTAAGCACCCAAACAATCCCATCAGTTCATCTTTGAATGTTAGTGGCAATTTGGAATTGCCTCAAGGCGTTCCCTGATATGCACACAATAATCGCAAGGCGAGGCAATAGGTCCCTGGTATTTTTAACTCCCGCCGCCGCTGCTGTGGCTGCTCCCTGTTGTTTTTGGCTGGACCCATCTGGAAATGAGCCTGACCTTTTTCCTCAGTCACATTCACTGCATTCATCCGGGTGCATTTTAACCCACAAGTATGGAGGAAAAAAAGGGGGCCACGACACAGACTCGGAACAGGACACCGAGAGATGCCAAGCTATGATGTCATTTGGGTACAAACAACAGAACACGAGTGGCATTCAAATGGGGAATAAAGGACTTGAGTGTACTGTGGCACCTGACGACACAAACATGACCTCTTCGGAGCTGAAAATGCAAATGCCCCTGGCAGCCTTTTACAACACACTGCACATCTAGGCCGAATGAATCTGATGATGCATGAACACGCTAAACTGAACCACAGGAGAAAAACATTTACACCAGCCATACTCCATACGCAAACATCATGAAAACCTCACATAAGGATTACAAATTATTTTCTGTGCGTACTAAGGTACTGTAGTGTAGCGGTTGGGTGGCTGAAAAGTAGTTTTAAACTGAGAAGCCAGCAGCTATCACCGCAGTTAGCGAGTAGAAGCTCCGTCTATCCTGCAACAATCGTGAGGAGGATATAAACCTAACATTTATAAACAAAATGAACAAAAATTGCTTTGACTTATTAACGGCCAACTTATTACTTATGAAAGAATAAACAACACATTACGTTGCTACTTACAACAAAAATAATCTGAGTGCTCTCAACACTGGTTATCCAGCCATAAAACACTGAGGCAATCTTAAGCACTTTGAACGTTTTATTAAATTTTTATTATACTGGTATATATATTGTATACTTATTCAAACTAAAAATACCACAGTATCAGTTTTATATTTTGATAAAGGCTATTCCCAGTGTTGGCGCTAGGAATTTTCAAAATGGGGTCCCACAGTAAATTTTTGGGGTCCACTTTTTTGTAAGCGTTTTGAAAACAAATGATAAATGTACCGTATTTTCCGCACTATAAGGCGCACCTAAAAACCACAAATTTTCTCAAAAGCTGACAGTGCGCCTTATAACCCGGTGCGCTTTATATATGGATTAATATTAAGATTCATTTTCATAAAGTTTCGGTCTCGCAACTACGGTAAACAGCCGCCATCTTTTTTCCCCGTAGAAGAGGAAGTGCTTCTTCTTCTACGCAAGCAACCGCCAAGGTAAGCACCCGCCCCCATAGAACAGGAAGCGCTTCTTCTTCTACTGTAAGCAACCACCCACCCGCGTAGAAGAAGAAGAAGCGCGCGAATATTACGTTTCATTTCCTTTGTGTGTTTACATCTGTAAAGACCACAAAATGGCTCCTACTAAGCGACAGGGATCCGGTTCATGAAAAGACGCAATCTCTCCATCCGCACACGGATTACTATTTCACAGCAACTGCCTAAAGACTTTCAAGAAAAGCTGGCTACTTTCCGTGCATATTGTAAAAACAAGATAGCTGAAAAAAAGATCCAGCCAGAGAACATTATCAACATGGACGAGGTTCCACTGACTTTTGATATTCCTGTGAACCGCACTGTGGATACAACGGGAGCACGTACGGTGAATATTCGCACCACAGTGAATGAGAAGTCATCCTTCACTGTGGTTCTAGCTTGCCATGCTAATGGCCAGAAACTTCCACCCATGGTGATATTCAAAAGGAAGACCTTGCCAAAAGAGACCTTTCCAGCCGGCGTCATCATAAAAGCTAACTCGAAGGGATGGATGGATGAAGAAAAGATGAGCGAGTGGTTAAGGTAAGTTTACGCGAAGAGGCCGGGTGGCTTTTTTCACGCAGCTCCGTCCATGTTGATATACGACTCCGTGCGCACCCACATCACGCTGGTTTTTAATATATTATTAAAGTTTGACTGACCTATCTGACTGTTTTTTTGACATTCCTTTAGCGCAGTTGGATGCGGCTTATAACACGGGGCGTCTTATAGGTGGACAAAGTTTTGAAATATGCCGTTCATTGAAGGCGCGGCTTATAACCCAGGGCGCCTTATGGTGCGGAAAATACGGTATGCATCATCCTGTTATATCTTACATTCTGTATTGTCTTGGGAAAAGGTTGTTATAAACATTACTTAATTCATTAAAAAAAACTATACAAAAGAAAAAAATGCATTCAGTTATAAACATTCATTCACTTTCTTATTTCCTTCATGGATCTAAACTTTACCGCTGCTGCCCCAAAATAAAATTTCTCTATCTGACGAGGACCCCTGACACATCTAATCTCTGCATATTTTACGAGAATACCCTTATGAGCATTACATATATCAAAATCAAGTACCTACTGTACTGTTTACTTGTTGAAATACCCTTTGTAGAGCTAAAATCTACCCAAACGACCCCTTTTCTGCTGCCAAAAGTTGATTTAAAGGGTATTTCAACAAGTAAACAGTACAGTAGGTACTTGATTTTGATATATGTAATGCTCATAAGGGTATTCTAGTAAAATATGCACAGATGAGATGTGCCAGTAACAAAATATTACTTGAAATCAATTTTTGGTAGCAGCAAAGTGATCGTTTGGGTAGATTTTAGCTTTGTAAAGGGTATTTCAACAAAAAAACAGTACAGTAGGTACTTGATTTTGATATATGTATTGCTCATAAGGGTATTCTAGTAAAATATGCATAGATGAGATGTGTCAGTACAAAAATATTACTTTAAATACATTTTTGGCAGCAACAAAGTGGTCGTTTGGGTAGATTGTAGCTTTGTAAAGGGTATTTCATAAAGTAAAACGTACAGTAGGTACTTGATTTTGATATATGTAATGCCCATAAGGGTATTCTAGTAAAATATGCGTGTGTAAATATGCGATGTGTAAATACCAAAATATTACGTTGAATCACTTTTTGTCAGGCAATATTACATTTCCATCCATCCATTTTCTACCGCTTATTCCCTTTAATGAACATTTTACATAAATGAATACATCCAAACACTTTATAAATATTTATTATATGCAGGAAGAAATAACAGTTACAATTGTATGTATCTTCCAAACAAGAAAGAGGATTATCGCATCAACATTGGACCTTTAAATCTCATTAATACCACAGAAAAGACAAACTGTCATTTTCCAGACACGATAAAGACTTAAATAATGTCAAACACGTAGCGTTACAATAACCACGAGGATAAAGTGTTTGTCTTACACCTAGTAATCCGCTGTGGACAGACCAAGCCAAGCAATGCAGGTTTAGCGAGCGGTGCACGCTCCCGCGAAGGAAATACATGTTTGGCAGGCAATCACATTTTGGCACAACACCGGCAAATATAAACTAAACAAAACACCGGCGGAAAGTGATAATCAATAAAAAAACAAGCAAACAGGTGTTTTGACCTACAGAAGGCATGGTCGGTAAAAATAACAAAAAAATTGCGCAGACTTCCGGAAATTCGCATCCTTTCTGATTTCAATGCGTAAAAAGACACAAAAAGTGCGTTAACGCCAACATTGTATTCTGCATCGGAGTGATGTTGGCGTAAATGTGTTGTCATGTTTGTTGCATTTCCACTGTTGTAGTTTATCGTTTTGTCCACGACAAGCTTGCCATCACGATTAAACCAAAGTAGTTTCACACACCAGATCTGAATGACGGTAGAGGATCTTGGATTTCATGTATATTTGAGGCATTAGTCATGTTGCAACATGCTTTAGAGCAGGGGTGCTCATTACGTCAATCGCGAGCTACCGGTCCATCTCGGAGGGTGTGTCAGTCGATCACCAGCCAAGCATTAAAAAAATAGTCCTAAAAATGAGCGATCATAAATCTTCACTATGACGTCACTTTCGTCACTTGATTGACATTCACGGCACCCGAGGGTCTTCTGAGATGACGCTGGCTGCTGCCAGCTCATTAAAATTACCGACTGGAAGGCGAGAAACACTTTATTTCAACAGACTCTGGCGCCGTACCTGTCGTCAAAACTCCAAAGACCGACTGCACAGTTGCGCTAACAAAATAGGAGTCTCAGAAAGCTGGCGTGCACAAGCTAGCAAGCTACGGTGTTTGCCGACAATGTATTTCTTGTAAAGTGTATACAAAGGAGTACGGAAGCTGGACAAATAAGATGCCAAAAAGCAACCACTTTCATGTGGTATTGGACAGAAAGGAGGACTTTTTTTCTCCCCCATTCGAAAATGCGGACCTTATCAGCACCACTGTCTGATTCCTATCAATGCAAGTCATCAGAATCAGGTAATACACCAACTTATATTCTTGTCTTCATGAAAGAAAGGAATCTATATGTGTTAAACATGCTTGTATTATCTTTAAACACCTTTAACTTACTAACAATATTAACTATATGTGTTAAACATGCTTGTATTATCTTTAAACACCTTTAACTTGTTAACAATATTAACTATATGTATTAAACATTCTTGTATTATCATTAAACACCTTTAATTTTTTAACAATATTAACTATGTGTTAAACATGCTTGTATTATCATTAAACACCTTTAACTTGTTAACAATATTAACTATATGTATTAAACATGCTTGTATTATCATTAAACACATTTAATTTTTTAACAATATTAACTATATGAGTTAAACATGCTTTCATTATCTTTAAACACCTTTTACTTGTTAACAATATTAACTATATGTATTAAACATACTTGTATTATCATTAAACACCTTTAATTTATTAACAATATTAACTATATGTGTTAAACATGCTTGCATTATCATTAAACACCTTTAACTTGTTAACAAAAACATATATTTCATAAATAAGTAAATATAAATTATATATATGAATGAGGTAGATCCCCACGACTTGATCAATTGAAAAGTAGCTCGCCTGCAGAAAAAGTGTGAGCACCCCTGCTTTAGAACCTTTAGTTTCGCATGTAGCTTCCGTCTCAGCAGCTTGTTTTGGTCTGAATTAAATGTGGGAGGCGCAGCTTAGTGGATCTGCGCTCGAGGTGGCATAGTCCAGTGCAGATCCACTGAACTTTTAGCACAGAGCATACCATCAGAAGTTTATAAACCGAGCCGAGATCATTGTATCGAACAGTTCAATACGAATACATGTATTTTGCACCCCTAATATAGATATATATATGTATATAGGCATATATATGCATATTGTACTTACACCCAATAGCGTCATTGTTAGTCTCCTCGTAATTGACGTGTATTACAAATTGGAATTAATAAAAAAATTACATACTGTATGTGTTTTTGTTTTATACAGAGATTGTTAATGATAGGGCAGCACGGTGGAACAAAGGTTAGTGCATGTGCCTCACAATACGAAGGTCCTGAGTTCAATCCCGAGCTCGGGATCTTTCTGTGTGGAGTTTGCATGTTCTCGCCATGACTGCGTGGGTTCCCTCCGGGTACTCCGGCTTCCTCCCACCTCCAAAGACATGCACCTGGGGATAGGTTGATTGGCAACACTAAATGGTCCCTCGTGTGTGAATGTGAGTGTGAATGTTGTCTGCAATGAGGTGGCGACTTGTCCAGGGTGTACCCCGCTTTCCGCCCGAATGCAGCTGAGATAGGTTACAGCACTCCCCGCGATCCCGAAATGGACAAGCAGTAGAAAAATAATGGATGGATGTTAATGGTAGGCAAAATTCCCCCCAAAAGTGCAGTTCCCTTTAATATGACAAACACAAATTTGATCTTTGTTTTTGTTTTTATTATGTAAATACCTCACTTTCCGGACTTTATAACCCACCCAAGTTGAGGCAAAGGCACCCTTTAGATCAGACCAACAAGCATTGTTAAAAGCCTCTCGATTTTCCAGACAAAGGCGATTATGCTATTGTGGGCCAACAACGGCATACAACAAACTGTCGGTTAAATGCCTCAATGGGGAGCTTTCGCTGAGATTTATGAAGCTTTTGCTTTCCTTTCATTTGTGCATGTTGCGCTTTGGGCCTGACTGCTCTGCATTAAACAATAAGGATTGCAAATCACAATGCAGTTGTGTGTACTTACCGCCACGGCAATCATGGAGTCGTCGGGTTTCCATTCTGCCCTCTGGTAGAAGCCAAACTGTGCTATTGCCTTGGCAGAGTCAATGTAGCTCACAATCAAAACACTGGGCTGTGGAGGAAGAAAATAAGTTCTTTAAAATAGCCTGCTAGTCACACAAACACGCGCACGCACACGCACATACACGAGACGGAAAAAAAACATTGGCAAATTCTTGTAAACCCAACTATATTACATTCACAGACATTTAAGGGTCATTGGGTTTAAACTGGAGCAATTAGTAATGTCTAAAAGGCACACCTGCACAGTAAAGTAACATCATACAGTCCACTCACACCACCAGTCGAGTGAGCGCACACAAATTATGGATTGTCTGTCCTGTGAAGAAGTTGCCGTTCATTTAGGCTGTGTGGTCCAGACAGAAAATGTTAAATACTTGGTGCGCACTTCGGTCCGCTTAGCATTCACACTGGTATTTTTGTCATGGGACCAAAGGCTGCACATACAGAAGATATGCATAAAGAAAAGGCTTTACTGGGCAACTATCATGAAATGTTATATGAAGCAACTCAGACATTCCAAAATGCCGTCTGCGGGCTTGAATAAGTAGAATATTTTTATATCCTGCTATATCCACCAGTTCAGATTTGATTAAAAAAACAACTTCTGAATTATACCTTTAAAGGTCAGCTTTCGCAACATATTCCGTATAAGTAATATTTTTACAAACCGAAATGCCATCTGTGGTTTCAATATGTCACTTATTTTATATTAACCGGTTTGGATTTCATAAGAATATTCTAAAATATACCTTCAAAGTGCCAGTAGAATGGAAAAACAAGTTGCCTCTATATTGAAGCTATTATCATATATTTTTGATGTATGACACTGAAAGACTTTGCGAGTACAAAGACATGATCAAAACACTAGCAATCTCAGAGCGATTCCCGAGCCATTTTATGAGATAATGAGCAGATCCCTTTCCCATCAACAACAACGCTAATCATGCAGACTTTGTGAGAGCTAACAATGATTACCTTGGAACATTTGATGATCTAGAACCTTATATTTTTATCCTGAATAGAAGAAGGATGAGCTACAAGTTTTAGAAGCTGTGTGCTAAAAAGAAAACCCTAAGCATCATGTAGCAGTATTGCTAAGTGCCGAACAAGAAATACAAACTATGAAATAATAAAACGATTGCTTACTCAAGGTCTGGTCTCACTGCAATGACGACTGATAGGATGTTCACATCTTCCCGTTTAGATGAAGAATCACTCACAATCCACAAGAAAGGGTTAAAAGGAAAAGCTGCTGCCTGCAGCTACCGTTTTCAGTTGTCTTTGTCTCCATCTCAGGGTATAAATTGAATGTCACAGATGAACAACTAATATATTCATAGCTAAATCCTCATATTATACAGATGAGAGGCATGATTTATAATCTAGAATAACCTTGACGAGTCCAGATGCGATGCAACAGTTGGAGTAGCAGGACATCGGCCGGCTCAATGTTTCAGCATTAAGTCTGTTATCAATGCACCGCTAAAAATAGTTTGTCTTTGTTTGCACTTATAATAACAACATTACTAATACTTGGTTGATTTTCAGGTCACAATATGTATTGTATTGTTGGAGGGTTTTGGACGGGGTTTTAGAAAGTTTTGTGGGCGGAATAGAGAGTCCTCATTGACTCAAAAGTTAGCAGACTTTATCTTTTCATTTATTTATGACATAAAATGCATTTAAAAAAAATATATATGTGTGTTATTGTTTTACAAAGAGATTGTGAATGCTAGACAGTCTCTTTCTAATTTTTGCATATTTCCAGTATCACTGATCTGCTGATATGGTCAGAGTGCAGAAGCCTTGCCATCTTGAAGTCATTCGACCTCGAATCTACGGAAATTGCTGAAGACATTCGGAGCAGAATATTCAAAATAGCCGTCTGAAATTGTGGCATTTTGTGATGTTCAGACGTTATTTTCACATACTTTGCGGATTGGAAATACAATTGGATATGGTTAAATGGATACAATGAAACACATTTAAATTAAATTCTAATGGTACTTTAAGGGAAGCTTTTGTGACATGTTACGTGAAGTTACTCAACTTTTCGAAACCAAAATGCCATCTGCTGGATGAATACTTAATTACTTTTTTATTTCTGCTATATTAAAAAAAAAAAGCTAGTAAAACATTACTTTTTATTGACAGCTTTCGTAAAGTATTACATATTTCACAATTTGATTGGTAACATTTTTACCAAGCAAAATTCTATTTGCTGGGCTGAATAGGTCCCTTATTTTTATGTTCTGCTGTTTCCTAAAAGCTTGTAAAATATATTTTTAAAGCGTTTCATTGTCACACTTGCGCGCACACGAGAGCCCTTCAAACCAATTTCGTCTTAAATCGTTAGAATTTCTGCATACTTTTTACAGTCATATATCAACACAACTCTGTGTCTTTGGTCCGTGTAGCCTTCACGTTTAAGCTTTAGTCAATCGCACCACACCTGAGTTCATTTGCAAGTGAAACTGAGACAAATCTCTGAAGCGGTCTACTTGTTTGGTGCACACCAGGGTTCAGATGACGGTGTTTACACTTGATCCAACCAAGCGAACTAGCAGAACAAATGCACTGGAGTTATCATTATGATCCTTAAACGAAGCAAACAGAGATTTGGCACAGACCAAGGATAAAGAAATAACCAGCTGTCTAACATGACACTGTAAGCAGAGAAGGCTCCAGCTTTGGTTTCTGTGCTGCATTATTAATATTTCATATTGTCACCTGCACAAGCAATAGCTGATTAATTGCAATGTTGCATTGCGGCAATAAAGTTATATTGCACTGGTTGACGCTAAGAATAATGCAGTTCTTGAACATTTCACTGCAATGACCGCATACAACTGCGTATTTGGGAATAGAACACGGCTAAGCTACTGTGCGATACAGATTAGTAATAACACCCTGAATGAACTGTCTGTGGGCTGAGCCTGTGCTGGCTCGAGTTCAGAACTGAAAAGTGATATAAACAAATATAAAAAATAAACTTAAAGGGGAAGGCCAGTGAAAGTGGTAGCAAAACCACTTATGAAATGTAGTCTTGATTTTCAAAATGTTCTTTCAAGGCTTGCATGTCTACATTAAAACATTATTCTTCATACTGCATTAATATATGCTCCTTTTAAACTTTCATGCAGAGAAGGAAATCAGAACTAAATAGATCACTAATTTTTTCAGACGGTGTTGATCTGGAAATTTTTGCCTCAGCATTTTGATGGTGTGGGCGTGTGGCACCGAATGGAGATAAGCGTCTCGACAGACATTACAATATTTGAACAATGATGACGAAAACGGTTTTCTCTGTCGTGTCCGTGTGTCGAAAATTGTTATGCGCTCATTTTTTTTATTGATTTTGTGCGTGGCATAGATTTGCCGTGCGCAGGACGTTTGAGCAGGCGCGCACCTTAGCGGCTGCGCTAGCATCACAGCTAACGTTAGCCATGCTGCTACCTCTCTGCTCGGGTAGGACGTATACGTATGTGACGTATGACGTGACAGTATGTGACGTGTGTAAGAAGGTGCGCTTGCTGTCTGTGAGAGGGAGACACAGGAAAGAGTGAGAAGAGCCTGTCGTGTAATGCCAGCAGCTAAAAGCAACTGCGTGAGATTCCACAGACCTGTGGATGTGTTGAAGGTGTGCTGGAAAATGCGGAACGGAAATTACGGAGCAGCAGAAAAGTGGAATGTATTATTTGAATCTGTGCTTTGGAAAACACGGACCGGAGTTGTTTTTTTTAAACTGGATCTGGATCGGCATTTTCCCATGCCTTGCCGATACGCATTTTTTGGCAAATATCGGCGGCCGATCCGATCCAAATATCGGATCGAGACATCCCTACAAAAGACACTCACGTGATTACAGGCCGCCAATGACTGTTGCCAACGTTTTGCTAATGCTTGGTTTTTTTCGAGGTGTAAAAAGCAACAGTTGTGCAGCACGGGGCCTCTCCACTCGCGAGAATTGTGGAAAGCTTTTGCATCGCTTTCGCCACAACCCGGAAAGAAGACAAGTATAGGAAGTGAAGGTTTGCGGACAACACTGGAAAACCACCAATTACAGCGTTTAGTGCAAGGTAAACACACGACACGACGACTGCGCTTTGTTCAGAAGAGAACACACAGAAGCTAATACAAATAACAGAATAACAGTAGCAGCAGAAGAGAAAATCAAACGCAAATACAGATAGATAGACCAAAAAGAAACCAAAATTTTGGGTGTAATTGTTCTGCCCTCACTATATGTGTTGAGGTTATACAGCTTGGCAGACAGCTAACAAACAATCCAAGACGTTCTAATAAAGTTCCAAAGCAGATGAATCCATTTAGGCTCTTTATTGTTGTTGATCTTGCTTTGTCTTTTTCCTATCTTTACTTTTGTCTTGCACTGGACTTTTATGTAAAACTGAAATACACACAATGACAAATGTATAAGCTATGTGATTCAAATAATATACTGAAATGTAATACACAATATGTAAATATTAGCTTTACACAAATATACAGTACTATCATCAAACAAATACTGCTGAGTGTTGAAATTATTTCGATGGTGGAAATATACGACTGACAGCCATTTTAAGTCCTCAAAACATCCATTAAAACAGTGCACAAAAATCATTTTTCAATAAACATCTTAGTATCAAATTTATCCACTTTTCACCTTCATATTGAGTTACATAAACAAGCTAAACAGTTTACTTACAGACTTATCTTTTCCAAGGCTTGTAAGAGCTAACACAACTTGTCTACTCAATTGTCTCATGAACTGAACTGACATCGTCAACCCGGAAGTGCCCAAACAAATGAAGCGTAGTATTTTCATATCGCCACAAGATGTCAGTAAGAGTCTACAATCAAATGGGCATAACAGTAATAATAGATGAGAAAATTAACTGGAAATCTCATTTAAAAATATACAACATAAAGTGGCAAGAAATACGTCAATAATGAATAAAGCAAAATATGTTCGGGACCAAAGATCACTCCATATTCTCTACTGCTCGTCAATGTTACCATATCTGAGTTATTGTGCAGAAATATGGGGAAATAAGGACAAAAGTACTCTTATTCACTTAGGGCTAGTTCTAATACACCCACTCACCCTACTTTTTAGCTCTATCCCTACATTTTGCCCATTCTGGCGAGGGTAGTGGTGTCCCAATGACTCTTTGCATGTAGGGGTAGTAGACATAACGAGGGGCACGGGGTATGAATATAGCCCTTCAGAATTAGGGATTTCAGAAGCTGACCCGCTCAGGAAGGCCCAGAGAAAAATCACCAATTCATGCATAAGTTATATAATATATTACACGTTAGTTTGTAACGTTAGCCAGCTAGCCACACTAGCTAACGTTAAGCTGAAATACTGACGAAAAGCTTGCAAATGTGAAAACGTTACATACCTTCAAAAAAAATAAACAAGAGACAACAGTCGTAGATGCGTGTAGTTCTTTGTTCATTCATCAACTAAAACATGATGGATGATAAAAAAAAACTATTTCAGCAGTTAACTGCATTGCTGCCTGGTTTGTTGTGTAATAGTAGGACTAGGATTGTACGGTACACCGCTACTAATAAAGTACCACGGTACTAATGAATTAAAAAAACTATTTAGGTAAACATAACGAACATTCAAATATGCACAAGGAGTTAAAAGAGTGGCAGCTAATACAGTTAACAGCTTCCCCGTGCACATACAGATACGTAGATGTTCAAACAGCTGGTTGGCTTGTTAAAAATTATTAGCGCAGTCAGAAACCGCCAACCTAGTGTAAACTAATGCAAGTAATTTGACCGAATTTCGTAACAAACTCCCACTATTTTATTTGTGTTAACAATGTGTGTTTTACCTGCTACATGTCTTATGTGTAGTTTTAGCCTTATTGTTTTCAGTATTTACTAGATTGTATTTGGCTTAAAGCACAGAGCTAAATTGGCATCCATAAATCATGAAGCATTTAGTACAATGTCACAAAGCTTTCTAGTCTATTCTAACCCAATTCTAGATTATGGCAGGCGATATGTCATATGTAAAATAATTGTGAACTGTTCTTTGAGTGCAATAAGAAAAACCCATGTGTTTAATGCAACTTTTAATTTTAATTCCAATCTTTTAAAATTGTTATTTGAGTACAATAAGAAACATTTTTAATCATAAGTTTTATCATAAGATTTTAGGTTAAAATTAAGCCAATAATGAATTTTTTTGTGGTGCCCTTTATTTTGAAAAGTATCAAAAAGTATTGAAATACACAACGATATACATTTTGGTACCAAAATATTGGTGTCGGGACGACTCGAGGTGAGACATATGTGCAAACATAACTATTTAGTTGCTTACGTGCCCGAACGTAAACTATGCAGTGACGTAGCAAGTGGTGCCCCAATTCCTAGGCAAGATTACAAAGCTCTACCCCTTGCTGCTTCATTTCGAGGGTGTAATGGTAGTGAGTGAGGGCTAGTGGTAGTGAGTGAGGGGGAACATTGGGATTGGGCCTTAGCCTCTGTATTCAGTTTATTTCTCTGCTACTGTTAGCATCCATCCATTTTCTACTGCTTGTCCCTCTCTGTTAGCATGTTACAGAAAAGAAAAAAACAGTTATAGTATAATAAATTAATAATGAGTGATACAGGAGTAGGGATGGGAATCAAAAACCGGTTCTTGTTCAGAACCGGTTCGCAGTATTAATTCCTTGAAATAGCTTGCTATTTTTTTCCAAACGGTTCCTTTAACAATTCTTCCGGGTGGGGATGACTACGCATGTTGCATAATGACGTCAGATTGCAATAGCGCTTCTTGTAATAATTAAAAGTCTGCTATTTCATTAAAGGGGACATACGACCAACATGCTGAAACATTTGAACGGAATACAATAATTATAAATGAAAAAAACATTTTTGAACCACTCTAATCTCATTATTATTTGTTAAATTGAAATGAATGCCTTCCCATTTGACGGGAAACAGATTGAGTCGACTGGCAAATGTGAAACTAATCTCATTACATGCAAAGTGAGATATGCCAAGCGTTTGTTATAATTTTGATCACCACGGTTTACAGTTTTTTAAACCTTACATTTTCTGAGATTTTCAATGAAAAGTTTTCATAAACTGTAAGCGGTAATCATAAAAATAACTTAAAAAGGCTTGACTTTGCAAGTAATAAGTTAATATTAGAGATGTCCGATAATAGATTTTTTGCCGATATCCGATATTCCAATATTGTCCAACTCTTAATTACCGATTCCGATATAAACCGATACCGATATATACAGTCGTGGAATTAACACATTATTATGCCTAATTTTGTTGTGATGCCCCGCTGGATGCATTAAACAATGTAACAAGGTTTTCCAAAATAAATCAACTCAAGTTATGGAAAAAAAAATTTGGACAAGGCGGGAGGGCCAACTTCTAACAGGTGTCAAAATGTTTTAGTATGACTTTGGTAAGTTATGAAGCCACACCGCTTGATGGAGTGTCAGTGCAATACGGCTACCGTAGTTAAGCGTACTGCGCTTCAATATACGGGTATTATTATGGAGGGACACCAAGGCACTTATTATGAGACATTATCAAAAGTTTTGTTTCGCATAATTATACAAAACCAACTTTTCTTACCTATTGGTACCTGCTGTTATGTATTTGGGATCAGCACAAATCACGAAAATTACCGTGCGTCCGCCATTGTAGTCCAAACCGACGCCGTAGTCCAGGGGTAGGGAACCTATGGCTCTCGAGCCAGATGTGGCTCTTTTGATGACTGCATCTGGCTCTCAGATAAATCTTAGCTGACATTGCTTAACACAATAAGTAATTAATCATTCCGCTGGTAATCCCAGTGTTTAGTGTCATGCATTTTAATCCATCCATCCGTTTTCTATCGCACCTGTTCAAGAAGTCGCATTAATGGTAAGAAGTATTATATTTATTATTGGTTAGCTTTAGAATAACAATGTTATTAAAAAGAATAAGAGACTTATCATACTCTAAAAATGTTGGTCTTACTTAAAAATGTTTAATTGTTTAGTTGTATTCAGTGTTAGAAAATATTATATGGCTCTCACGGAAATACATTTTGAAATATTTGGCTTTCATGGCTCTCTCAGCCAAAAAGGTTCCCGACCCCTGCCGTAGTCAATAAGCTTTTTTCTTTTCCTCTATCCTCTTGTTGTGGGGTATTCATCCTCCACTGTTGCCATTTCTAATACAAAGAAGCGCGCAGTTCTAACTAGAGATGTCCGATAATATCGGCCTGCCAATATTATCGGCCGATAAATGCTTTAAATTGTAATATCGGAAATTATCGGTATCGGTTTCATCCTCCCGATTTTCCCGGGAGACTCCAGAATTTCAGTGCCCCTCCCGAAAATCTCCCGGGGCAACCATTCTCCCAAATGTCTCCCGATTTTCCACCCGGACAACAATATTGGGGGCGTGCCTTTAAGGCACTGCCTTTGCGTCCTCTACAACCTGTCGTCACGTCCGCTTTTCCTCCATACAAACAGCGTGCCGGCCCAGTCACATAATACATGCGGCTTTTACACACACATAAGTGAATGCAAAGCATACTTGATCAACAGCCATACAGGTCACACTGAGGGTGGCCGTATAAACTACTTTAACACTGTTACAAATATGCGGCACACTGAGAACCCACACTAAACAAGAATGACAAACACATTTCGGGAGAACATCCGCACCGTAACAACATAAATACAACAGAACAAATACCCAGAACCCCTTGCAGCACTAACTCTTCCAGGACGCTACAATATACACCCCCCGCTACCATCAGATTTTTTAGATCTCTAAGATCGAAACTGTAGCTGCCATTATGATGTGCAGTGATGTTTTCAAATTACTGTAAGTCTTGAACTATACAAAGTATTTCAATGGTTGGAATCTGCACTTTTGCATGATATACTAGTTACTATGGTAATCTAATTAGTTACTATGGTAATCTAATTAGTTACTATGGTAATCTAAGTCACAGCAGCTCAGAGGAGGTACCAAGCAGTGTGGGTGTGGGGCATTTCCATAGAGTTTTTCCAGAGCGGCCAGCCTGAAATGTGGGTGTCAGGGACAGACGCGGAAGGAGATTTTTACAAGGTTTTATGGTTTAATGATATATCAGATGTATCAGATTGTAGGTGGGTTTATTTTTTACCCTTCGCCTTCAGATTTCGCTGTGTTTGTTGCATTTTTATTGCTTGATTGTAAAATATGTCGATCGAGAGAGTGTGACGTTCATATGTTGTCAATATTCAGTGTTTTATCGTTCATAGTCAATATTGTAAATCCCACATTCTTTTGTTTCATGTACATTCTGGGTGTCTCATTCAGTAAAAAAAATGTAAGATTCCATTCCGTTTTTTAAGGTGGTCTGTCACAACGTTTTTAGCTTTCAATCAGACATTATTGTGAGATTTTGTCTTAGTGTTCCTAAAAATAGATATACCGGCCCCCAGACACATTTTTTTCTCAAAATTTGGCCCCCCGAGGCAAAGTAAGTGCCTGGGCCTGTTGTAAGGTGAGGTACCAAAGTAATTACAAACATTTTGAGCATATTTGTATTCTGTCTTACAAACCATTTTTGATACGGCCCAAAGGGCACACCACATATTAGTTTTCACTTACAACACTTTGAGCCATGGCAGTAACGTGTCTCTGCCAGTTACGACTTTATTACACAATGGATTGAACAGATGTGCGAGTCCCATCTGTCAAGAGGAACACGCATTCCGGAGAGAAGATTCTTTGTACTTGGACGCTTCATTGATAACTGCCGAGGGCAGGGGGGAAAAAAAACACGGTCACGTCCTCAGGAAATACACCCTGATCCATTGTTAAAGGTACTAAATGCCTCGCTACAGTAAACAATGAGCTGAGGGGTGCTGTCCTGCATACATGTTTTCCTGCTGGTCATCAACTAATAAATACCTTACATTTTTACTCCTCTGTTTTAAACAATGCTGCTTGAAAGATTATACATGGAAAAGATAATGCTTTCAAAATAGCCCACTTTTAAACTTGTGTGGTGTCTTCCGTGGTTGGTTAAATGTAGGCACACCTCAGATACGCACACGCAGATTATATGACGCGCATGCACTTCTGAATGCGCGCACAAGTTGTATTACGCGCTCACGAATCTGAATGTGCAAAAAGTCACGCAGTGTTTCCCACACATTCATTTATTTGTTGCGGCCCGCCACGAAAGAATTACGTCCGCCACAAATGGATTTTTCGGCTTTTGACTCGCTCGACCGCTCATAAAAGCAATGGGACTTTCTGTGAATGTTGCTTGTAGTTACAACTCCGGTGCAGTAGGTGGCAGTAGCCTACTATGCATTGTAACTCCGCCAATAGCACTTAATTCACCTGGTGGGTCAGAAGAAGAAGAAGAAGAAGAAGAAGAAGAAGAAGAAGAAGAAGAAGAGGGACGGACGGACGGACGGGATCAAAATACGAGGGTAATACAGGTTATAGGTAGATAGGTTATAGCTGCATCGCTCGCGGCACGTCATATATTTAACGTTAATCCGCGATTTCACCGAGCGTTTCACTGACGGTGAGCAGCCTGACGCTGATTCATTAACACCGCCGCTGTTTGACTCGTGGGCCGGGGCAGACGCACGTAGTAACCATCACCTGTTTTCATACCGACGAGCTAACGTGTCCAGGTTATAACCCTGTTGTCAATAAACACACATGGAATGAAGCTAAATTGTCCACTGTCCACTGCAGCATGTGAATGCAATGAAAAGAATAAAATCTGAGCCAACCAGCTGTTAAAATGTTGTCCAGGTTAATGTTTTGGCCATTAAAGGCCCTTCATTTCAAGATTTCAACTATGATCGGGCTTTAAACAGGTGGCTGACCTGTTCAGATGAGTGTAACTGCTACTGGTCAAATAATGTGAAATAGCATTTAATTTTACATGTATGCAATGCCATTTAAATGTAATTATAGATAATAATAATAATAATAAATACTGTGTAGTGTTGTAAATAGTCAACGGGAAGGATTTTAGTAAGATATAAGCCATGAGCACTACACAGCCAGAAAAAAACCTAGGCAGGACAAGTAAAAATATTGGGGCAAGTAGATTTGAGAAGTCGGGCAAGTAGAAAAAAACCTTAACGTTGAACCCTGCATGTGTTGAGCTGCTGCCGCTTAAGGTTAGACGGCACTGTACATAGAGCGGTTCTGCTCGTTAGTAATAAATTCTAATGTTGGATGTTCACTCCTTCACACAGATGAGTATAGAAAAATATTTTCAACGGCCGAAAAGGGCTCGACTTGGAGAGGAGGTAGGCCTACAGTCCGGACCACAGGTGCGACCTGTTCAGCAGCAGCAGGAGGAGGAGGAGGAGGAGGTTGACTGACTGTGGCAGGACACCTCTGCCTCTGTTTCACTTCATGTTGCTGGTAAATAATATGGTTGTAGTAGTAGGCTAAAGTTAAATTATTTAGTATTCACTAATTAAAGGGGCAGAGCTTTAAAGAGACATTTTAGCTTTTATATTTTATAAGATATATTTTTTGTAAGAACCACAATTAATAAATATATTTCAGTGAATCACTAATTGTTCAAATCTGTATATAAATATGTACATAAAATGTTGTAATTATATTCCAACTCCGCGTTCTTCTTGGTCATCGCCGCTGCCGCCGCCACCCCCCAACCACACCACCACAAATAGATGCCTGTCCTGTGGGAAACACTGTCACGTGTAAGTAGACAGCCTATCAAGGGTTCTTTCTGATTAGGGACAGATACACAACTTAAAAACATGTACGGAGATCTAAAACACACGCATGCGAATCTGAATACACACACTCGGATTGATGTACATACACACAAAGTAAACACACGCACGTGAATTGGATTAGACGCGCAAGGATTGAGATAAACGTTTGCAAATAATTTTGCTACAATAATACAAAACCCAAAACCGGTGAAGTTTGCAAGTTGTGTAAATTGTAAATAAAAACAGAATACAATGATTTGACTTCAACCTCTATTCAATTGAATAGACTGCAAAAACAAGATACTTAACGTTTGAACTGGTAAACTTTGTTATTTTGTGCAAATATTAGCTCATTTAGAATTTGATGCCTGCAACATGTTTAAAAAAAAGCTGGCACAAGTGGCAAAAAAGACTGAGAAAGTTGAAGAATGCTCATCAAACACTTATTTGGAACATCCCACAGGTGAACATGCTAATTGGGAACAGGTGGGTGCCTTGATTGGGTTTAAAAGCAGCTTCCATGAAATGCTCAGTCATTCACAAACAAGGATGGGGCGACGGTCACCACTTTGTGAACATATGCGTGAGAAAAATAGTCGAACAGTTTAAGAACAACATTTTTCAATGAGCTATTGCAAGGAATTTAGGGATTTCATCATCTACGGTTCTTAATATCATCAAAAGGTTCAGAAAATCTGGAGAAAATCACTGCACATAAGCGATGATATTACGGACTTTTGATCCCTCAGGCGGTACTGCATCAAAAAGCGACATCAGTGTGTAAAGGATATCACCACATGGGCTCAGGAACACTTCAGAAAACCACTCTCAGTAACTACAGTTGGTCGCTACATCTGTAAATGCAAGTTAAAACTCTACTATGCAAAGCCAAAGCCATTTATCAACAACACCCAGAAACGCCGGAAATAATGTGCAAATCATTGTATTCTGTTCTTATTTACGAATTACACAACGTGCCAACTTCACTGGTTTCTGTTTTTGTACTTCCATAGTATTACTGTTTGAGATTAAAATCATCGAAAAACCGAGATTGATAGCCGCAGTTTGATAAACTCACAGACTGGCTCTAGCTCCCTAGCTTACACGCAAACGTGAAAACGAGAAACATTTACATATTTTCCCAATAAAGGAGTCATATGACTTTTTTCTACATTTAAAACACTTCCCTGTGGTCTACATAACATGTAATGGTGGTTCTTTGGCCAAAATGTTGCATAGATTATGTTTTACCGACCGTTTCCAAGCTTTTTTTTGACTGTCTCTTCTTACATTCTTCGAGGAATACGACACAGGTGTTTTAACGGTGACTTCATGGACTGCTGAACAGAGTAGGACACCACAATGCCCGCCAGAACACTCATCCGTAAAGCATAAGAAACACAAAACGTGAAAAATAGTGGCCGTTTTAAAAAATTTCAGTGTGTAAAAGTAAGTTTTGAGCACAGTCAACAATACCACAACAATAATGATAACCGCAATGATTTTGGTCAAAATAACCGTGATATGAAATGCTGTTTTCGTTACACCCCTAGTTATATGCTTATGAAACTTCACTAAACTGAAGTCTTAAGAGCTAGACTAACATTGCGCATGAAGTTTGACTTTTGAGTCGTGCTTTTCCAGAATAGTTTTGTGGTTGAATTCCAAATTGTACTGCTTTGGAGCATTTTACTTTAAAGCAAAGAGATACTTTAACAGCAGTCAGCAGATTCTAATGTCTTAGTGATTACATAACGGGGTTCAAAGATCACCTGGCAACAAAACATGGCATGATAACCATGCCGGCACGTATATCTATAATTTGTCTGACAGTTTGAAATGACAGGAAAAAGGTATGAATTCAACAATATGTTAATAGTTTCGGCTTAGGAGGTGTTTTTAATATTTTTCTTATTATGTTACTTGCCAAGTGTTTGTGTGGGTTTTCTCCTTGTGCTCCAATAATTCCTGACTTGCATGCTTGTCTAATTAGAGACTGTGCATCAGGGGTGTTAAACTTGTTTTCTTCAAGGCCACATCGCAGTTATGCAAATAATACCCAATATATGAATTTGCCTATGTATTTGATTATTATGTATATATTTTTTTACATACACTGTGTTCAGTGTTTTAACTTCAACTTTATCTTTAGTTTTTAGGCCAAAATGTGTCCGTTCTCCATTTTCTGCCAACACACCGTGTCTGCTTGTAAGTACTCCGTGATTGTGCGCTACCGAACATGCTCCTCTGCTCGTAAACCAGCAATGACACAACGTGGCGACGACAGGGGTGCGGGACCGGTACTTTTCAGAGGCGGTATAGTACCGAATGATTCATTAGTATCGCCGTACTATACTAATACCGGTATACCGTACAACCTTATTAGGGATCTATTCCATTGCATAGCTTTTCTGCTTTTTGCAGGAAGATCTAGGCCCCTTGTGTACTCAGATAGTTTGCCTGCTGCTTGCTGCACAACAGCCTTTGATGGACCACCACAGTTTTTCACTTCCGAGAAGAAGTCACGTCGCGGAATACAAGCAATTGTGCCCTTTCCACAAAGCTTGTTTGGCAGAAGGAGGAAAGAAATTAAGATTATTTTATAAATACTCCACAGTTAGATTTCAAATTCATGGGACTTATGCAGATCGGTTTAATGTATGCATTACTTTCACGGACCGGCTTTCCATATGTGGCATATAAAAACAGCAAAAAAATCAACTCACTATAACGCTGAAGTTGTAATATACATCTATTAACAAACGTATTGGTGTGTTTAGTGGGACAGGCAAAAGTTAAGTCGGAGAAAATGCGGTAGTTTATAAATTTATGTTTCTGTGCCGCCTGGTAGCAAATGTGTCACGGACCAGTACCAGTCCCCGGACTGGTGGTTGGGGACCACTGACATCAGAGCTGTAAATGACCCATTGGCATAGATAGTTTGTTCTAAATGTGATTGACCGGTGCCCCAGTAAGTCAGCTGGGATAGTCTCCAGCTCATCTATGAAGCAGTATTGAATATGAACGGATGGATTCTACCCGTCTGTTCATGATTACCAGTGATGGTCTTGAAATAAAACATTGATCAGGTGTATGCACCTTAATGATTGATTTAGGATGCAGTTGCTTGGAAACGAGCCCCAGGTCAAGGTGTGTAAATGTGCAGAATAGATGTGACTCGAGGGAAATAACACTATATTGGCCACCTGCCTTGACTCAAGTGCCATCTAATTCCTAACCCATAGAATTCAATATGATGTCGGTCCACCTTTTGCAGCTATTACAGCTTCAACTCTTCTGGGAAGGCTGTCCACAAAGTTGCGGAGTGTGTTTATAGGAATTTTCCACCATTCTTCCAAAAGCGCATTGGTCAGGTCACACACTGATGTTGGTCGAGAAGGCCTGGCTCTCAGTCTCCGTTCTAATTCATCCCAAAGGTGTTCTATCGGGTTCAGGTCAGGACTCTGTGCAGGCCAGTCAAGTTCATCCACACCTGAGTCTGTCATCCATGACTTTATGGAACTTGCTCATGTTGGAAGAGGAAGGGGCCAGCTCCAAACTGTTCCCACAAGGTTGGGAGCATGGAATTGTCCCAAAATGTTTTGGTATCCTGGAGCATTCAAAGTTCCTTTCACTGGAACTAAGGGGCCTAAACCCAACTCCTGAAAAACAACCCCACACCATAATTCCAGGCCAGTCAAGTTCATCCACACCAGACTCTGTCATCCATGTTTTGGAATTGGGGGTTAAATCACCAAAAATTATTCCCGGGCGCGGCCACCGCTGCTGCCCAATGCTCCCCTCATCTCCAAGGGGGTGATCAAGGGTGATGGGTCTAATGCAGAGAATAATTTCCCCACACCTAGTGTGTGTGTGACAATCATTGGTACTTTAACTTTAACTTTATGGACCTTGTTTTGTGCACAATCATGTTGCGTCCCCTGACCCCTCTCTGTCAGTTTACGTGGCCTACCACTTCGTGGCTGAGTTGCTGTTGTTCCCAAACTCTTTCCATTTTCTTGTAATAAAGCCGACAGTTGACTTTGGAACATTTAGGAGCGAGGAAATTTCACGACTGGGTTTGTTGCACAGGTGGCATCCTATGACAGTTCCACGCTGGAAATCACTGAGCTCCTGAGAGCGGCCCATTCTTTCACAAATGTTTGTAGAAACAGTCTCCATTAGAGATGTCCGATAATATCGGACTGCAGATATTATCGGCCGATAAATGCTTTAAAATGTAATATCGAAAATTATCGGTATCTATTTCAAAAAGTATGACTTTTTAAAACGCCGCTGTACGGAGTGGTACACGGACATAGGGAGAAGTACAGAGCAGTTGCGTCTCCCAGTCATACTTGCCAACCCTCCCGATTTTCCCGGGAGACTCACAAATTTCAGTGCCCCTCCCGAAAATCTCCCGGGGCAACCATTCTCCCGATTTCCACCCAGACAACAATATTGGGGGCGTGCCTTAAAGGCACTGCCTGTGCGTGCCGGCCCAATCACATAATATCTACGGCTTTTCACACACACAAGTGAATGCAAGGCATAGTGGGTCAACAGCCATACAGGTCACACTGAGGGTGGCCGTACAAACAACTTTAACACCGTTACAAATATGCGCCACACTGTGAACCCACACCAAACAACTATGACAAACACACAACAGCACAAATACCCAGAACCCTATGCAGCACTAACTCTTCCAGGACGCTACAATATACACCCCCCACCCCACCACCTCAACCGCCTCATGCTCTCCTGTCCCAAATTCCAAGCTGCTGTTTTGAGACATGTTAAAAAAAATTATGCACTTTGTGACTTCAATAATAAATATGGCAGTGCCGTGTTGGCATTTTTTTCCCATAAATTTAGTTGATTTATTTTGGAAAACCTTGTTACATTGTTTAATGCATCCAGCGGGCATACTTGCCAACCTTGAGACCTCCGAATTTGGGAGATTGGGGGGGTGTATATTGTAGCCCGGAAGAGTTAGGGCTGCAAGGGATTCTGGGTATTTGTTCTGTTGTGTTACAGTGCGGATGTTCTCCCGAAATGTGTTTGTCATTCTTGTTTGGTGTGGGTTCACAGTGTGGCGCATATTTGTAACAGTGTTAAAGTTGTTTGTACGGCCGCCCTCAGTGTGACCTGTATGGCTGTTGATCAAGTATGTCTTGCAGTCACTTACGTGTGTCTGCAGAAGCCGCATACAACATGTGATTGTTGTATGCTGTTTGTATGGAGAAGAAGCGGACGCGACGACAGGTTTTAGAGGACGCTAAAGGCAGTGCCATCACGGCACGCCCTCAATATTGTTGTCCCGGTTAAAATCTGGAGAAATTCGGGAGAATGGTTGCCCCGGGAGGAGCACTGAAATTCGGGAGTCTCCTGGAAAAATCGGGAGGGTTGGCAAGTATGCCAGCGGGGCATCACAACAAAATTAGGCATAATAATGTGTTAAAGGGGAACATTATCACCAGACCTATGTAAGCGTCAATATATACCTTGATGTTGCAGAAATAAGACCATATATTTTTTTAACCGATTTCCGAACTCTAAATGGGTGAATTTTGGCGAGTTAAACACCTTTTTATTATTCGCTCTCGGAGCAATGATGTCACAACGTGACGTCACATCGGGAAGCAATCCGCCAGTTTCTCAAACACCGAGTCAAATCAGCTCTGTTATTTTCCGTTTTTTTCGACTGTTTTCCGTACCTTGGAGACATCATGCCTCGTCGGTGTGTTGTCGGAGGGTGTAACAACACCAACAGGGACGGATTCAAGTTGCACCAGTGGCCCAAAGATGCGAAAGTGGCAAGAAATTGGACGTTTGTTCCGCGCACTTTACCGACGAAAGCTATGCTACGACAGAGATGGCAAGAATGTGTGGATAACCTGCGACACTCAAAGCTGATGCATTTCCAACGATAAAGTCAAAGAAATCTGCCGGCAGACCACCATTGAATCTGCCGGAGTGTGTGAGCAATTCAGGGACAAAGGACCTCGGCCGCACGGCAAGCAATGGCGGCAGTTTGTTCCCGCAGACGAGCGAGCTAAACCCCCTGGATGTCTTGGCTCACACCGTCCCTTATGCCACCGAAGATGATCAAGAGAAGAATATCGACCCTAGCTTCCCTGGCCTGCTGATATCAACTCCAAAACTGGACAGATCAGCTTTCAGGAAAAGAGCGCGGATGAGGGTATGTCTACAGAATATATTAATTGATGAAAACTGGGCTGTCTGCACTCTCAAAGTGCATGTTGTTGCCAAATGTCTTTCATATGCTGTAAACCTAGTTCATAGTTGTTAGTTTCCTTTAATGCCAAACAAACACATACCAATCTTTGGTTAGAAGGCGATCGCCGAATTCGTCCTCGCTTTCTCCCGTGTCGCTGGCTGTCGTGTCGTTTTCGTCGGTTTCGCTTGCATACGGTTCAAACCGATATGGCTCAATAGCTTCAGTTTCTTCTTCAATTTCGTTTTCGCTACCTGCCTCCACACTACAACCATCCGTTTCAATACATGCGTAATCTGTTGAATCGCTTAAGCCGCTGAAATCCGAGTCTGAATCCGAGTCTGAATCCGAGCTAATGTCGCTATAGCTTGCTGTTCTATGTGCCATGTTTGTTTGGAAAATGGACGGGATTTTATAACGATGGATAAAATCAGGCACTTTGAAGCTTTTTTTAGGGATATTGCGTGATGGGTAAAATTTTGAAAAGAAACTTCGAAAAATAAAATAAGCCACTGGGAACTGATTTTTAATGGTTTTAACCCTTCTGAAATTGTGATAATGTTCCCCTTTAATTCCACGCCTGTATATATCGGTTGATATCGGAATCGGTAATTAAGAGTTGGACAATATCGGCAAAAAAGCCGTTATAGGACATCTCTAGTATCTAGTGATGGGTCCGGCAACACCGATGCATCGGCGCATGCGTCGAGCTCATAGAGCGAAACTCTGTGTCGGTGCGCGTACCGCTTTTAGAAAGTCACTTGACCGATCATGAGCTGTTTTGGTCACGTGACCGATACGCAAACTGTGTCGCACTGACGCCTCCTCTGTGCCCTGTGAGCGGGTCTTTTCTACAGCCGGAGAAATAATAACTAAGAAGAGAAAGTGTCTAAAATTGAATACGTTGGAAAAACTGTTTTTTTTTCCAAATAAAAATGTGTAAAAAAAATAATAATAATTTCCAGGTCCACAAGCATCCTCATTCACAACACGTTCTCTTAGATTTCCATGTTATGATACATGTTCACATTATTTATTGACTGTATCTAAAAAAGACAAAAAATATATTTTTATTTAAATGAAGTTATGAAATAATCCTAAATGAAATACAATGACTTGGTTTATATTATTGTATATACTAGGTCAGTGGTTCTCAACTTTTTTCAGCAATGTACCCCCTGTGAATTTGTTTTTAATTCAAGTACCCCCTAATCAGAGCAAAGCATTTTTGGTTGAAAAAAAAAGATAAAGAAGTAAAATACAGCACTATGTCATCAGTTTCTGATTTATTAAATAGTATAACAGTGCAAAATATTGCTCATTTGTAGTTGTCTTTCTTGAACTATTTGTAAAAAAAAAGATATAAAAATAACTAAAAACTTGTTGAAAAATAAACAAGTGATTCAATTATAAATAAAGATTTCTACACATAGAAGTAATCATCAACTTAAAGTGCCCTCTTTGGGGAATGTAATAGAGATCCATCTGGATTCATGAACTTAATTCTAAACATTTCTTCACAAAAAAAAAAATCTTTAACATCAATATTTATGGAACATGTCCACAAAAAATCTAGCTGTCAACACTGAATATTGCATTTCTTTTCACAGTTCTTTTTGACAGACATTTTAGTGACAAACCTGAGCTTGTGCTTCACTGAGTTTATGAACTTACATTCATATTTTGTTGAAGTATTATTCAATAAATATATTTATAAAGGATTTTTGAATTGTTGCTATTTTTAGAATCTTTTTTTAAAATCTCACGTACCCCTTGGCATACCTTCAAGTACCCCCAGGGGCACGCGTACCCCCATTTGAGAACCACTATAAGCGGTAGCAAAAAATGGATGGATGGATGGATGGATGTACTAGGTCATAAAATCAGTGTCAGTTGAGTCGGTCCATAGGTTGCCTGTAGGGATTTTTAATGTCCAGCAGATGTAAGTATTTAGTGACACAGTATCGACACAGTATCAATACAGTTTTGCAATGTGTCGAAACGCTTCATGACGCCTCATCAACCCATCACTACTAATATCCATGCCTAAGTGGTTGATTTTATACACCTGTGGCCGGGCCAAGTGATTAGGAAACCTGATTCTGGTCATTTGGATGGGATTGCCAATTACTTTTGGCAATATAGTGCACCTTTGCATTTGAATTGTGATTTAAACGTCAATACAGTGCACACGCATTGATGTACTTACCCGACTGAACCAGATGCTGAGCTGCGTGTCGGAAAGCAGAGCGAAGTAGAACCGCTGCGAGCTGGGCTGGATGTGGAAGGGCTCCTCCGCACTCCGCAGCGGACAAAGCAGCCTCCGTGGCCAGCCGGTGAGGAAATACATGACGGCCAAGTGACTCCGGCTCGACAATGTCGCAATGCCAGACTGGCCCTCTTTCTATCACTCCAGCGCTACAAGTGACTTTTGTTTTTTAATCCAGTTAACGCATAATTGGTCGTGTCGGTAGGCGGGAAAAGGAGTTAAATGGAAGGAAAGAATCCAAGAGTGTGAAGTCTGCTGGCTGAGGCTTCATGGAAGATGAAGCTACACGACTAGCCAACTTGAAGCTAATGAGCTTTCCCGAGGCAGTGGCGACTCTCTGGCCCAAAACAAGCAGTGATAAAGCTAGACAGACGTACCAACATCTCGAAAATACCCGCAGAAACGACACCCGTCAGCGCCCACCGCTCAATTAGTCCTCGCGGTGTCCGTAGCGGACGTGTTTACGGGCGGTGAGGCGATCGGCTCGGACTTCTCTGTGCCTTACCGACGCCATTTTTTTACTCGACGCTGATTGGCCCCGGCTGCGGAAGTTTACATGTGACGTCACAGTCATGCTGGGTTGAAACGCAGTGGCGGCACTGCCACCAAGCGGTAGATGTTATGTTTGCAGGCTATTTAAACCTTGAGGCACCTTTTTAGAATAGAATAGTTTTATTTGTCATTATTACAGTGAACAGGTTCGAAGAACAACGAAATTGGAGCAGATCCCCCTAAGGTGCATACACAATAATTTAGTAATATAAATCGTAAAAAAAAAAAAAGAAGATATGTATCTATCCATCCATCCATCCATCCATCTTCTTCCGCTTATCCGAGGTCGGGTCGCGGGGGAAGCAGCCTAAGCAGGGAAGCCCAGACTTTCCTCTCCCCAGCCACTTCGTCCAGCTTCTCCCGGGGGATCCCGAGGCGTTCCCAGGCCAGCCGGGAGACATAGTCTTCCCCGTGGCCTCCTACCGGTTGGACGTGCCCTAAACACCTCCTGAGGGAGGCGTTCGGGTGGCATCCTGACCAGATGCCCGAACCTCCTCATCTGGCTCCTCTCGATGTGGAGGAGCAGCGGCTTTACTTTGAGCTCCTCCCGGATGGCAGAGCTTCTCACCCTATCTCTAAGGGAGAGCCCCGCCACCCGGCGGAGGAAACTCATTTCGGCCGCTTGTACCCATGATCTTGTCCTTTCGGTCATAACCCAAAGCTCATGACCATAGGTGAGGATGGTAACGTAGATCGACCGGTAAATTGAGAGCTTTGCCTTCCGGCTCAGCTCCTTCTTCACCACAACGGATCGATACAGCGTCCGCATTACTGAAGATGCCGCACCGATCCGCCTGTCGATCTCACGATCCACTTTTCCCTCACTCGTGAACAAGACTCCTAGGTACTTGAACTCCTCCACTTGGGGCAGGGTCTCCTCCCCAACCCGGAGATGGCACTCCACCCTTTTCCGGGCGAGAACCATGGACTCGGACTTGGAGGTGCTGATTCCCATCCCAGTCGCTTCACACTCGGCTGCGAACCGATCCAGTGAGAGCTGAAGATCCTGGCCAGATGAAGCCATCATGACCACATCATCTGCAAAAAGCAGGGACCTAATCCTGCAGCCACCAAACCGGATCCCCTCAACGCCTTGACTGCGCCTAGAAATTCTGTCCATAAAAGTTATGAACAGAATCGGTGACAAAGGGCAGCCTTGGCGGAGTCCAACTATGTATCTATATATATGTATATATCCACACACATGCATATATCCATACATATGCATATATACACTGCTCAAAAAAATTAAAGGAACACTTTGAAAACACATCAGATTTCATATACTGATATGGACAGTTAAATGTCTCAGGAACAAAAGTATGCCACATCTTTTGATGGAAATATATGTTTTCAGCCTACAGAGGGCTCAGTATAGACATCCCAAAAATCAAAGTGAAAAAATGATGTGGCAGGCTCGTCCATTTTGCCTAAATTCAATTTCTGCAACTCAAAATCCTTTTCAATCCACATTTAATTAAAAAAACGTTATTATGGTCTTACCTTTACTTATAAAATAAGTCCATGAGCCGCTGTTGTGCTGGATTAATGCACCCCCTGACGAGAGTGTTATATCAACTAAAGCCCTCACTTAAACTTTCCACGTGCAAGATTGAATCTACTTAAAGAAGTGTAACCGAGGGTTTATAAATGTGGCCTATACTGTATGAAACTACAAAATAACAAACACGGAGGCTCCAGTTTACACGAGGACCACTTTATTTACCTTCTTTCAAAAACTTCCGCTCCACTCCAACGTGTCATCACTTCCGCTCTTAGCGCCTTCAAAATAAGAGCTCAAGGCATATACTGTATAACAGCGCATAACAGGAACTTAATAACACAAAGAGGAAAGCCCATAAAAATAGGTTACAAAAGTTATTTAATAAGAAGCCAAAAAGTGCAAAAACAATAATGTTCGTGTTGGAGGAGTTGTGAATTAGGTACACCTGCAGTCTGCAGGTGTACCTAATGTTGTGGCCCTGCAGTCATTCACAACTTCTCCAACACGAACATGATTGTTTTTGCACTTTTTGGCTTCTTATGAAATAACTTTTTTAAATAGATTCAATCTTGCACGTGGAAAGTTTAAGTGTGGGCTTTAGTTGATATAACACTCCCGTCAGGGGTTGCCGTGCATTCTACGGCGGGGGTGCAGGAGGCGAGCCTCAGCCAGTGCGTCTTTTGCAGCCGTTTTATGATCGCTCAGCACAAGAAATACGTTACACACATACAGTTGTTGACAAAATACACTGTACATTATATACCTCAGCTAACAAAACTATGGAAATGTATAATATAATTCACATAGCAATACAGTCTCACTGCACAGCAGGCCAGCAGTTAGCCGAGTCCGCAATCCATGGTGAGGCACAACGCAGTGACGTGCCTCAACTGGCTGCTGATCACCGCACCGTCTCTTCTCAGTATTTGAACGGCAAATGTGAAAATTAAGCGATTTTAAATAAAAAATAATCTAAAACGGGTGAAGTTAAATGGAAAATAACTTTATAGTATAATCACTGGATACATATAACAATTTAATTTAAAAAAAATATTTTTACATTTTTTTTCTTTCCATGATGGCAGGTGAGGCGGGGCCTCACCTGCCTCTAGTGACTGCACGTCACTGCTGTCTGCATACTCTTGCCACATGAGGCCGGGCATTGTCGTGGGCCAGGAGGAACCCAGGACCTACTGCACCAGCGTAGGGTCTGACCATGGGTGCAAGGATTTCATCCTGATACCTAATGGCAGTCAAACTGCCGTTCTCTAGCCTGTAGAGGTCTGTTCGTCCCTCCATGGAAATGCCTCCCCAGACCATCACTGACCCACCACCGGACGGGTCATGCTGAATGATGTTGAAGGCAGCATAGCACTCTCCTTGGCTTCTCCAGACCCTTTCACGTCTATCACAGGTGCTCAGGGTAAACCTGCTCTCATCTGTGAAAAGCACAGGGCGCCAGTGGCGGACTTGCCAATTCTGGTGTTCTATGGCAAATGCCAATCGAGCTCCACGGTTCTGAGCAGTGAGCACAGGGCACACTACAGGACTTCGTGCCCTGAGGCCACCCTCGTGAAGTTTGTTTCTGACTGTTTGGGTAGAGACATTCACACAAGTAGCCTGCTGGAGGTCATTCTGTAGGGCTCGGGCAGTGCTCAACCTGTTCCTCCTTGCACAAAGCAGCAGATATCGGTCCTGCTGATGGGATGAGGACCGTCTACGGCCCTGTCCAGCTCTCCTAGAGTAACTGCCTGTCTCCTGGAATCTAGTTGGGAAAAGGCATGTTCACCACTGTGTTACATGGCCTTTCCTTTTAACAACACTCAGTAAACGTTTGGGAACTGAGGAGACACATTTTTGAAGCTTCTCAGGTGGAATTCTTTCCCATTCTTGCTTGATGTTCAGCTTAAGTTGTTCAACAGTCCGGGGGTCTCCGTTGTGGTATTTTAGGCTTCATAATGCGCCACACATTTTCAATGGGAGACAGGTCTGGACTACAGGCAGGTCAGTCTTTTACTATGAAGCCACATTGATGTAACACGTGGCTTGGCTGAAATAAGCAGGGGCGTCCATGGTAACGTTGCTTGGATGGCAACATATGTTGCTCCAAAACCTGTATGTACCTTTCAGCATTAATGGTGCCTTCACAGATGTGTAAGTTACCCATGTCTTGGGCACTAATAAACCCCCATACCATTACAGATGCTGGCTTTTCAACTTTGCGCCTATAACAATCCGGATGGTTCTTTTCCTCTTTGGTCCGGAGGACACGACGTCCACAGTTTCCAAAAACAATTTGAAATGTGGACTCGTCAGACCACAGAACACTTTTCCACTTTGTATCAGTCCATCTTAGATGAGCTCAGGCCCAGCGAAGCAGACGGCGTTTCTGGGTGTTGTTGATAAAACGGTTTTCGCCTTGCATAGGAGAGTTTTAACTTGCACTTACAGATGTAGCGACCAACTGTAGTTACTGACAGTGGGTTTCTGAAGTGTTCCTGAGCCCATGTGGTGATATCCTTTACACACTGATGTCGCTTGTTGATGCAGTACAGCCTGAGGGATCGAAGGTCACGGGCTTAGCTGCTTACGTGCAGTGATTTCTCCAGATTCTCTGAACCCTATGATGATATTACGGACCGTAGATGGTGAAATCCCTAAATTCCTTGCAATAGCTGGTCGAGAAAGGTTTTTCTTAAACTGTTCAACGATTTGATCACGCATTTGTTGACAAAGTGGTGATGCTTGTTTGTGAATGACTGAGCATTTCATGGAATCTACTTTTATACCCAATCATGGCACCCACCTGTTCACCTGTGGGATGTTCCAAATAAGTGTTTGATGAGCATTCCTCAACTTTCTCAGTATTTATTGTCACCTTTCCCAACTTCTTTGTCACGTGTTGCTGGCATCAAATTCTAAAGTTAATGATTATTTGCACACAAAAAAAATGTCTATCAGTTTGAACATCAAATATGTTGTCTTTGTATATGAATATGGGTTGAAAATGATTTACAAATCATTGTATTCCGTTTATATTTACATCTAACACAATTTCCCAACTCATATGGAAACGGGGTTTGTACTATAATACCTAGTAGAGGCCTGGTATTGGGTATTCTTTGCAGTTGAGCACCAAACAGACACACACAAACAACGTTGTAATAATAAGCTTCTCTTTTTAATTAGAAGTGCTCATTATATTCAAGCTTTGTCATCCTGTAAAATCAATGAAGTATTAAACCCACAATCCCAGGCAAAACAGTTCTTATCAACTGAAGACAACTGCATTTTTTTCCTTTTTGACAAACCAAGACACAAAGCAAACAGCAGTTAGAGGTACAGGGTCAAAACCATCATACACTCAAAACAAAAACAAAACAAAAAAAAGGTCAGTATTTAAAGTTTAAAAAACAAAACAAAGCAGAGGTATCAAAAAGTTACTGAAGAAGGAATGAGCGAAAGGTAACAAAAGTACTAAAACAATACAGAATAAAACTGTCGTCTTGGATAGTATAGCTTGGACTGTTTTTTTTTAAGACTTTCCAACAATCGCTCTTTTCAACAGATGAAACTTTTTCATTTTGTGTTTGTGTGAACCGTGAAAACGATGGTGCTCGGCCGCCTTGTTGACACAACAAAAACTCTTTATATTGACACTCTTGACTCTGCAACTATTTATTTTTGTTTGCCATTTACACCAAGTCACACAAATATATATAAATAAAAAAAACTACAGTGGCACTTCCAAAGTGTTTAATGCTAGAATAATGTAAATTAGGATCAAAGTATTACCACCTTTTTTTGGGTGCAACGTCAGACTAGCCACGTTATGAGAGGGGATCACCTACTGGCATTTTATAGGTATTGCAATGTATTGTACACTAAATATGTTCACGTTCATTTGTGCGTGTCGTTGTGTTGTTCGTATGATACTGGGCAGGCAGTTTAAGTTTATTTTCCTGCTCTATGGTTATCATCCCACTTACCCACCATTTTGGCGAATGAACGAGACAAAACCAAAGCCAAAATGCACTTTTAGGCACTCGCTGAGCTGACTTTTGAGGAACATTTTAACAGGAAAATTAAGGTGCGCTCCAAAGAGTGACAATGTGTTGTTAGACTTTGGAGGTTCCACTGTAGTTTACTAGTAATGTTTTGTGGATTAGTCTCTCCATCAAAAGCGGGTTCGTCTTCGGCATACTTGCCAACCTTGAGACCTTCGATTTCGGGAGGTGGGGGGGTGGGGAGTGGGGGCGTGGTTAAGAGGGGAGGAGTATATTGACAGCTAGAATTCACCAAGTATTTCATATATATATATATATATATATATATATATATATATATATATATATATATATATATATATATATATATACATACATCCTGAAAATATGCAAACAAATCTGTGTTTAGATAATTGATACTTCAAACTTGCATAAATATAACATGAATATAAGATAACTTGGCTTCTGAGAGCTTCAAATTGTAATGAATATAATGGTAAAGTTGTTGATAAACAAGCAATTATTTTAATAATTAAATATGGTCATTTTAAATTAATTATTATGATAATTTAAAATTAATTATTTCAAATATGTTTATTTTAATGCACCGGTATAATTCTATGGCTGGATGTAATAAGGAGTCAGAAAAAATACAAATAAAAATACAATTAATTTTGATGTTTTTAGCAAAATATTGTAAAAATGTATTTCTTTTTTTTTAATTAATTAATATATTTATTTTTAGGTAAGATAAACATAATAATACAATTTGTCTCAAGTCTGGATGATTTAGTTCTTGTCACCCTGTTGTCCTCCTGTCATGAAAAAAGGCTGTCCTCACTCAGGTCCGCATGGAGCTGGAGGGGGCGTGGCTTCCAGCTCCGGCTGAAAATGGGGAGATTTTCGGGAGAATATTTGTCCCGGGAGGTTTTCGGGAGAGGCGCTGAATTTCGGGAGTCACCCGGAAAATCCGGGAGGGTTGGCAAGTATGGTCTTCGGTTAAAATGATTCAGGAACAATCAAAATTGTACTGTATGGACAAAAACATTGAGACACACCGAGTAGTGACTTAGGCTGTCCCAATACTTTTGTCTTGGTGATGTTTTCACCCTGTACACGGGAGGCCCGCGCCAGCAGTTTCAACGATCAGTGTGAAGAGTTTCAAGCCATCTCTTGACGCTTTGCGTGACAGGGTCATGTGACGTGTGATGGATGGCAAGGGCAAACGCTACTTTTGACGGCAAAAAGTGTTGATAGCAGCGTTCAGTAATCTCATGATTTATTATTACTACTAAAGTGGCACAAAGTGTGGTTGTACAGTGTTTGCTCGCGGCCCATTTAACAGTATTTATACAGACAAGAATAACGAGGCTTTTGTCAATTAAATACTAGGGATGGGCATTATATTTATAGGTGAAAGTAAATCAATTTCCAATATTTTTTGTTATTGACACATTGGGGGGAAAAAAATACAATACATTCTTTCTACTATTTAGAGAACAATTAATTGCAATTTTCTAAATATTCACTGTTAATTGAGTTATTATTTACCATCAATTATTGGCACATTCTATTATTTTTTTATTACATAAAATATTCCAATATATTCAGTTATTTTTTAAACATGCTTTATTAATGGAAATGTGTATATGTTGTTTATTATTTAGAGAACAACTGAATACAATTTTATAAATAAAAATGTTATTATTTGGGTAAGAATTACCATCAATTAATAGCTCATTTTATTAATTTACATGTTTCTTATTAGATAAAATAACGAGGCTTTTGTCAATTAAATACTAGGGATGGGCATTATATTTATAGGTGAAAGTAAATCCATTTCCAATATTTTTTGTTGTTAACACATTGGAAAAAAAAAATACAATACATTCTTTCTACGATTTAGAGAACAATTAATTGCAATTTTCTAAATATTCACTATTAATTGAGTTAAGATTCACCATCAATTATTGCCACATTCTATTATTTTTTTATTACATAAAATATTCAAATATATTCACTGTTATTTTTTAAACATTTGTTTTATTAATGGAAATGTGTATATGTTGTTTATTATTTAGAGAACTGATTACAATTTTATAAATACTAAATTGAGTTAAGATTTACCATCATTTATTGCCACATTCTATTGTTTTTTTGTATTACATAAAATATTAAAATATATTCACTGTTATTTTTTAAACATGTTTTATTAATGGAAATGTGTATATGTTGTTCATTATTCAGAGAACAACTCATTACAATTTTATAAATACTAAATTGAGTTAAGATTCACCATCAATTACTGCCACATTCTATTGTTTTTTTTATTACATAAAATAATTAAATATATTCACTGTTATTTTTTAAACATTTGTTTTATTAATGGAAATGTGTATATGTTGTTTATTATTTAGAGAACACCTGATTACAATTTTATAAATAATAAAAAAAATTATTTGGGTAAGATTTACCATCAATTAATAGCTCATTTTATTAATTTACATGTTTTTTATTAGATAAAATATAACAATAAATTCATTATCATTTTTTAAACAGATTTTTTTTATTGATAGGAATGTTCTAAACTCCTGTTTCCATGCTGGTGTCTTGAAAAGACTTACTGTCCGAAACTCAACTTTATTGTTTTTTGAACGTGAATCAACAGCGCCTCTGCTGGTGGCAGCAAGCAGTGCAATATTTTGCCTCAATTGCTTTTAAACTCAATCAAAGTCGCACAAAATGGACCAAACTAATACAAAATGTATGATAAGATTTACCTGTACTTGTCAATTAATAATTTTTTACATTATTTAATGATCTATAATCATTCTGATGATGATGCCCATCCCCAGCAAATAGCAACTTCACTTCCTGTTACAGTATATAAAGATATCCTGGATGCCATGTTTCCATGACAACGCATGAAGATAAATATGTCTTACGTTGTATTGCTGGTTTCTCTCGACTAAACATTTATCAGGTCGGATGTTTAAAGACAAACCCCCCCAAAAAGTGGATTTCACAGCTTAACATATTTTGTTTTGAACTTCCAGGCACAGGTTTGTGAATTGGACTCAATTAGCTTTGTTGCTAATATGACTCATGACAACGGATGGACACAAAATAAAAATAAAAAAGGTTTTCCAGTTTAAGTGCGAATACTGCAGTGCTGATAGTGGTGTTAGCAAAGGAAGGGGGGCTTTTTGCTGATGAAGAGGAGAGGTAGCATGTTAGCGTTAGAGTGGATAACAGGGGGGTGCTAAAAAAGAAAGATTGGGGGAGAACGAGAAGGATTAAAAAAAGGCACCACAGATTTGAGATAAATAAAGAGGCCGACCCCCAATCTCCCGTGTCTTTGCACCGATCAGGAAGTGAGCCGATTTCTTAGCTTGGTTAGACACAGTGATGGTGGGGGTCTCTCAGGCGGTGTGTGTGTGTGTGTGTGTGTGTGTGTGTGTAAAGGCAGCAAGAACCTTATTACAGTTCCACCACATCTCTGTTGTGGGGGGGGGGGGGGGGGGGGGGGGGGGGGCGGCCCCTTCAGTATCTGTACATGTCGTAAGTGCTGACCCACGATGACGGGAAAGCCCAAGAGGGGAACCTGCGCAGGATTTTCTCCAGCTCAGGTGTACTCTGGTCGTCCCCGAAGAAATAGTGCGTGGAGATGGCCACTGAGATGATCCCCTCGGGGCCTGACGGGATCGGATCGCTGGGCGGCTGTGGAGGAACAACGGAAACAAGATTGATGTACTTCACCTGTTTGGGTCAGTGATAGGGGTGTAACGGTACGTGTATTTGTATTGAACCGTTTCGGTACGGGGATTTCGGTTCGGTTCGGAGGTGTACCGAACGAGTTTCCACATGGACGTATTAAGTAGCGTAACGCACGTTGTGTAAACAATGCACACCAAGGCACAACACACGGCATGCTAGCAGCTAACGGGCTACGATAGACTGACCATACGTCCTCTTTTCACCGGACATGTCCTCTTTTGCGGTGCTGTCAGGGCGGAGTTTTTTAAATGCCTCAAATGTCCAGCATTTTGAGTTAGGGTTGCATGTATTTTCAATGTACGTTCAGGGTTAAGAAGGGGTTAAAAACAAAACAAATTGTGCGCGCAGAAGCATGGTGAAGGAGGGGCAGAGACAGAGAGAGAGAGAGAGAGTTATGATAAACGCGCATGCGTCGCCAGGCTCTGCTTTTTATCCTTAGATTTATCAGATTTAATTTTTTATTATCTATAGCAGGAGTGTCAAAAGTGTGCGGCCCACAGCTAATGTTTTAAAGGCCCACGAATGTAATTTAGAAAAAGTTGCAATGTTGACTAATAAAACAAAGCTGTTTTTTTTTTCTTTCAAACTGTCATTGCTTAAAACATAATATTGAATCAAAATCAATGTTATTATGAATTATTGACCTATCCAAGGTTCCCATTACTTCACATCAAATATTCCACTAAGAAAAATATTTTTGGTGGAAGATTTTGCAAATTTGGTAAATAAATAACCCCAAAATGTATATTTTGTTGTTTTCTTACTGTACCGAAAATGAACCGAACCGTGACCTCTAAACTGAGGTACGTACCGAACCGAAATTTTTGTGTACCGTTACAGTGATAATGACTACATTGGGTTGTTTCCTTTCAATCATGGCCTCCGCTCTCATAGATGCCAAGCCACACTTAATCAGGTAGACAAGTCCAAATAGACGCCTCCTTTTTCCTGTATATATACCGTATATTTCGGATTATAAGTCGCAGTTTTTTTCATAGTTTGGCCGGGGGTGCGACTTATACTCTGGAGCAATTTATGTGTGAAATTATTAACACATTACCGTAAAATATCAAATAATATTATTTATCTCATTCACAGTGTTGGGACCAACGCGTTACAAATTAACGCCGTTAGTTTCGGCGGTAACTAGTAATCTAAGGCGTTATTTTTTATATTCAGTAACTCAGTTACCGTTACTACATGATGCGTTACTACAGTATCGGCTAGAAACAGAAGATCTGAGTGTGTTTTATTGCAGCGCTGCGGTGTCTTCCTTCTTGTGTCACAAGGAAAAGAAGAGGCGTGCAGAGAAGAGGCGTGCTTTGTGTGGGTGGGGGCGGGGCTCCCAGACCGTAGTTGAGGGGCGCAGGGGAGACGTTCCTCCAGGGCCTATGAACTTCGGGGCTAACAACCTTTACTTTACCCGGAAGTGGGTCTTTACAGCTGAGGGTGAATGACGAGGTCGGCGGTTTGTTGCAACTTTGTGACTTTATTGGACGCAGCCATCCACCAAGCTAGAGCACCTGCACGCACTCACTGTCGCCAGTCCCTCACCTCTCTCGCCCACTCACTCACTGACGTCACTCACCTCACATGCTGTCATATCTTAAAGGGCCACACACACACACATACGCTACTCTCATAACAACTAACAAGACATTATGGCAAAGCCAGAATTTGAGTTTCTTAACATGGAGACATTCTCAATACTTTTCTTTTGTTGAGCACAAAGAAAAGAACATTTTAGTTAAATGTAAGTTGTGTCTTGGATCAAAGATCCTATCTAATTAAAGTAAAAGTTAAAGTGTCATTATGTTGCAGCTATTTAAAATAGTTTTGTCAATTTGTTCTGGCCTGAAATAAATTGGCCCTTTGAAACATATCTTTGTCTTTGTGTGTTGTACGTAGACCACATTGCTTTCTGAGTTCAGTGATGCAAATGCATGTCAAGTTGATCAACACATTGTATTATTCTCCAGTGCAATAACAGTACTGAAATGAAGGCTAAAAGGGCATTAATGGGAGCCTTAAAAAAAAAAGAAGTAACTAAATAGTTACTTTTCACAGTAACGCATTACATTTTGGTGTAAGTAACTGAGCTAGTAACTGAGTTACTTTTGAAATAAAGTAACTAGTAACTGTAACTAGTTACTGGTTTTCAGTAACTAACCCAACACTGCTCATTCACGTAAGAGACTAGACGTACATCAGCAATCGTCACACACACACACGTCATGGGCTTCAGTGACAACCGAAACCATCCTGTCCGGATTTAGAAAGGCTGGAATAATTGGAACTGCAACTGACGATGACTCGGACGTAAGCGACGTACCGATAGAAGAGGAAGCGGCGCATTGTCTACCTTTGGAGTTGGCAGAGTTGTTTAGAAGCGACACAGAGGAAGAAGATTTCATGGGATTTAGCGATTAGGAGTGACAGATTGTTTGGTAAACGTATAGCATGTTCTATATGTTATAGTTATTTGAATGACTCTTACCATAATATGTTACGTTAACATACCAGTTGGTTATTTATGCCTCATATAACGTACACTTATTCAGCCTGTTGTTCACTATTCTTTATTTATTTTAAATTGCCTTTCAAATGTCTATTCTTGGTGTTGGATTTTATCAAATAAATTTCCCCAAAAAATACGACTTATACTCTAGTGCAGGGGTCGGCAACCTTTACCACTCAGAGACATTTTGACCCGTTTCACAAATTAAAGAAAACAATGGGAGCCACAAAACTCTTGAAATTTAAAATGAAATAACACTGCATACAAAGTTTTTTTTTGCTTTGTGCTATGTATAAACCAGACACGCGGCTCGCAAGTTTTATATGAATGGCGCTTGACAGCGTCATACTTGCCAACGCTCCCGATTTTTCCAGGAGAGTCCCGGAATTCGGGGCGACTATTCTATCGGATGTCTGCTTATCTTCACCAAAACAACAATAATAAGGGCGTGCCGTCATGGCATTGTCTTTAGCGCCCTCTACAACCTGCATAAACAGCGTGCCAGCCCAGTCACATGTTGTATGAGGCTTCTGCAGACACACATAAGTGACGGCAAGGCATACTTGGTCAACAGCCATACAGGTTACACTGAGGGTGCCCGTATATATAAAACAACTTTAACACTGTTACAAATATGCGCCACATTGTGAACCCACACCAAAAAAGAATGACCGTGTGTCGGTTGAGGTGGGCGGGTTTGGTGGTAGCGGGGGTGTATAATGTAGCCCGGAAGAGTTAGGGATGCATGGGATTCTGGGTATTTGTTCTGTTGTGTTTATGTTGTGTTACGGTGCGGATGTTCTCCCGAAATGTGTTTGTCATTCTTGTTTGGTGTGGGTTCACAGTGTGGCGCATATTTGTAGCAGTGTTAAAGTTGTTTTATATGGCCACCCTCAGTGTGACCTGTATGGCTGTTGACTAAGTATGCCTTGCAGTCACATACGTGTGTAGGGCCGGCACGCAAATAGTGTAAAATCGGACGCTAAAGGCAGTGCCATCCCGGTACCCCCTCAATATTATTGCCCGGGTGAAAATCGAAGAAAGGGTTGCCCCGGGAGATTTTTGGGAGAGGCACTAAAATTCGGAAGTCTCCCGGAAAATCGGGAGGGTCAGCAAGTATGCAGCTGAGCCGCATCAGAGTGATCAAAGAGCCGCATGCGGCTCCGGAGTCGCGGGTTGCCGACCCCTGCTCTAGTGCGACTTATATATGTTTTTTTCCTTCTTTATTATGCATTTTCGGCCGGTGCGACTTATACTACGGAGCAATTTATAATCCGAAAAATACGGTACTTGTATAGCGCTTTTCTACCTTCAAGGTACTCAAAGCGCTTTGACACTATTTCCACATTCACCCATTCACACACTGATGGCAGGAGCTGCCATGCAAGGCTCCATCAGGAGCAAGGGTGAAGTGTCTTGCTCAAGGACACAACGGACGTGACTAGGATGGTAGAAGGTGGGGCTTGAACCAGGAACGCTCAGGTTGCTGGGACAGCCACTCTCCCAACTGCGCCACGCCGTCAGACATTATCGAACAAATGACTTACAAAAACCTAAGTACCAGTGTAATCCAAACAACTAAAAATAATCTACAAAGGCAAGATAGTTGCTTACCTGTATTTCAAACCAGAAGGTCCACGTGGGCGCATTCGAGCCGTGTGAATAGAAGACAAAATATTCTCCACTCAGGTCAAACTGAGGTGTGCCGTCACCGAAGGACCAGGAGGTGAGACTGGCTCCTTTATGAGGCATCAAGTACAGCGACATGTGACTGGGACCTACATTGGACAGACATACAGTTAGCGTACTGCCATATCAGACCTACTTCTAAAGCGTTGACTCAGACCGTTGACATCAAAGATCATCTTGATGGTTCCCCACGGGGTCTTCTCCTTGGACACCCGGCTGAACTCCACCGGGGAGCTTGGAGACACTTGAGGAGCAGGGAGGTACCAGTTCTTCCTAGAAACGAACCAAAAGGGCACAAGTCAAGAATAAAAAATAAAAAAAAGTAGATTGAGAGTTCAGTTTTCAAACGTCACCGACTTGCTGAGGAACTTGACAGGCAGGAACCAGGGGTAGCCGCAGAAGGGGTGGTCATCGCGGCAGTGCGTGCGGACACTGTCGTTGATTTCAGGGATGTGCGGCGTGATGTGCTGAATGCCCGTGTAGTCAAAGCTGTTGATCCACACGCCCGAGTCCTGACTCTCCACCCGGCCCTCGAGATCGTGGAAGGTCCGAGTGGTGTGCTGCCAACATAAGTAAAACCACGGTATAGTACAACTAAAATAAAGTCATCATTTGAAGATTTGTGCCAAAATAAATAGAAAGCGAATGAAATTAAATGATCCAAACATGCATTATTATAAGTACTGTACCAATCAATATATAATACATTATAATAAGTTTGCAGTACCACTATATGATAAAACAAAAACAAAAAGACTCACATTTCAATATTTGTGTAGCAATTAACTAAAATTAAAGCTAAATAAATAAATATCAAAAAAAAAATTATGAATAAATATCAATTATTTAAAATTTTTTTTAAATAAATAACTAATATGTTAAACAGTTTATTACATTCCAAATTCCCAATTCAAGACGAGAATCAAAACAAATTGGCCACTGTATAAAAAAGCTAAACACTTATGCCACAATTAAAATAAATGTTATAACCAGGTAAATGGATAATTCAAATCTGAATTTTAAAATAGTAAAGTAATTCATTAAATCTCAATTATTATTATTAATTGTGTATTATTAAATATAAATGATTATTCAATAATTGTTTTAGTAAATATTACATTTCCAATTCAAAGACAGATTCCAATATGTATAATAATTCAAGTAAATTGGAATTAAAATTAGTAGGCCACTGTAAGAATACACAACCATTTGTAGATATATGAAACAAATAAAAGAAACATTTACCAATTAAACTGATGATTAAAGTATGGATGAATTCAAATGGAACATATTTTAAATTACAATATATTACATGATTAGATTTTAAATATGTTTTATGAATTTATTTAATGACTTTTATAATTATTTAATGCCATATGTATTAAATATTTATTATTTAATCCTATTTTAATATATCATTTAAATATGAAACAGTTGATTACATCTCCAATTCCATGACAGATTCCGAAAAGTTCAAGAATTAAAGTTGGCCACTGTTCAATAAAACTAGACACCGTTTGAAGATTTATGCCACAATTAAAATACTGGTAAACATATGACCAATTAAATGAATAATTACAATATGAATGAATGAATTAAAATGGAAAGTAATTCATTAAGTACAATAAATGAAATTATTTTTTATTTAGTAGTGACTTAGCCCAAATAATTATACAATTTATTCAATGACCTTTAATTACTTCACATCATTTGTTAAACACTTATAAATATAAATGATTTAATAATAATTGTAATAAAATAAAATAAAATGTAAAACAGTCAATTACATTACCAAAACCATGACAGATTCCAGTAAGTACAATAATTAAAATAATTTGGCCACTGTAAAAAAAAACAACACAAAAGCATTTGTAGATTTATGCCACAATTTAAATAAACAACCATTAATTGATGAATTATTTAAAATGCACAATCATTAAATTTAAATTACAATAAATTAATTTAAAAATTTTGTGGTGAAATATCTCAAATAATTACACAATTTAGTTAATGACTTTATTAATTATTTCACACATTTTTTATTGAGCATTATTAAATATAAAATAATTTAATAATAATTTAAATTAAAATGCAAAACATTACAAGACGGATTACAAAACATACAAGAATTAATACATCTCTGAATTGGCCACTGTAAAATAAAAAAATAAATAAAGATTGAAGATTAATGCCACAATTAAAATAAACACACGACCAAATAAATGGATAATTAAAATATGAATGAATTAAAATGGAAAGTAAGTCATCAAGTACAATAAATTACAGAAAATTCCTCTAAATTGGCCACTGTAAAATAAATAAATAAAGATTGAAGATTAATGCCACAATTAAAATAAACACACGACAAAATAAATGGATAATTAAAATATGAATGAATGGAAAGTAAGTCATCAAGTACAATAAATTACAGAAAATTCCATTAAGTAGTGAAATATCTAAAATTGTTATACAATTTATTCCAATGACCTTTTTAATTATTTCACGCCATATTTATCTGTTTAATAAGCAGTATTTTCGGTTTTATTTCAGTCAAAGAAGTGGTGGGCAGGACCAATGATCTTACTGGCTGATCTGCATGTTTGAACAGTTTCTGTTTTGAAGGTTGGATGTTGTTATAAATTAATAAATCAATATATCTCACGACTTCAATCCAGCAGAGGGTGCTATTCATTCAAAACTGTGCATTTGTGTGTGTGTGTGTGTGTGTGTGTGTGTGTGTTCCAAGTGAACCTGCAAAAAGATCCTCTTAGGTCGTGGGATGTCAGGGTCTCCCGAATAAGGAAAGAGGAGACTGCAGGACACTAAGAGGAACATGACCGTGAAGATGGATGCCAGGCCCGTCAAGATCCGCTTTGTGCTCCGCACCAAATAGATGAAGTGGATCTGACAGATGAAGGGAGTTACTCGAGAGACTAATCTGAATGGCAGGCGGTTTGTGGTGGCACACTCACGAAAAAGGAAGAGATCAATATAGTCCCAATGGTAACCATGGCGGCCAGGACCACCTCCGGCGGTATCTCGGTGCCGCTGCGTCCCATGATCGGCGTGAAGATCTCAAAGACCACCCAAATGAGGAACATGAAGTGCAGATAGGGCAAGGCCAGACCCAGCAGGTAGAGGACGCTGTACTTGAGTGACGCTCCTAAAAACATCATCATCATCATCAGCTGTTATTCCTCTGCATAATAATGTGGATTTTGATTAAAAGTGTTTGCCTCTATTCTTAAATTCCTTGGCGAGCAGCAGTTTGGTGGCCAGGGGGAAGGCCACCATGAGCATGGGCACGTAGGCGGAACAAAGGCCCTTCTGGGTCAACCATAGCAGGATGCAGCACCACAGCATCAGGTTCACGTCGAAGTACAGTTCACCCAGCTCTAGCAGACGCACACCCTAACAATACACACACATACTGGTTATCATTTGCAATGGGGACCAAGTTCTTGATCATCACTTGTGGGGACCACCCTTTCTACAGGTTGTGGAGGCATAAAAAAAATCAGGTAAAATGGCCACTGCCCAGTTAGCTCATAAACGTCTTTAAATCTCTGGATTGATGAAGTAATGTGCTGATCATTCTTACTGGGGGACCCTGGGGAAAAAGAGTTAATATGGTTCATGGGAACCAAATTTAAATCATTTTGCATAATTCACACAAACTTGTATGTGACTACAGAGGACCATTAAAAAAAAAAAAAAAAAGTTGAAATGAAATATGACATGATGGTCAGAATACAGCACTACAGCTGTCCTCTTATAGGAAGTTTCACCACTTAAATGTTAAAGCAAATCCTGCATCTTCTGTGGCATGACTGAAAACTGCTATTTAGCAGTAATGAAGTTGTCTGCAACTCCAACTACCATATAAAGAAGGATGGACAATTCTGAATGGGAATCATACTTTAAGGTAATAATGTTTTATAATCATGCTGTATGAAAATATAATCCTAAGAAACACTAAACCAGATTTTGTTTTTGGAAAAATATATTAGTACTATTAATGTCAGGATAACAAATGTTTCACTTTTCAAGAAAATTTATTTTCTCTTTTACCAATATTTGAAACAGGTAAACAAAGCAACCCAAATTTCCCTGTTGTGGGATCAATAAAGGATTATCTTAACTTACCTTAAACCACAGAAATAAAATACAAACTCATTTAAACTTTTATTTTTTAACAACATTGAACATAAAGAACATAAAAAACTGTTCTACTTAACCAGTCTTGCTGATTATCTCTTAATCTACTATTTTAAAAATCACTTAGGCATCTTCAGAATGGATCTGACTATCATTTAAAAAGGTTTCCCTTTAGGGAACCTGTTTTTTTATCCCCATACTGTCAGAGATCCCCTAAAGGTGACTGTGTAAACAGAGCGATGTCCCCATTAAGCAAGCATTGCCACACACACACACACATACACTTAGACCTGGTAATCCCATAGGGGTGATGAATGGATGATCAGCGCCTGAGAGCTGCGGCCCCTACCATCATGACCTCGCACTCCCTCCCCTCTGTTGCTAAATATCTCGAGATGTATGTTGTAATATGTATATGTGCTTTGCTATGGAGGTTTTTTCCCACTCCAGACTGGGCCGCCTTAGGAGCCCAGTCTATATTGTATTTTTTTTTTACTCATCCTTCCCCAGCGTTTTACCTTTTTCCCATCTTTTATGGGGCGCCTTGTGGCGCCTCATCAGCGTTCCTGTTCTGTAACCCTGTACACTGTTTGCTTTGTCTAATCTTGAGCAGGTTTGTGCTGAAAAGAAAGTTTCGTTGTACTTATACAATAACAATAAAGACCTACCTGCCTACCTAAGCTGGAGTCGCCACAAAATGCATGTTGGTTTTACTTTACCAAGCAAACACGTCAGTCCAGTTTGTTTATAATCCCAGTGGACACTCCATTAGGTACACCTGCACTGTGCAATGTTCGCTCCCTTTTTGCCCAATTAGTCTGTCAGCAGCTAAGGTAGTTACATAATAGCTACTTAATTACTTGGGTGCAGTGGCTAATTTGTTTGCTAGCGAGCAGTAAGCTATTTAGCAAATTGGAACAAAAGACTTGGTTAGAAAATGACTTGGCTATGTTGCTACTATGCTATTTAGCGACCGCATCAGTTAGCTAATTAGTTAATTACCTATTAGTTACGCAATTAGAGATTTAGCTACATAGCTACTCAGTTGGTATTTGCTTACCTTATCATTTAGTCAGTCACTTATCTATTAATCTACTCAGTTAGATATCTAGCTACGTAGCTATATTTTTGTTTAGTAACCATATTAGTTAGCAAATTAGTTAATCATTATTGTGAGGTACTTAACCATTTACTTAGTAACCTAAAAATTCAGTCAGCCACTTACCAATTTAGCAACTAAGCTATTTACTAAATCAGATAGCTACTTAGATATTTATCTACTTTGCTATTTAGTAACCATATCTGTTAGCTAATCAGTTAATTACTTATTACTGAATTAACTAATTAGCTGTTTATTGGCCAGTGAGGTAATTATCTGATTACTTAGTTACGTATCATTTAGTCAGCCGCTTAATCAGTCAGTTAGCTACTTAATGTAGCTACTTTGCTATTTAGTAACCGTATCTTTTAGCTAATTAGTTAATTTTTGATTAGTCACTCAATTAGGGACTTAGCCGTTAGCCAATTAGCTACTCAGTTAGCCAGTGAGGTTCCTATCTATTTATTTAGTTACCTATTTGTTTCGTCAGACACTTACCCATTAAGCTACTTATTTGTTAAGTTAGCTTGCTACTATACTAGTTAGTTAATGTATTTACTTATGTATTTACCCAATTTGTTTGGTATTTCCTTGGCTTTTTAGTTAGCCACTTGGTCAGTTAGATACAGTACATAGTTGGTGCAAGTAGTTTAAAAAATAAATACAAAAATCCACCAAACTTGGAATGGACGCCACAAGGGAAAAATAAAAAGCCATTACATTTTGTTTCACATCTAAATTAGTTTGTTTAATGTATTTTTTAAGTACTTTTATAGTTACAATTTATCTCAAGTGTTTTTCAACTAGTGTGCTGTGGGAGATTATCTAATTTCACCTATTTGTGTTAAAAATATTTTTTGCAATCCAGTAATTATAGTCTGCAAATGACGTGTTGTTGTTGAGTGTCAGTGCTGTCTAGAGCTCGGCATAGTAACCGTGTAATACTCTTCCATATCAGTAGGTGGCAGCCGGTAGCTAATTGCTTTGTAGATGTCGGAAACAGCGGGAGGCAGCGTGCAGGTAAAAAGGTGTCTAATGCTTGAACCAAAAATAAACAAAAAGTGAGTGAAACTAAAACTGAACTGGCTACAAAGTAAACAAAAACAGAATGCTGGACGACAGCAAAGACTTACTGTGGAGCAAAGACAGCGTCCACAATGTACATCCGAACATGACATGAAAATCAACAAGGTCCCCACAAAGAAGGATAAAAACAACTGAAATATTCTTGATTGCTAAAACAAAGTAGATGCGGGAAATATCGCTCAAAGGAAGATATGAAACCGCTACAGGAAAATACCAAAAAAAAAGAAAAAGCCACCAAATTAGGAGTGCAAGAAAAGAACTAAAACACTACACACAGGAAAACAGCAAAAAACTCAAAATAAGTCACGGCGTGATGTGACAGGTCATGACAGTACACCTACTTTGAGACAAGACCTATAGTGATGCATGCTTGGTTATGGTTTAAAGTCATATCCAACAATTGCGACAACGACTTTTTACTGTCAACTGAGCTTTGTTTTTTAATGATTTCTGCTGGTGGTGTGCCTCCGGATTTTTTTAACGCAAAAAATGTGCCTTGGCTCAAAAAAGGTTGAAAAATACTGATCTATCTGCATTTGGCCAATTGGGAGCAGCAGATGGAGCATTAGTGTAACATTACTGTCACCTACTGGTCTGGAGTGGAACAGAACCCCGTGGCACACTGATATGTTGCATGTTTTGGACTGTGTGTCCCTGGCAAAGGTCTCGACTGTGTGCTTTTGTACTTGTACTGCAAACCCATTGTCAGGGTCAGTCAAAATAATGATTATTTTGAATACAAATTATGTTTACCATGAATTGATTATCGTGGACAAGTTGAAAAACTTATTCGGGTGTTACTATTTAGTGGTCAGTTGTACGGAATATGTACTGTACTGTGCAATCTACTAATAAAAGTTCCAATCAATAGGACGAGATTTTGTTGACTGCTTCAGCCCTCCGCCGGTATTAAATAGCGCACTGTAGAGAAGTTCCCTGCAGCAAAGGCATCTTCACTCTGTTCAATAGATCTGTTGTTGTTGACTGTCTAGACACATCTATCTTTGTTATCACACACACAGTGAGGTTGTGTGTTGAGGAAGGAGCAAGAAGTAAGAGGAACAAATAACTGCGACGCCAGGAAGTCGTCACGGGGCATAAAGAGTGGCAGAAGTACCGTGACCTGGTCTTAAAACTAAAATGTAACGACAAGGCAATGAGGGAGCAGACTCATGTTGAGAGGAAATGATAAGTTCTCAGGTCCAGTTCTGCCACATTCCTTATGGCTTCAGTGAAAAAAAACCCCCATTGGATTTCATTTAATCTTTGGCCTACACTGGTGAATACACTACATTTCCCCTCACTCCTAACTTTCGTTTATGCGTGAATTTGAGAGTGCTGTGGGGAGCTACACACTGTTCTGTGCTTTCTGTTCCTGTATTTCTCCATATCGCCACTTTTTTTTTTTAAATTTAAACACTACAGATAAATGACTTGTGGGGGAAACAGTGGAAAATAGTGACTCATTATTATTTAAATGCATTATATTGAACATATTATAATCTTTCAAGGTTGAAATTCAATTTGTTTATACAAACAATGACACCCACTAACAAGATGCTTGGTGTTCTCTGCAGTTGTGTAAATGAAATAAATACAGTATTTAATTATTTAATAAGAAAAGCCAAAAATTAATAATAATAAAAATTATAATTGATACAAAAATCTAAAATAAAACTGTTAGTATTTCTTTGCAGTTGTATTTTTATTTTAGTTTTTGCCCAAAATTATTCCTAAAATTAGACTTATTAAACAACTTATTTGTGCTTTGGATAAATACTGTCTTATATATATATATTTATTTATATTTTTTATTAATGTTAAAAAAATATTAAAAATAAATATATATATATTTTTTAAATTTTTATTAAGGTAAAAACAAAAACAAACAAAAACATATATATATATATATATATATATATATATATATATATATATATATATATATATATATATATATATATATATATATACACACACACATGCATATATATAATATGAATATATATATATATACACACATACATATAGAAATATATATATATATATACACACACATATATATATATATATATATATATATATATATATATATATATATATATGTATGTGTGGGAAAAAAATCACAAGACTATATATATATATATATATATATATATATATATATATATATATATATATATATATATATATATATATATATATATATATATATATATATATATATATATATATATATAAGTATAGTCGAGGTTTTCTGTGGTTTATCCATTATACAGTGCTCAATACCGGGGTTGAGCGGAATATGCGTTAGGTCAGAAAAAACACAGAGGCTATATCATCCCTACAAGCCTGTTTTGCAGGTTTCCCTGCTCATCAGGTGATTTTATGAAATCCCCTAAACACACACACACACACACACACCCACACGCGCTATCTATATAAACCTATCAAAAAATAAACTAACCAAAATCAAACAGCAAACACACGTCTTACTAAAAAATGTGGGTAAAATACTGGAGAAAAATGTAATATATCATGACATTAGTTTGTTTTGTTTTTTGCTAAAAATTGCCATTAATTCAGATAAAAGTTATTTTTATTAAAAAAACAACGATGAGTTGTGTTTTGAATAAAATACTAGCTAAAGTCACACACACATCTTGAGATATTCTGTTATTTATCTCAATGTACTTTTATAATTTTAACCAAAAAATGCTACAAATGTAAACAAATAAAATAACTCAATTTTGTTTTGAATAAAATACTGGATATATGTCACAGAGATATCAATTAATGTATCTTTTTTGTTAATTTTAGACATCCATCCATCCATCCATTTTCTAGCGCTTGTCCCAAAAATGTTTTGAGTGTTTATAATAAAGTACTGGATAAAATCTGAACAGGGATCCCCATCTTATTTTGCTTTAATTTTAGCCAAAAAATATAATGTAAAAAATCACTTATCTTTTGACCAAAATACTTGATAAAAGTCACAAAATTCTTAGATAATCTTTATTGTAACCAGAAAAGGGTATAAATGCTATTTGTGTTTAAAAAAAAATTGCATTCTATAAGTCCTGAGGTAAATATGGATTTTTTTTGGTAGGAACACAATGACTATATTTTGATTACATTCTTTCCATACATAAACTGTATTATTATAGACATATTTGCGAGACAACAATGTAGAACCCTGGCCTCATGCTGCCCCAAAGGGAGAAAAGCTCACCCCATAGTAGAGGTTCTTGGCCAGCGTGTGCACAAGCACCATCTTGCCCGTGGCGGCGGCTCCGTAGAGACACACGGCGGCATAGAAGTGGTTGTACCAGAACATGGAGCGGCCCAGCAGCGTCACCAGTACAGCAACAATCAGAACGGAGAGCAGGGTGACCAACCAGCTAAGAACCACAACACCTGTGGCGCAGGCCAGCTCTCGAACGTAGCGCCCCCCTGCTGCAGATTGATGCAAATATTACCATAATTAATAATAATATTAGGAATTGGGTTAGTCATTATTCCACCAACCCCGGTTGCTGGGCAAGGAGGCTTTCCTGGCCAGGTAGACGAAAGTTGCCATGGCGACCATGTAGTTGATGATGGTACCAACATGTGCCGGGTAAGCCACTATGGCCACTCCGAGCACATCAAAGAACACCATGTTGCCGTGGCGATACTCCGAGGAGCCAGCCAGCTTTTCGGAATTGAGCAGGTGCTTGAGGACGGCCAGGATGTTGTCACCTGCAGGCAGGAAGTAGAGATTTAATGGATCTAATATGGTAGACATTACATTTCCCTTAAATCCTCCTCATCGCCAGGTGTTTCATCCACTCGGTTTAAATAAATGTCACCCCTCAAAGAATAAAAAATAGCAGGTGTAAACTCCTTTACTATCCCAAAGAGCAGACATGGCATCTGTAAAGCTATACAACTTATGGCAAAAGTATAAAGCGAACGAGACATATATTAACGTTGTTCCCCTAGGGGAAACTGGGTAAGACACGTTACACTCACAAAGCTTAACCTATTGTTACTATAACAATCTACAAGGTTAATACAGTTCGCTCCTCTCTCCACCCCTCAATTTATCTGCTTTCTTTTGTACTTGAAGTTATTATTACATATATGTATTGTTGCATTTGAAACAATTGTATTGTTGATAATAGGAGGTAATTATTGTTATTATTCATTATCAATAGTGCTATTGCTATTGCTCCATTTGTAGTGTAATAATGTTCATTGTCATTTCTGTGTTATTAATATTTATTTCACTAATTGCTTCTCTGCTATCACTTTTACAATCATAGTCACATATTGTAATTGCTGATGCTGTTCTGTTGTTGTTGTGGTTGTTATTGTTGTGTTTGTTGTTGTTGTGTTTGTTGTTGTTGTCTCTCTGTCTTATCCCCCTCTTTTCCCCGTCTTCCTTTTTTTCCTCTTTCTATCCCCTCCTGCTCCGGCCCGGGAAAAAAAGCGAAAGAGAGGCTTGAAGACAATTTGCAATTGAAAAGAAAGAACTCTAGAAAAATAGTATGTTTATTTATAACAAATATTAGTTTAAAATACTCAGAATTTGGCATTTCTATACATTGTATTTATTTGTGACTAAATGCTAAAAATGTGTAATATTTTTTCAATATCATAATTTATAAAAACCAAACTATAGATATTTGTTTTTATATTTTTATAAATTACTTTTATTAGTATTTTAAAGACATTCAGATTTTGTATTTCTGTATATTTTATTTATTGGTGATTAAATACAAAAAAATACATATTTTTCAATATTATTACAAAAACTTAATGTTGAATTATGAATAACAGTATTTTAAAACATTTCGAATTTCGATTTCTATATATTTCATTTATTTGTGATTAAATACAAAAAAATGCATTTTTTATTATTATTTAAAAAAAATTAAGTTTAATTATTAATAATAGTATTTTAAAAACATTCAGAATTTTGATTTCTGTATATTTCATTTATTTGTGATTAAATATAAAAAAATACATATTCTTCAATAGTATCACAAAAACTTAAAGTTGAACTATTAATAATAGTATTTTAAAAACATTCAGAATTTTGATTTCTATATATTTCATTTATTTGTGATTAAATGCTAAAAATACATGTTTTATATATTATTATACATAAAAAATGCACATGTAGCACAGAAATGTGGCTACAAAAGAGTGGTGTTCCGCAGCATGAGGCCTACTTTCCCTGCTTGCATGAGGTCAAAAAAAAAGCACTGCACACACATGCGGGCAAAACAATGTGCTTATTGTTCCTGCAGCACAAACAGTTGGGTGCTTTGCCGGAGAGTCGTGCCTTCACCCGCAAGTGATAGCTCTTGCACGGTGCCTCCTCCTTCATGCCTGACTAAAAATACTTCACTTTCTCTAATAATTCATGTGCACTCAAAAGGAGATGTCCAGTACTGGCAAGCAGGTGAGGAAGAGAGGAGGGTTGAGAAGACAGCATTTGCCTGTGTGTGTGTGTGTGTGTGTGTGTGCGTGCGTGTGCGTGTGCGTGTGTGTGTGTGTGTGTGTGTGTGTGTGTGTGTGTGTGTGTGTGTGTGTGTGTGTGTGTGTGTGTGTGTGTGTGTGTGTGTGTGTGTGTGTGTGTGTGTGCATGTTTAATGCTGACAGACTAGCCTGCTAAGCACAATAACTCAAGCACCAGATAATGAGCCAGCGGCAGGTACGTTCACGCTGTATGCATTTTTGTGTGTGCAGATAATGAGAAGCGCAGCGCTGAGCACTATGAAACTGGAGGCAGGTGCAAAATGTCTGGAAGCGAGCCTCGAGTGCAAATATTGATCAATCATTTATAAAACATTACGCGTGTTTTATCTGCATACCTGCTCTCTGTATGGAGTCTGTGAGGATTCTGTCGGCAGTGTCATACTTGGTGTGGTAGATGAAGCCGTTCTCGATGAAAGCCAGGTCAATACCTGCAAAAATAGGGAATATAAACACATATGTATGATATTAAAATTAGGTTCAAACATGTCACTTTCATGATACTTTTAAGACGTTTTCCAAACACCTCCATATCTAATGTAGAAATGAAAAACTACCGTATTTTCCGCACTATTAGCAGCACCTAAAAACCACAAATTTTCTCAAAAGCTGACAGTGCGGCTTATAACCCGGTGTGCTTTATATATGGATTAATATTAAGATTCATTTTCATAAAGTTTAGGTCTCGCAACTACGGTAAACAGCCGCCATCTTTTTCCCCGTAGAAGAGGAAGCGCTTCTTCTTCTACGATAAGCAACCGCCAAGGTAAGCACCCGCCCCCATAGAAGAGGAAGCGCTTCTTCTTCTACTGTAAGCAACCACCCGCCCCCATAGAAGAAGAAGCGCGCGGATATTACGTTTCATTTCCTTTGTGTGTTCCATGTTGATATACGACTCCATGTGCGCCCACATCACAGATGGTGTCAAAAAACAAGTGAAGCACACAAATACAACACTCGCCGTCATTCCGGGTGGATTAACCAAAGAACTCCAACCGCTCGATATTGGTGTCAACAGGGCATTTAAAGCACGACTGCGAACGGCGTGGGAACAATGGATGATCGAAGGCGAACACACCTTCACTAAGACAGGGAGACAGCGCCGGACGACACACGCCAACATCTGCCAGTGGATCGTAAATGCCTGGGCGGATATTTCGGTCACAACTGTGGTCCGAGCTTTCCGGAAGGCAATGACTTCGACGAGACGGAGCCGGCCATTTTGGATCCCGTATTCGCCCAACTTTTTAATTCGGACACCGAAGGAGAAGAATTCGAGGGATTTATGAATGAAGAATAACTTCAGAAAGTGAGCGTTATGTTTATTTTGTGTGTTGTGACATTAACGTTCCAGCAACATTAAGTTATTGATGTTATTGCTCTGCACTATTTTGAATTTTACTACGTTTGTGATTGCACATTTGCACATTACCGTACATTTTGGGAGTGAACAGAGTTGTTAGAACGCTGGTTTTTAATATATTATTAAAGTTTGACTGACCTATCTGACTGTTTTTTTGACATTCCCCTTAGCGCAGTTAGATGCGGCTTATAACACGGGGCGGCTTATAGGTGGACAAAGTTTTGAAATATGCCGTTCATTGAAGGCGCGGCTTATAACCCAGGGCAATTTATGGTGCGGTAAATACGGTAATCAAATTGTAGTAATAGTAGTAGTAACAATATGAGTAGCAATGGTATGTATTGTAATAACAGAATAATAATTAATTAAATCTAATGCATAACTGCTATTTGATGTGTCACTGTTATTTGTAAAATTATTTAAAAAAAGCAATGTTTAATCCAGTAATTAAAAAACACATTAATCTTTTGTTTGTTTTTGGTATCACTATTTTCTAATTAAAAAAAAGACCAATATAATGGGAAAAAACGAAATATATATGTATATATACTTATATACACTTGTATATAAATATATATACAAATATATACATACATATATGTGTATTTATTTACACATTATTTTTTTCCATTATATTGGTCTTTTTTTTAAATTAGAAAATAGTGAAAGCAAAAACAAACAAAAGCTTAAAGGTGTTTTTTTTTAATTACTGGATTTCACATTGCTTTTTTAAAATAATTTTACAAATAACACTGACACATCAAATAGCAGTTATGTTTTGTTTATATTATAAATGCAAAAAAACTAAAAATGTTATATTTTAATGATGATAAATGAATGTGTTGTGGCAGTTGCGGATTTCACCAATGCGGCGGATTGAGAAAACACTCGATTGCTTTTTGAAACGTTTTTAATGGTGAACTGCCAGCATGAGAATGCTAAACCGGAAGTGCTTCAATTCAAGTTTATTGGCTTTGTAAAAACACAGACATAGTCTGAGCTGATTGTGTTTTTCATGGGTTTTGTCGGAAACTGCACCATTTATTTCATCAGAATTTCCAACAAACTTGAAGTGTTTTGCCTTGAGGATTATTTGTAATGTGTACATTTTCAGAATGTGCTTGTTCTATTTTTGGCCAAAGTAAGACAGAGAAAACAATCTGAAGTTGTCTTTATTTTTACATTTTAATGCCATGATTTTACCAGTCCGGCCTGCGTGGGAATTGATTGGTCCTCTGTCCTCATATTGCCACACATCAGCAAGGAGCCTTGGAGTTATTTTTGACAGCTTGCTTAAGCTGCACAAACAAAGTAGCGCTGTCATTAAATCTAGCTTCTTTCAGCTACAGTATCTTCCACAGACTGACTTTGAAAGAGCTGTCCGTGCATTAGTGACGTCACGCCTGGATTACTGTAATTCTTTGTACGTAGGCCTGGATCAGGGCTCTCTCCAGCGGCTGCAGCGCTCGCAGAATTCTGCTGCTCGTCTTTTAACCAAAACCAAACGACGTGAGCACAATACCCCTGTACTCGCCTCCCTTCATTGGCTTCCAGTTACTTTAAGAGTTTATTTTAAAATTGTACTTATTGTTTTTAAATGCTTACACAAAGTAGCCCCAGCAGGACCCTGAGGTCTTCAGACCAGCTCCTCCTGGCTGATTCAAAACCCGAGGACATAGAGCCTTCTCAGTGGCAGAGCCCCTACTGCGGAACAATCTTCCACTATCTATTAGATCCTCCCAGTCTCTGAGACAATTTAAATCTAGGTTAAAAACATATTTCTACTCCCTGGCGTTCAAATCCCATTAGGCAGGATATCTTGGTCATTTTTATTTATTGTTTTATACATTTTTTATTTATTTATTACATTTTCGGTGATATATTCTGCACTTCTTTTAAGGTATATTGTTTTATTCATCCTTCTGTGTTACAATGTAAATGTGACACTACGTTCCCTTTTTTTGTTTCTTTTGTCTGTACAGCACTTTGGCCAACTGGGGTTGTTTTTAAATGTGCTATATAAATAAATAGACTGAACTCAAATAGATTTTCCACCATGCAGCCCCCGAAATATAATGAGTTTGACACCCCTGGTCTAGAGACTACTGACATCCTTAAAAACGACTAGCAACAAATCTAGCATCTTTTTCTGGTGTTATTATAGGCTGTACTTGTGTTTAGAGACTCTACTTTTGTCCTTCGATGTCCCCGAGTTGGACCTTCTCTCCTTAAAAGCCACCACTGTCCTCTAAATATTATTTTAGACCCCTGTACGAGGGTATATCTGTGATATATTAAAGTTACATCCACATCGCAGACATGCTGACTATCGCGTGCGCCTTGTTTACATCCGGTTTCGGCAGCGCTGTTTTCGGTGATTAAAGTCTTTTTTTCGGTGGCCAAGTTTTCGGTGAATCACTTGTCAATAGTGCACAAATAATAGGCTATATATATATATCCATTCATACTGTAACGACCTGCTGGTGGTAATGTTTTATGCTTGTGTGGTGTGGATTTGATGTTTATTTTTCCCACCATCTCAAACACACCGTCCATTCCTGACAGCGGATTGGCAGAGAATGAGGAAGTGTTGCTGTGTGTCTGGGGAAGCACTAAAACGAAAATGTTTGCACGGGAGGTAAAACATGTTGGAATTTTGCAGATTGTTATAGTAAAATTGGCAATAAAAGTTAAAATAGCGTCAGACTTTGTGTGGCTTCGTCTGGAGCCTACAATACATTATATAACTTTACTTTGGTTTTACGTAAAAAAAAACTTTGTTTTCAAAGTATGGCTCGATTGTTATAATAAGATTGGCAATAAAAGATAAAAATAGCGTCAGACTTTGTGTGACTTTGTCTGGAGGCTACAACCTCGTCATGTCTGTTGTGTCCTGAGCAAGACACTTCACCCTTGCTCCTGATGGGTGCTGGTTAGCGCCTTGCATGGCAGCTCCCTCCATCAGTGTGTGAATGTGTGAGTGAATGGGTAAATGTGGAAGTAGTGTCAAAGCGCTTTGAGTACCTTGAAGGTAGAAAAGCGCTATACAAGTACAACCCATTTATCATTTATCATTTAAAAATAGCGTCAGACTTTGTGTGACTTCGTCTGGAGGCTACAATACATTATATTAGTTTACTTCGGTTTTACGTAAAAAAACCTTGTTTTGAAAGTGTGGCTCGATTGTTATAATAAGATTGGCAATAAAAGATACAAATAGCGTCAGACTTTGTGTGACTTCGTCTGGAGGCTACAATACATTATATTACTTTACATTTGGTTTGACGTAAAAAAAAACTTGTTTTCAAAGTATGGCTCGATTGTTATAATAAGATTGGCAATAAAATATAAAAAATAGCGTCAGAGTTTGTGTGACTTCATCTGGAGGCTACAATACATTATATTACTTTACTTTGGTTTTACGTAAAAAAAACCTTGTTTTCAAAGTATGGCTCGATTGTTAAGATTGGCAATAAAAGTTAAAAATAACGTCAGACTGTGTGACTTCGTCTGGACGTTACAATACATTATATTACTTTACTTTGGTTTTACGTAAAAATAACCCTTATTTTCAAAGTATGGCGGCAATGATTTTGTCGTGGCGGTGCACCACATTCAGTTACATCAAGGCAAAACCCTGATTACATAAAACCAAGATTCCTACATAACACGTTCAGGGTCATTTTTTAAGGCTTTTTTTAAAACACCTACAGAAATAATGGAGAAAGAAAAGTTATCAAATTGTAGTGATATTAGTAGTAACAGTATTATAAAAAAATACATATTTAATGAAAATATAATAATATATTTGTTTAATTATTTATTTTGATGTAGTGTTTACTTTTGTCATTTGTATTTACATTCATAATAAATAATAATAATGAATTACATTACATTTGTAACGCACTTTACATTTGTTAAAATCTCAAAGTGCTACAAATTATTAAAAAAATAAAAATTTGAAAGTTAGAATATAAATAAAAAATTTAAATAGAAATTAAAACATGAAAAACACTAGATAAAACAGAAACATAGATAAAAATAGAAATGAAAGCATGAAAGCACTGGATAAAACAGATAGGCATCAGAGGTCTCCAGTGCTATTACTCATTTTCCCAATGGAGCACGTTTGTATTAGTTTTCTTTTACCAAAAAAAATTAAAATTAAAGTATTGGAACTCAGCAATAGGTTCAAGCATTTTTTAAATGGCTAGCAAATAAATGAAAATGTAAGAATGTGCGCCTGAAGGATCCCTGACAAAAGTTAGCTACTTCCTTTATGTTACCTGGGATGTTACCGAAGTCCCTATAGATGCGGAAGTCGGTGTCTGAGGGGATGACGCCGCTCTGAAAGACCTCCTGGCCCACCACGGAGGCAAAGGGGTGTTTGGCAGCTTGGACGTACGCCTGGACCAGCCATGGATTCTCTGGACCTGTTGGGACAAAACACATGGCTTCTTGTAGATATTACGTATAGCAAGATTTGCTACTCTTATTATGATATTACTCTGAACAAATGGTACTATACCTGTCTGGAAAACAACCTCCTTTCCCCCGACACCTGCTGCCTCCAGGTTAATGAAGGCTCTCACTTGTTTGGCCCAAGGGTGCTGAGTGATGAAACCATGACTAGCCTAAGGGAGACAAAAAAAAATGTCTTAAATCTCGTGAACATGCAATGTAAATAAAATGCCAGACAAACAGCTTTGTTACCTGCAGGACGTTTTCTTCTGCGCCATTAAAGAGGAAGATGACGCCGTGTTGGAAAGGAGTCGACTGGTTGGCCAGAGAGTAGAGGACTTCCAGCATGACGGCGCAGCTCACAGCGTCATCACTCGCCCCTTAAAAGACAGGACATAGGGGTCAAAAACATAAACAAAATGTTATTAAACTAAGAAATAGGAATCATATTTGGTAACTTTCAATTAACATGTCATTATCATATGATTATCTACCAGGTCATATATTATAATGGAGAACATAAATGTCAGTTATACTTAAACATTTCTCTCTCAATGAGAGCAAATCTATACAGTACAAGCCAAAAGTTTGGACACACCTTCTCATTCAATGCATTTTCTTTATTTTCATGACTATTTACATTGTAGATTGTCACTAAAGACATCAAAACTATGAATGAACACATGTGGAGTTATGTACTTAACAAAAAAAGGTGAAATAACTGAAAACATGTTTATATTGTAGTTTCTTCAAAATAGCCACACTATGCTTTGCACACTCTTGGCATCCTCTCGATGAGCTTCAAGAGGTAGTCGCCTGAAATGGTTTTCACTCTACAGGTGTGCCTTATCAGGGTTGATTAGTGGAATTTCTTGCTTTGTCGATGGGGTTGGGACCATCAGTTGTGTTGTGAATGAGAAGGCGTGTCCAAACGTTTGGCCTGTAATGTATAACATTTAACAAATTGTTTTAATGAACTATAAATACTAAAATAATTTATATTAATAATGAATATAATATTAAAAATAATATAAATATAGTATTAATATTCTAAAATTAATACAAATAAAACAAATATTTAATTGTAATAACTTACTAAAATTATCACAATAAAAGGTCAATTCAAAACTAAAAAACATTTTTTTTAAACTAACATTAATATTGAGAAGTCATTGAGTGAATACATGTTATTTATATATTTTTTTATTTCAATGAGAGTTAATCTACCGATATATACAATGTAATACTTATTTAATGAAATGTAGAAATAAAAATATTTAATTAAATGTATATTAAATATTTAATAGTAATGATTACCGGAATACATTTCATTTAAAAAAATTATAAATAGAAATATTAATATATTAAATAACATAAATAAACATTTAATCATACAAGTTATGTTAAAATCATATCACAATAAAAGTAACTCCAAAAATGAAAATAATGAGAATTTTTTAAATATATGTTATAATATACAGTACATAAATGATCGTTCAGTTCTATTTTATTTTGAGCACATTTATATACAATTTGAGAATTTATTTCGATGAAGTGTAGAATGTCAAAATATGTATTATTGATAATGAATATATTACAATTATTATATATAATACATATTTAATTGTAAATTATTTGAACAAATATTTTTATAAATATATCACAATAAAAATTCATTTCAAAAAGGAAAAATAATAAAAACATAATAATATGGCAATTATATATATATATATATTTTTTTTTTTTTAAATTACGCTTCTTAAATTACACGTCTCTATAATATCCTTCTATGAAATCCTTCTAAAGTAAAGGGGTGTCCAAAGTAGTTTTTTATTTGCTGTCAGCATATTAAACAAAAGTTATTAGTAGAATATACATATAGGTATTACACTAATTTGCTTTCTACATATATAAAAAGAGTTAATAAAAAATATGATTAGGTAGTATACTAATTTGCTATGTCACCTATAACACAAAGCTAAAATGTTACCATTATGTTCTACGCCTATAACATACTGTACTACAGTGCTGTATATTGAAAGGGATGTTTACAGTCACCCAGCACAAATAATACACAAAACACGGCAATAAAAGGGAGGATGTCGTGTGGGAAAATATCCCAGGAATGCGCCAACCTGGTTGAGCTCCAGCTCCTGTTGCATTGTGTGATGATTGTAAGGGAAGAAAGGAGGAAAAAAGAAACCATGAGAGGAAAAGCAGTGGGCATGTGATACAGAGAGCCTAAGAGTAAAACAGGGCAAAATTGCGAAGGGGGAAGAAATGGTTTAAAAATGGTCAAAATCATGTGCTGCAGCTTTGTGGATTGAAGGTTTAATGTCTGTCGGCCCCTCATGTGAGCCACTTTAATCCTCCACACCTCCCCCCAAATTTGCTACACATACAACCAAGCGCCTTTCAATTTAGAAGAGAAGAGTTGGAAAATTAGGCGCTTCATTGCGACTTTAGAGTAGTCAGTGTGCAGCGTGTACAGCAGTATTGGTTTAACATCACCACACAGGATTTATTGTCTAAATAGCTGGAAACAACACGTGGTACTAGCATCGTGGTGTGGGGCTGCATGAGTGCGCTCCGGTCTCTGGGGAACTGTGGTTCATTGAAAGGAAACATGAATGCCAACTCACACTGTGACATTTTGAGCTAGGCCGCATGGCTTTGGACTATTGTGGAACCTCGGATTTACAAACCTAATTGATTCTTGAAAAGGGGTCATGAGAAGAAAGGTGTGTATTGAAGCAAATTCCTCCATAAGAAACAATGTAAACATGAATAATGGGTTCCAGTCTCGGCAAAAGTCCATATTTTAGTAAAGGTTTGTACACTTTGCACACACACAATACTGTATTTCAAACAAACATAAGGGGGTGATGGATCAACTTTCAATTTAAAACCAAAGCCGAAACAAAAACTAGCTGAAGTGTCCTCATTTGCAGCCGTCCTGCCCATACGCACACACAGTGTCACTAGCCCTGTGGTGCACTCAATTTAAAATCACAAAAACTCCTTAATTTATTAGCCAGGTCGCTACAAGGATTAGGAATAAAAAAAAAATCCACTTTAAGAGAGGGTGAAACGTTTGTACACTGAGTCATGGTTCGTGCACCAAATCATATTTGTTTCGTAAAATGAAAATGGTAAATGGGTTGTACTTGTATAGCGCTTTTCTACCTTTTTAAGGAACTCAAAGCTTTGACACTATTTTCCACATTCACCCATTCACACACACACACACACACACACACACACACACACACACACACACACACACACACACACACACACACACACACACACACACACACACACTGATGGCGGGAGCTGCCATGCACGGCGCTAACCAGACCCATCAGGAGCAAGGGTGAAGTGTCTTGCTCAAGGACACAACGGACATGTCTAGGATGGTAGAAGGTGGGGATTGAACCAGTAACCCTCAGATTGCTGGCACGGCCACTCTCCCAACTTCGCCACGCCGTTGTACAAAGTTCGTACAATAAGGGGTTCAAAAGTCGAGGTCCCAATGTGCAGTCGTCCCTCGTTTATCGCTGTTGAATGGGTTCCAGACATTTCCGCGGAGTAGGAATCAATTATAAAATCAAATATTTTCAAAGCAAGAGCATAAAAAACAGTTTGAACTTCTATATGTTTTTCAACATTACGAGAGCCCTCTCGACATAGACTAACACCCTTTAGTCCCCTTTACACTTTTTTTAATCCAATATAGTAGTGCTTCCTGATGCTTAGCCAATCAGTGGCCATGACACTGGACAGTGGTTTGGTCTATTGTAGTGGCCACTACTAGTGTGGTATGGATACTTTTTAGTTAATGTAGCCATTTTTATGCTTTAAAGTCTAATATAGGGCCGAAAAAATTGTAGAATACGCTTTTAAAAAATAATTTTATAAATAATCTGATGTGAAGTCACTAAATTTGAATCGCGATGTGATGAGGGATGCACTCACTTTTTGTCTTCCTACTTCCCTCTCAGAGAGCCTTGAGGCAACCTATTGACCCTAAAATTCCTTCCATTTTTTTCGTTTGCCAAGAACTATTTTTGATAAATTACCACATTTTCTCATATCCCCTCCAAGCAGCGCGCCACACCCACAAAAACAATGTCGCTCTAATCATAACAGTTATTGAGTGAAACCCGTCCACTTTTCACATATTGCTGAGCTCATCTGGAATGGGTTATGGTTTACACCAATTATGGTTCCTTTATGAAGTATTTTTGTTTATGCACACCCACAAAACTCTCACTTGGAGAGAAGCGTTTTCACCCAGTTGTGTGAACCGTTAAGTAGTGGAACAGGACTTGGCACATACCCTTCCTCACCACATGCACAAACTACTGACATACACTTGTACCTGCTAAGTTGTTTTATGATAACGTTAACAGGAAATGCTCAAAATAACAGCTCTTGATTATCTGTGATCACGAGGTGCTTGTCTACCAAAAACAAATACATTGGCATGTGTCTGTAAAAAAATTATTTTTATATGAACTCCACAAAATGGCAGTAGTTGCATTAGTGATCCATGTTAGTTACACTTTGTCCATGTGATGTCAGATGAAACAAAAAATTTAGCTGTTTGGCCGCAATACCCAGCAATATGTTTGCAGGAGAAAAGGTGAGGTCTTTAATCTCAGGAACACTATCCCTACCGTCAAGCATGGTGGTGGTAGTATTATGCTCTGGGCCTGTTTTGCTCAAAATGGAACTGGTGCTTTACAGAGAGTAAATGGGACAATGAAAAAGGAGGATTACCTCCAAATTCTTCAGGACAACCTAAAATCATCAGCCCGGAGGTTGGGTCTTGGGCGCAGTTGGGTGTTCCAACAGGACAATGACCTCAAACACACGTCAAAAGTGGTAAAGGAATGGCTAAATCAGGCTAGAATTAAGGTCTTCCCTAAACGTGTGGGCAATGCTGAAGAAACAAGTCCATGTCAGAAAACCAACAAATTTAGCTGAACTCCACCAATTTTGTCAAGAGGAGTGGTCAAAAATTCAAGCAGAATCTTGCCAGAAGCTTGTGGGTGGCTACCAAAAGCGCCTTATTGCAGTGAAACTTGCCAAGGGACATGTAAGCAAATATTAACATTGCTGTATGTATACTTTTGACCCAGCACATTTGCTCACATTTTCAGTAGACCCATAATAAATTCATAAAAGAACCAAACTTCATGAATGTTTTTTGTGACCAACAAGTATGTGCTCCAATCACTCTATCACAAAAAAATAAGAGTTGTAGAAATTATTGGAAACTCAAGACAGCCAAGACATTATGTTCTTTACCATACGGGGGACTAAATTCATAAATAAATAAATCTTGTCAGCCAAAGGGGATCTGCGTTTGTGTTCGGCAATGAAAGACTTACTACGGGTTGGTGGCAGATCAATCAGCACATCTGAATAGGCCTGGGCGATATATCGCTTTTATAGATATATTAGAGTTTTTTTTGTATGTGGAGAGCGACCACTAAAGCAATTGCTCAGCACACCGCCAAGATGGAGACGGCGTGGCGCAGTTGGGAGAGTGGCCGTGCCAGCAACCTGAGGGTTCCCGGTTCGATCCCCACCTTCTACCAACCTCATCACGTCCGTTGTGTCCTTGAGCAAGACACTTCACCCTTGCTCCTGATGGGTGGTGGTTAGGGCCTTGCATGGCAGCTCCCGCCATCAGTGTGTGAATGTGTGTGTGAATGTGGTAATAGTGTCAAAGCGCTTTGAGTACCTTGACGGTAGAAAAGTGCTATAGAAGTATAACCCATTTACCATTTATGTGTGAATAAAAACGGCTGCGTTTACTTATTCCACTTACTGAAACAAACTACAGTCCTCTCGATGTTTTACTTCATTATTTATTTGGATACAATGTACAGTACAGGCCAAAAGTTTGGACACACCTTCTCATTCAATGGGTTTTCTTTATTTTCACGACTATTTACATTGTAGGCATCAAAACTATGAATGAACACATGTGGAGTTATGTACTTAACAAAAAAAGGTAAAATAACTGAAAACATGTTTTATATTCTATTTGTTTTCTTTCAAAATAGCCACTCTTTGCTTTGATTACTGCTTTGCACACTTTTGGCATTCTCTCAATGAGCTTCAAGAGGTAGTCACCTGAAAGGGGTTTCACTTCACAGGTGTCATAGTTTTGATGCCTTCAGTGACAATCTACAATGTAAATAGTCATGAAATTAAAGGAAACGCATTGAAATGAGAAGGAGTGTCCAAACTTCTGGCCTGTACTGTATAATGCAACATTTTTATTAATATGTTATAAAATATGTTATTCAAGACAGAAGCTCGCTCTTTATTTATCTCCCTTTTGGAGATTGTTTATTTGTGTGCAATGCTACATTTTTGTTAACAGAATTATTCTATTCAAGCTAGAGATGTCCGATAATGGCTTTTTTGCCGATATCCCGATATTGTCCTACTCTTAATTACCGATTCCGATATCAACCGATACCGATATATACAGTCGTGGAATTAACACATTATTATGCCTAATTTTGTTGTGATGCCCCGCTGGATGCATTAAACAATGTAACAAGGTTCTCCAAAATAAATCAACTCAAGTTATGGAAAAAAATGCCAACATGGCACTGCCATATTTATTATTGAAGTCACAAAGTGCATTTTTTTTTTTTAACATGCCTCAAATCAGCAGCTTGGAATTTGGGACATGCTCTTCCTGAGAGAGCATGAGGAGGTTGAGGTGGGCGGGATTGGGGGGTGGTTGAGGTAGCGGCGGGTGTATATTGTAGCGTCCCAGAAGAGTTAGTGCTGCAAGGGGTTCTGGGTATTTGTTCTGTTGTGTTTATGTTGTGTTACGGTGCGGATGTTCTCCCGAAATGTGTTTGTCATTCTTGTTTGGTGTGGGTTCACAGTGTGGCACATATTTGTAACAGTGTTAAAGTTGTTTATACGGCCACCCTCAGTGTGACCTGTATGGCTGTTGACCAAGTATGCATGGCATTCACTTGTGTGTGTGAAAAGCCGTAGATATTGTGTGATTGGGCCGGCACGCAAAGGCAGTGCCTTTAAGGTTTATTGGCGCTCTGTACTTCTCCCTACGTCCGTGTACCACTCCGTACAGTGGCGTTTTAAAAAGTCATAAATTTAACTTTTTGAAACCGATACCGATAATTTCCAATATTACATTTTAAAGCATTTATCGGCCGATATTATCGGCAGTCCGATATTATCGGACATCTGTAATTCAAGCAGAAGTATTGCTTCCCAAGGGAAGCTCTTCATTTAATTATTTGACAAATATTTAATTAAAAGTACAATTTATTATACAAATCAAAATGTTGTTAAGAGTAAGATGCAGTGTAGGCAGTGTCATTTCAAACTACTCCTTTTTGATCCAATTAAAAAAAAACTTGTTTTTGAAATCGTAAATCCAATTTTTTGTGAACAAATCAGGGATTTTATCTTTAGGCCATATCGCCCATGCCTACATCCTAATATAAAATATAAAAAAATGTCATTTAAGGGGCAAAGGGGTGTTTTTTGTAATACCTGGACTGTTGGCCACAGTGTCAAAGTGACAGTTGGCCAGCATCAGATGCTCCGCGCCGCCCTTCGGCTCCAGACGCACGACCACGTTGGTGACGCGGTCATAGTAGCTGGTGAAGCCGCCCAGGAAGTCGATGGAGAAAGAGCCCGTGGGCCTCTGCACGTCCACGGTGATCCAATGCGTGCCCTGCACCGTCTCCTGGCGTATCTTGTCAATTTCCTCCAGCAGATAGGTCACCGTCAGGACCTCGTTCTCATGGCTGCCCGTCGGCCGAGGCCCGACGCTGGTGATGCGCTCCAGGTGCCACCTGCATGGAGACATTTATAAGATGGTGACCTTTAGATTCTGCCAATCAAACCGTCTGACAAATTTCAAGTCAATCCGATTTACGGATTTACTTTAAAGGGGAACATGATCACCAGACCTATGTAAGCGTCAATATATACCTTGATGTTGCAGAAAAAAGACCATATATTTTTTTAACCGATTTCCGAACCCTAAATGGGTGAATTTTGGCGAATTAAACGCCTTTCTATTATTCGCACTCGGAGCGATGACGTTATCGGAAAGCAATCCGCCATTTTCTCAAACACCGAGTCAAATCAGCTCTGTTATTTTCCATTTTTTCGACTGTTTTCCGTACCTTGGAGACATCATGCCTCGTCGGTGTGTTGTCGGAGGGTGTAACAACACGAACAGGGACGGATTCAAGTTGCACCAGTGGCCCAAAGATGCAAAAGTGGCAAGAAATTGGACGTTTGTTCCGCACACTTTACCGACGAAAGCTATGCTACGACAGAGATGGCAAGAATGTGTGGATATCCTGCGACACTCAAAGCAGATGCATTTCCAACGATAAAGTCAAAGAAATCTGCCGCCAGACCACCATTGAATCTGCCGGAGTGTGTGAGCAATTCAGGGACAAAGGTCCTCGGTAGCACAGCAAGCAATGGCGGCAGTTTGTTCCCGCAGATGAGCGAGCTAAACCCCCTGGATGTCTTGGCTCACACCGTCCCTTATGCCGCCGAAGATGATCAAGAGAAGAATATCGACCGTAGCTTCCCTGGCCTGCTGACATCAACTCCAAAACTGGACAGATCAGCTTTCAGGAAAAGAGCGCGGATGAGGGTATGTCTACAGAATATATTAATTAATTGATGAAAATTGGGTTGTCTGCACTCTCAAAGTGCATGTTGTTGCCAAATGTATTTCATATGCTGTAAACCTAGTTCATAGTTGTTAGTTTCCTTTAATGCCAAACAAACACATACCAATCGTTGGTTAGAAGGCGATCGCCGAATTCGTCCTCGCTTTGTCCCGTGTCGCTGGCTGTCGTGTCGTTTTCGTCGGTTTTGCTTGCATACGGTTCAAACCGATATGGCTCAATAGCTTCAGTTTTTTCTTCAATTTCGTTTTCACTACCTGCCTCCACACTACAACCATCCGTTTCAATACATGCATAATCTGTTGAATCGCTTAAGCCGCTGAAATCCGAGTCTGAATCCGAGCTAATGTCGCTATAGCTTGCTGTTCTATGCGTCATGTTTGTTTGTGTTGGCATCACTGTGTGACGTCACAGGAAAATGGACGGGTGTATATAACGATGGTTAAAATCAGGCACTTTGAAGCTTTTTTTAGGGATATTGCGTGATGGGTAAAATTTTGAAAAAAACTTCGAAAAATAAAATAAGCCACTGGGAACTGATTTTTAATGGTTTTAACCCTTCTGAAATTGTGATAATGTTCCCCTTTAAGAATTGATTGATTGACAAACCTATAAATGTGTTGGTCATGTATGATGTCTTTTTGTTATTTTTGTTCGTGATGTGTAATGTCTATTGTTTAAATATTGTTTAAATTTCCCCAGCGGGGACCAAGAAATCTGAATCAAACCAAATTAATGACAGCGGCACCATGTGGTGTCAGAAGAATATTAGCACAGCCAACTAAGGCTGCAGCTATTAATTATTTTAGTAATCGAGTAAACAATTAACTAGTTTGTTCAATTAATCCAGTAATGGGATAGAACACACTTTTTAGCCTTAGTACGTATATTAAGGTAAATTGCTTAAAGAAACGTTTTTTTCAACCTTCATTCTGTTTTTCTAATAAATGCAAAATCATCGACACTGAAATTGCACTTTTAACATGTGTGCATTAATTAAATAATAAAAATATATCAGCTGTTCGCTGCCACATAAATAACGGCACTCACACCACCGCTCTCATGTCCGCTCTATTGCAGTGGTCGTGCAGAAACGATGTTTGTGTATTTAAGGTTACAGGCATTCCATGCATTAAACAATCGAAACAACAGAATATAAATCAAAGCTTTTTTTTACAATCCACCAGATGGCGCTACTCTTTCCCATTGAAAGCATGCATTCATCTTTTGAGTGGTTTCTGTCAGTAACCTTGCTACTGAAATGTGTGTGTCGCTATTTAGATTGGTTTAATTGCTTGTATATTAAAAAATTTAAAAAGGATGTTTGTGCGTTTCTACTTTATTGGTCTTCCTCTCTCTCAAAAAAAAAACCTCACAAGTAGAGATGTCCGATAATGGCTTTTTTGACGATATCCGATATTTTCCAACTCTTAATTACCGATTCCGATATCAACCGATACCGATACATACAGTTGTGTAATTAACACATTATTATGCCTAATTTTGTTGTGATGCCCCGCTGGATGCATTAAACATCCAGCGGGGATGTTAAATAAATCAACTCAAGTTATGGAAAAAAATGCCAAAATGGCACTTTTTTTTTTTTTTGAACATGCCTCAAAACAGCAGCTTGGAATTTGGGACATGCTCTCCCTGAGAGAGCATGAGGAGGTTGAGGTGGGTGGGGGTAGAGGGTAGCGGGGGGTGTATATTGTAGCGTCCCGCAAGAGTTAGTGCTGCAAGGGGTTCTGGGTATTTGTTCTGATGTGTTTATGTTGTGTTACGGTGCGTATGTTCTCCCGAAATGTGTTTGTCATTCTTGTTTGGTGTGGGTTCACTGTGTGGCGCATATTTGTAACAGTGTTAAAGTTGTTTATACGGCCACCCTCAGTGTGACCTGTATGGCTGTTGACCAAGTATGCTTGCATTCACTTGTGTGTGTGAAAAGCCGTAGGTATTACGTGATTAGGCCGGCACGCAAAGGCAGTGCCTTTAAGGTTTATTGGCGCTCTGTACTTCTCCCTACGTCAGTGTACCACTCCGTACAGCGGCGTTTTAAAAAGTCAGAAATTTTACTTTCTGAAACCGATACCGATCATTTCTGATATTACATTTTAAAGCATTTATCGGCCGATAATATCGGCAGCCCGATATTATCGGACATCTCTACTCACAAGAGTTATGTAAACAAGCCGGCCTTTTCTCCCAAAATATAATTAAAACTTGATATATATATTTATGAAGTAGTATTAAACAAATTAATTTATTTTGGATAAAATATATTTACTGCTGTTTGAATTAATTGATTTAATCGATAAATCGTTGCAGCCCCACAGCCAACACATTGTCAAATGTGCAGCAAAATCCAAGAGATGGCTATTAACGAACATTGGTACCTCAACTTAAGAGTGTTTTGAGATAAGAGCTGTTTGTCTCTGAGATAATTGCTATGCTTTAAGTTACAAGCAAAAAATTGAGTTAGAAACATGCCCACCATTAGTTGGCGTAGCAAATGTCAGAACCCCGTAAGGTCCGCCTTAAAAATCTGGTCTCATTCTCTAACATTAGCTTATAGCTATGGATGAACATAACTTTAATGTTTTTCCAAGCATGGAAAGGAAGAAAGTGGGTGCAAAGGACAGTTCTGGGAAGAAGTGGATATTTATTGTATTAAAAAAATAAATAATCAAAAACATGACCAATTTGAGCGTATCACTGCTTGTCTGCACCATACAGAAGAATAATGAGTCAAAGACCAGCATAGGATGTTAAAATATTTAAAGAGCGGACATGTATCCATGAAAATATGGAAAAGCTGCGGATGGTGTTTGGCGGAGAAACAGCAGGGAGGAGATAATGTAATAATGGTGAGTAGACTTTTACAGTATTATTACATTACCACAAAAAATTACTGTAGTTGTTTGTCGTACAATATATTTTATTAATTCTATACACTATTTCTTACCAAACAGTTAGCATATCATTTTAAAAGGCATGTTACATGTTAAAATTGTGAATGGGGGGGGGGGGGGGGGGTCAGCCATTGAATTGATTTCAATTAATTTCAGTGGGAGTGAGTTTCAAGTTAGGAGCTCCTTAACAGAACCAATCAAGCTCGTAAACTGAGGTGCTACTACTGAGTATCGAGATGTTTTTTTTGATCATTTGCTATAAAACGTAAATTGAGGTACTACTGTACACCCTGACAACGTGCGCCATTCCACTTCCCCATTAATGCGCTCGCATGCTTGGACTAGGGATGTCCCGATCCGATATTTGGATCGGATCGGCCGCCGATATTTGACAAAAAATGCGTATCGGCAAGGCAGGGGAAAATGCCGATCCACATCCAGTTTTAAAAAAAACTCCCGTCCGTGTTTTCCAGCGCACCTATCTAAATAATACATTCCACTTTTCTGCTGCTCCCTAATTTACGTTCCGCATTTTCCAGCACACCTTCAACACATCCACAGGTCTGTGGATTCTCACGCAGTTGCTTTTAGCTGCTGGCATTACACGACAGGCTCTTCTCACTCTTTCCTGTGTCTTCCTCTCACAGACAGCAAGCGCACCTTCTTACACACGTCACAAACTGTCACGGCATACGTCACATACTGTCACGACATACGTCACATACTGTCACGTCATACGTCACATACTGTCACGACATACGCCACATACTGTCACGACATACGTCACATACTGTCACGACATACGTCACATACTGTCACGTCATACGTCACATACTGTCACGTCATACGTCACATACTGTCACGTCATACGTCACATACTGTCACGACATACGTCACATATTGTCACGACATACGTCACATACGTATACGCCCTCCCCGAGCAGAGAGGTAGCATGGCTAACGTTAGCTGTGATGCTAGCGCAGCCGTGTGACCAACGCTCCCTCTAAGGTGCGCGCTTGTGCAATTGCGCACGGCAAATCTATGCCACGCACAAAATCAAATAAAAAAATAAGCGCATAACAATTTTCGACACACGGACACGACAGAGAAAACAGTTTGAAAACAGTTTTCGTCATCATTGTTCAAATATTGTAACGTCTGTCGAGACGCTTATCTCCATTCAGTGCCACACGTCCACACCATCAAAATGCCGAGGCAAACATTTCCAGATCAACACCATATGAAAAAAATAGTGATTTTTTTAGTTGTGATTTCCTTCTCTGCATGAAAGTTTAAAAGTAGCATATATGATTGCAGTATGAAGAAGAATGTTTTAATGTAGACACATAGAATCATCATACTGCTGTGATTATATGCATCAAGTGTTCATTCAAGGCTAAGGCAAAATATCCACATATATATGGTGTATCGTGACATGGACTAAACATATCCACATATATATCGTGTATCGTGACATGGCCTTAAAATATCGCAATATTAAAAAAAGGCCATGTCGCCCAGCCCTAGTTCAATGATGCCATTTCTGTTTGTCATGTATAATATTGTCTATTTTGTGTTTATCCTTGAATAAACAGGTCAGTTTCTTGTTACCAACCATTGTGTATTATTCAAACCCCCCTAATTCAGCTGGCTAGTTGTTATCAAGAGTACTAAAACCCTTTTCAACATGATTCTGACAACTAAGTAGGCTAAATAACTTTAAACTTCAATACATGCTCGGATAGGCCAGTATCGGTCAGTATCGGTATCGGATCGGAAGTGCAAAAACAATATCGGTATCGGATCAGAAGTGCAAAAACCTGGATCGGGACATCCCTGGCTTGGACACTTTAATCAAACACGAGCTCGTCTGCTTTTTTTTTTAATAAAGAAAGCGGCCAAAATGACCTCCTAATCCCTCGGGTCAGAACTTTCAACATCTGACTGCCATAATCCTCGTTGCTCCTGAAAAGAGGTTTGTTTGTTTTTTACACTGCCATCATTTCAAAGCCTGCTTACTTAATTCATAGCATTTGAAAGCAAATGACATCATATCAAAAAATGTTAAGTGTCAATGGATGTCTGTAATGTTGTTGGATTTATTTTTTTGTTTGTTAATTTGCTTTCTTGTAAGGCAGTGGTGTCCAAAGTGTGGCACAGAGCTATTTTTGTCATGCATTTTTTTACTTTAAAAATGTCATTACTCAAAAAATAATAAAAGCGCATAATTGACGGATACATCTTAAGTTGGTTTAGATTTATTTCGTAAAAATATTATTTATTGATATATGACTTTTAACACTTTTATGAGTGGGTGCCTTTTGAATCCCCTAGCCCTTTAGTCTGTTTTTTTTAAACTGTGACTGCTCAAAAAAATTAAAATGGATAATCAACAGATAGATCTAAAGTTAATTTACATATTTAAGCATTAAAGGTCAATAAAAATATATATATTTATATATGACTTATTTTTAACACTTTAGAGTGGATGCCTTTTGGATCCCTGGGCCCTTAAGTATATTTTTCTAAACGCATTGTTATAAAACATAATAATAAATCAAATGCAATGTTTATGTACATTCTTTATTTGTTTAAGGCTCCAATTACTTCACACCAAATATTCCATTGTGAAATTTTGGGGGGAGAAATATTGCATATTTTGTGTTTTTGCCATACCAAACCGGGTTTTCATTTGCGAAAAAAAAATGGCATAAAATATCATAGATATTTCAGCGTTTACATATGACTTGACATGACTGAGACCCTATTCCTATTCCTAAACTGAGGAGAGCCTTAATGGCTACAATAAATATTGTATTGTTTGGAAAAAGAAAAATATCACAATGGCCCCCGAATGCTTTCATTTTTCAGTGAGTGGCCCCCAGTGGAAAAAGTTTGGACACCTCTGATGGAGGGATAATAAAGAGCTGTAAAGGCAATATTAGGTATACCTGCACAATTTGCAAAGATAATACCATAATTAATGTTATGTTTGTAATTGTTGTAGTTTGTCAGCTCGCTGCTTGTTTAACAAGCTATAAGCCACAACATTAGGTACACCTGTATCTGGGCAAAATGCGGCCCATTAAAGGTTTTCAGACAGCCCGAAACGTGTGTGTCAGAAACAGATGCGGATGCAGATTTTGCCAACAAAGTTCTGCATAAAAGTGATAATATATCATATTGTAGGTGTTTATTACACTTTGCATTCGTATTTTGCTGTTGTTTTTTTTACATTTTTGTTGTGTTTTGCTTGATTGTAAAAGATGTCTATTGAGTAGCTGGTCTGAGAAGTAAAAGAGGAGCCAGGTTCATATTTTGTTAATATTCAGTGTTTTATTGATCATAGTTCATATTGTAAATCCCATTTTCTTTATTTTAATCTACATGTTGAGTGTTCCGTTCTGTAAAAAAACTGTAAAATTTCATTCCTTTTTTTGGGGTGGTCTGTCATAACGTTTTAGAACTCTATCGGACATTGTGGATTTTGGAATTGAATTAGGTACACCTGTGTCTACAGTGTTGTTTAGCAACCTATAAGCCACAACATTAGGTACACCTGTATCTACAGTGTAGTTTAGCAACCTATAAGCCACAAAATTAGGTACACTTGTATCTGCATTGTTTAGCAACCTATACGCCACAACAATAGGTACACCTGTATCTACAGTATTGTTTAGCAACCTATAAGCCACAACATTAGGTACACCTGTATCTGCATTGTTTTAACAACCTATACGCCACAACATTAGGTACACCTGTATCTACAGTGTTGTTTAGCAACCTATAAGCCACAACATTTGGTACACCTGTATCTACAGCGTTTTTTAACAACCTATAAGCCACAACATTAGGTACACCTGTATCTGCATTGTTTAGCAACCTATAGGCCACAACATTAAGTACACCTGTATTTAGTGTTTTTTAACAACCTATAAGCCACAACATTAAGTACACTTGTTTCTGCATTGTTTAGCAACCTATAAGCCACAACATTAGGTACACCTGTATCTAGTGTTTTTTAACAACCTATAAGTCACAACATTAAGTACACCTGTATCTACAGTGTTGTTTAACAACCTATAAGCCACAACATTAGGTACACCTGTATCTGCATTGTTTAGCAAGCTATAGGCCACAACATTACGTACGCCTGTATCTGCATTGTTTAGCAACCTATACGCCACTACATTAGGTACACCTGTATCTACATAGAATAGGCTAGACTTCCTTTTTATTGTCATTCAAATTTTGAACGTTACAGTACAGATAAGAACGAAATTTCGTTACTTAAGCTCATGGTAGTGCAGGATAAAAAAAGCAGTAAGGTGCATATATAAATAAATAAATAGATTACTGTACAGATAAATATATTGCACTTTTCCACATGCATCCACGTTTATGTATGTATGTTATATTGTCTTTTTTATTCCAGCGAGTTAATCCATTTTGGGGGGAGTTGAGGGGATAATTATGATGTGTTCAAGAGTCTTACCGCCTGAGGGAAGAAGCTGTTACAGAATCTGGAGGTTCTGCTTCGGAGGCTGCGGAACCTCTTTCTAGAGTCCTTGGTTTGTTGTTTAGCAACATAAAAGCCACAACATTAGGTACACCTGTATCGACAGTGTTTTTTTAACAACTTATAAGTCACAACATTAGGTACACCTGTATCTACAGTGTTTTTTTAACAAACTATAAGCCACAACATTAGGTACACCTGTTTCTGCATTGTTTAGCAACCTATAAGCCACAACATTAGGTACACCTGTATCTGCATTGTTGTTTAGCAACCTATAAGCCACAACATTTGGAACACCTGTATCTACAGTGTTATTTAACAACCTATACACCACAAAATTAGGTACACCTGTATCTACAGTGTTGTTTAGCAACCTATAAGCCACAACATTAGGTAAACCTGTATCTGGAGTGTTGTTTAGCAACCTATAAGCCACAACATTAGGTACACCTGTATCTACAGTGTTGTTTAGCAACCTATACGCCACAACATTAGGTACACCTGTATCTGCATTGTTTAGCAACCTATACGCCACAACATTAGTTACACCTGTATCTACAGTGTTTTTTTAACAACCTATAAGCCACAACATTAGGTACACCTGTGTCTACAGTGTTTTTTTTAGCAACCTATAAGCCACAACATTAGGTACACCTGTATCTGCATTGTTTAGAAATCTATAAGCCACAACATTAGGTACACCTGTATCTGCATTGTTTAGCAACCTATACACCACAACATTAGGTACACCTGTATCTAGTGTTGTTTAGCAACCTATAAGCCACAACATTAGGTACACCTGTATCTGCATTGTTTAGCAACCTATACGCCACAACATTAGGTACACCTGTATCTACAGTGTTGTTTAGCAACCTAAGCCACAACATTAGGTACACCTGTATCTACAGTGTTGTTTAGCAATCTAAGCCACAACAGTAGGTACACCTGTATCTACAGTGTTGTTTAGCAACCTATAAGCCACAACATTAGGTACACCAATATCTGCATTGTTTAGCAACCTATAAGCCACAACATTAGGTACACCTGTATCTGCATTGTTTAGCAACCTATACGCCACAACATTAGGTACACCTGTATCTACAGTGTTTTTTTTAACAACCTATAAGCCACAACATTAGGTACACCTGTATCTGCATTGTTTAGCAACCTATACGCCACAACATTAGGTACACCTGTATCTACAGTGTTGTTTAGCAACCTAAGCCACAACATTAGGTACACCTGTATCTACAGTGTTGTTTAGCAATCTAAGCCACAACATTAGGTACACCTGTATCTACAGTGTTATTTTGCAACCTATACGCCACAACATTAGGTACACCTGTATCTACAGTGTTGTTTAGCAACCTATAAGCCACAACATTAGGTACACCTGTGTCTGCATTGTTTAACAACCTATACGCCACAACATTAGGTACACCTGTATCTACAGTGTTGTTTAGCAACCTATACGCCACAACATTAGGTACACCTGTATCTACAGTGTTGTTTAGCAACCTATACGCCACAACATTAGGTACACCTGTATCTACAGTGTTGTTTAGCAACCTATAAGCCACAACATTAGGTACACCTGTATCTGCATTGTTTAACAACCTATACGCCACAACATTAGGTACACCTGTATCTACAGTGTTGTTTAGCAACCTATAAGCCACAACATTAGGTACACCTGTATCTACAGTGTTGTTTAGCAACCTATAAGCCACAACATTAGGTACACCTGTATCTACAGTGCTTTTTTAACAACCTATAAGCCACAACATTAGGTACACCTGTATCTACAGTGTTGTTAAGCAACCAAAAAGTGGCCAAAACAAACTTGTACGTCCTCAACTGTCACTTTAACGACTTCCGTTTACCTTGCAGGTGAGGTAGGGTTTCAAGAATCACGTCATGGTTTCTTGGTGGGTAAAACTGGAGGAAAGGTTAGCTGCCCGGTGCCGCTATGGGGGGCCGTTAGCCGCCACGCCATATAGGTCGAGGCGGCATGAGAGTGTCTTTCAGGCGGGTAACTCACCTCGCTCTGTCCGCGTTGAACTCTCCGCCCGGCCTCCCTATGACGAGATGCTGGAGCGACAACTGAACCAGAGCCCACAGCAGCAAAATAAACAAGCAGACCAGGGAGGTTGCCAGACCCTCTCTGAGCAGGTACAAGCTCACGTCGGGCTTCCTCTTCGGCTCGTCCTCGCCCCAGCCGTTGTAGTCCCCGGCGTATCGGTGCCCCGCGGCCACCGCATAGCTATTATGTGTCCCGAGCGACGATGGTTTTATTCTCCGGACAGTGGTGTCGCTTTCCATTTTAAAGCCAGCGGCACATCAGCTTGCGAGCGTCGCTCCCAGGCGTCGCTGCTTTCTTTGCCCCCTTCCTGAACGGGTCGACGGAAGGAGAGGAGGGACAAAACTTCATCATAGTGGGCGGGCCTCCGTAGTGCGTCATAAAAAGGGGAAAAACGCAAATAAGAGCAAACCTTGTTCCTCATTATTCTATTGGCTGAGTTTTATATTCATAAATGCAAGTTTCTCAATACCCGACCTGTCTTTTGTGACTTTAAAAAAGAATTAGAACTTTACATTAAAACACTCTCTACCTCTAACAACCAAAAAGCTGTGAAAATGATGATGCTGTGTTCCAAATTTAAGTTATGTACTGAAATTGAGTGAGCCTATAGCTTTGCACTTTGTTTATTTTATATATACATTTTTTGCATTCCATTTTAGTTACTTTGAATTTTTAACCCCTGGCGCTGTTTTGTACTATTTTTGTACTTATTTTGATTATTGTTTCTTGTCTGTTTGTAAATGTTGAAATGTATAAATAAAAGTAAAAATAATAAACTAAAATAAATTTAAAAAAAAGAGAGGAAATAAAGTGGCCCTCGTGTGAAAAAAAAAAGTTTAAAAAGACAAATAAAAATACAAATAAATAAAAAAAGAGCAAACGTTTTTACGGCAACATTCGATTTATCAGAAATGAAACAAATGCATTTCCCTTCATATTATTGTTTTTATTGCCAAAGCTTCTGTGTGAAGAGATTAAAGTTGGCTTCCTATTCGAAATAGTAGTCAATAAGTCAACACCGGATTGATACATTTTACTTGACATGTTATGATTAGAACAAAAACAAGAATAATGTGACAAAAATATAAATGTAAATAACTATTATAGCAAAGTGTATGGTTTGTGAATGTCTTTATTTGGAAAAAAATGTATTATTACTAGTAGGGGTTTATTTTATTAAAAACAAAGGAAATACATCATTTTTAAAAAGGAAATCATCTTAGTAACATCACAGTAAAGTACAGAAATAAAAGACAAATACTTCATAATGAAAACACATAAAAAATTAAAACAATATATTTTTTCATGTCCAAAAATAGTGGGAAGTGAAACTTATGTACTCCCAAACCCTTATTTATAAATAAAATAACTTTTTGAACTAGTTTTGTAACCGTTTACCCCAGAGTCATATTACTTGGTACGTGACACTTGTTAACCATGAATTACCATGAATTGATTAACGTGGACCCCGACTTAAACATGTTGAAAAACTTATTGGGGTGTTACCATTTAGTGGTCAATTGTACAGAATATGTTCTGTACTGTGCAATCTACTAATAAAAGTTTCAATCAATCAAAAACTGTTAGCATGCAAACAATAGCTTGCTAGCAAGCTAACTTAACCAAGCTAACTTTTTCATCTAATTTTACATTTTTTTTCTATATTCCCGCAGCCATACACTTTACATTGTGTTACTTGAAATGTGAGACATATTAACTGTTAGCACACATGCTAAGTGTTAGCATTTTAATGTGCGCATGCTAACGTTTTCGGCTAGCTCTGTAAATTATTTCTTACAGTTACACCTAAAACTCTCGGATTCAGACACTCGGCAACATCTTCAAAGTACGCCGGCTTCCGACGACCCCCGGCCAGAGGTCCAGGGCATGGATAGCAAGGGAATTTTCTAGTTTATAAATAAAATACCTAAGCTTTCTCATAATTAGTATTATATCCAATCATTTGCTGGTCTTATTGCATTATATCAGTAGTCTTCTACTTACTTTTCTTTGGCACAAAAATATAATATAGTACATATGTACAATATACACATATATAGTCACATACATACAAGTATTAACACCATCCATTAACAAGCAAATAACTACCCAAATAATTATAATAATAATAATAATGTATACACCTTGTGATTGTTAGAAATCCTCATTCTTGTATATATTGAAAATCATGTCTTTGTATCGCTTTTTAAACTGAACTAAGGTTGGACATTCTTTGACCTGTTCCATAGTTTAACTCCACACATTGAAAATTTTATTCGGGTTGTGCATACATTCTGAATTTTAAGAGATTATAGCCCCTTTTCCTTAAGAAAGAGAATTTAGACCACACTAGTCCAGGTCCAGATTAAAAACCACTGTATTTAAAGTTATTTACTCCGGACTAGATCATCCCATAGTTTGTGATTTATGGAACATTTCATTTATTTGAGAAAATGTAATTAATACACTTTTAACCCTTTTTTTAGGCATTTGGCCCACATTAATCCAGGCCCAGATTAGAAAGTACTATACCCATCTTCCTCAAATCTGGGCTAGATGATCTCACAGACCCCGAAGTTTAAATAAAAACAAGGGTTGTGATTTGTAAAACCTTTATTCTGCTTGTGATAATGCAATAACTGCACATTTAACACGTTTTAGGCACGTCGACCACATTAGTCCGGGTTGAAATGAAAAAAAACAACAACCAAAAAACTGTTTTTATGAATCTTTAGTCTAAATTAGAAAACTTTAAGTTCGATGATTTTTGATCTGGTTGTTTCTTTATTGCAAGTCCCAAATCACAAACTGCGTTTTTATAAATCTTCAGGGTCTGTTTGATAATTCTGTTACATATTTGACAATTTAACATTCAGTAGTTTTGACTCTGGACCCAGACTAATGTGGTCTACATGCTTAAAAAGGGTTTTCGCAAATGAATTAAAAGTTTCACAAACCATAAACTTAGCTATGATTCTATACACAACATTTGTGACATTGTTTTTGTACTTTTGCCATTATTTTTGCACGAGTGACAAAATTATTCAATAACATTTCTAAGTCAAAATGATCAACCATTAATATTGCCCAACATTTGAATCAGAGGCTCACAAATCGGAAGCTCATGCATGATTTTTTTTTTTTTTACTAAGACCCATATAAAAAAAAATTGGCTCTCCACCATAATGACCAACATTAAAATGCAGTAGCGCAGTATGCCTATGTATTCATTAAAAACAAGGCGGAGGTTTAATTTAATAAGCATATTCAATATTTCTGGCCACTGTAACATTATACATTACAGATAAGCTCCAGCACCCCCCACCCCCGCAACCCCAAAAGGGACAAGCGGTATAAAATGGATGGATAGACATTGGGGACGGTGTGGTTCGCTTGGTAAAGCGGCCATGCCAGCTACCTGGGGGTTTCAGGTTCGATCCCAGATTTCGCCATCCTACTCACGTCCGTTGTGTCCTTGGGCAAGATACTTCACCCTTGCTCCTGATTGGTCATGATTAGCGCCTTGCATGGCAGCTCCCGCCATCAGTGTGTATGAATGGGTGAATGTGAAAATAGTGTCAAAGCACTTTCAGTACCTTGAAGGTAGAAAAGCGCTTTACAAGTATAACCCATTTACCAATTACATAGTTTGAACAGTAACACTGTGATAAGGGCTCAAGTCACGTCATTAGAATATTTAATTAAGTGATTTTTTTGGCGTCCTACAAGATGAAGACCGTATACCACGAGGGGTAACCGTGCCACAGTTTTAGAATCTCTGCACGATTCTCCAGTACCATTTTTGGTACACGAGATTCTAAAGGTTTTCTTTTTGGCCCACAATGCACTCAAAGCAACACTGTTTTTGAAAGAGAATCAAAGCCCTGCAGGTCATAGACAGAAGTGAATGATGGTATGGTGTCGCTTCAGAGCAATAATTGAAACGTCCAATTAGATTGATGTGACGTCATCGCCTATTTGCATAGTCTACTGCGTTTTATCTTGTGACGTACTGACAGACAGCTATCTTTGTAATGCCGTAGAAGTGAAATTTATAAAGATTTAAAAAATAATTATTATTATTATTTTCATGAATGGAAATAAAAAATAAAAATAAAAACCCGATTGGTTTATTTGAATTTGGTCCTTGTACTTTCCGTTCATTCTATTTCCAATTCTGAAACGCAAATCAAAAAACAAAAATAGGGCCGTTTTTCGATTTAAAAAAAATATATGGCAGATTTTAAAGCAAGCAAAAAATGGTTGATTTTCATTAAAATGTTGCCATAAAAAACATTAAAATAAAATAATGCCGTAAAAGTCCAATATAGTTTGTTTACACTGTTTTTGTCGTCACTCTGTGGTAAAAACGAGTATGGCAGGTATCTTTTTTAATAGCTTGAGTTGACCGCATGCAAATAACAGAAATGTGTTTAAAGGTAAACATTGCAGTACTCCGAGACAATGTCTAATACACAGCAGTACATAATCAAATGAACATATTTGGACATACACTAAAAAGCTATTTTTCCCCGCAAAATGAGACTATTACACAAATAAACTGCGTATGATATCTGCCAATAGCATCACTATAATTGCGATTTCTGGTTTCTGGAAGCAGATTGTATAAAGTGCACGCTAAAAATGATACTATCTGCAACAACTTTGATTCCAGTATGTATAATGAATGAAATCAAAATACTATTTTATTAAGTGCGGGTTTTAAATAATACAAATGTGAAAAAATGTTTACGTTTGTGCTCAGCTTCTTTTTTTTTCCCATCTGCTCTCAGTACTTTTCCATCAAATGTAGGCTAACTGGCTTATGCCTTGAAGCGAGGCGTTTATTAGCATCTGTGAATCATATGGAATGGGGACATTTCCTGATGGTAGACATAATCGACTTGAAAGTTTTGTGCATCTTTGTGTCGATTCCCAAATGTTATTACTATACGTGGTGATATTTGACGGCAGAAGTCGTCATATGTGTTAGCATCCTTAGCATTTGACGTTTCTGTCAATATATCAAGTTACAGAGAGTAACACTCAATGTACGGCTGCTTTCATAACAAAAGCCGGCCTTTGTTTAAAGAGTGAGCGAAAAAAACCACGAGCGATACGCATTTTATGTTTGTATTTTGAAAAATCACCGGAAGTACCACGCCCTCGCTCGGGTCGCTTGACGTCCCCTGGCTCAACTGAGAACATAGCAAAGAGAGCAGTCGGACGGTCGTGTCTCTTTCCGAGGCCGGATGGTAAAATCCAACCTCCAGCGGATCCTAAACAGTCATTGCTTTGCTCGCGAAAAGGAAGGAAAACAACACACTCTTACGACCATGGCGGATTTGAGTAGCGGTATTTGTGACATGATTGGGAAGTAAGTAAAAAAAAGAAAACCGGTTAACGCTAACTGTGTGTGGGGGAGGGGCGGGCTTGATAAAGCGGAAGTGAAATAAAATGCATGTTTTTGTGTACAATTTATTAAGTCGACGTTTCGAAATCACGTAAAGTGGAAGTATAATTAAAACGTTAATGTTAAGAGGTGCGTTGTTTATTCACATAAATACTGGCGGTTAAACTTGACGTTAGCGACGGTTGCTTAACGTTATGCTAGTGAGCTAGCTTGCGTCATCGGGTAGTTAGCGGAACAATCAGCGCTACTTTTAGAAATAACGCATAATATTAACCTTTTTTTTTTTTAGAATGACTCACTGTATTTTGTCAGTGGCCTTTTTTAAACTGACTTAAGTACTAAATAAATAATACTGCGTCACGCTGTTAACATATGTAACAACCATCTGTTTTTTTGTTGTTGTACCATCAAATCGTCATAATAACCAAACCTGGTCATCATTCTAAAGTATTGTCTAACAAATTTAAAAAAAGCCTTAGTGATTTTCCCAGGTAAGCCCACGTTTCAGGCCCACGTTGGTCTCGTGAGCTGACACGCTGGTGTCAGGGTTGACGACCACGTAACAAGACAAGAGTGGTGTGACGTCATCACGTCGTCACTGTGCCTAGTGACGCAGCCATGCGCGCTCACGCCGCCGCCGCTGCAGCTCTTTTGTAGCCTCAGTATAAACTCCAAAAGCTGGCATGGATGCTAGGAAAACTAAAAAAAACAATGGGACACTTATAGAAAAGCCCACGGAGTGCAGGAGCGTGCTGTATGTATATTGTAATATCGCTTTAAACTACGAGTTAAATAGTCATTTTTAATACAAATATTCCAATGAATGGGTTTGTGTGTGGTGAGGTTGCGTCTCACCACACTATTATTGTGCTGCGTTACTCAACATATGCTCAATGTACACCTTTATCCAGTATTATAACTAGAGATGTCCAAAAATGGCTTTTTTGCCGATATTGTCCAACTCTTTAATTACCAATTCCGATATCAACTGATACCGATATATACAGTCGTGGAATTAACACATTATTATGCCTAATTTTGTTGTGACGCATTAAACAATGTAACAAGGTTTTTCCAAAATAAATCAACTCAAGTTATGGAGAAAAAAAATGTCAACATGGCACTGCCATATTTATTATTGAAGTCACAAAGTGCATTATTTTTTTTAACATGCCTCAAAACAGCAGCTTGGAATTTGGGACATGCTCTCCCTGAGAGAGCATGAGGAGGTTGAGGTGGGCGGGGTTTTTAAGGGGTAGCGGGGGGTGTATATTGCAGCGTCCCGGAAGAGTTAGTGCTGCAAGGGGTTCTGGGTATTTGTTCTGTTGTGTTACGGTGCGGATGCTCTCCCGAAATGTGTTTGTCATTCTTGTTTGGTGTGGGTTCACAGTGTGGCGCATATTTGTAACAGTGTTAAAGTTGTTTATATGGCCACCCTCAGTGTGACCTGTATGGCTGTTGACCAAGTAGGACTTGCATTCACTTGTGTGTGTGAAAAGCCGTAGATATTATGTGATTGGGCCGGCGCGCAAAGGCAGTGCCTTTAAGGTTTATTGGCGCTCGGTACTTCTCCCTACGTCCGTGTACACAGCGGCGTTCTAAAAAGTAATACATTTTACTTTTTGAAACCGATACCGATAATTTCCGATATTACATTTTAAAGCATTTATCGGCTATTTCTACTTTCAACACAATGTTTCTCAATAAACACTTATAATTAAGGCATTATAACCGGTTTTAAACGTTTCTCTGTAAACCCTGTTATAATCGAGCATTGCAATTGTTTCAACACAATGTTTCTATTATTCAGAAATACAGCTGTTTTAATGCAATGTTTCTCAAACCTCAAAGTACCATTTTTTTTAATTTAGCGTTATAACTGAGTGAATTTTGTGATGCATTATTTTAAACGACGGTGATGTAATAGTCTTTTACCTAATGTTTGGCATATTGCTGTGTTGCGTTTCAGGTGGAGGGTGAGAGTCCCATTAGGCTAGTGTTGTTAAAAGTTAAAGTACCAATGATTGTCTCACACACTAGGTGTGGTGAAATTTGTCCTCTGCTTTTGACCCATCCCCTTGTTCACCCCCTGGGTGGTGAGGGGAGCAGTGGGCAGCAGACCCTTGATGCTGAGTGCCAAGCAGGGAGGTAATGGGTCCCATTTTCATAGTCTTTGGTATGACTCGGCCAGGGTTTGAACTCACAACCTACCGATCTCAGGGCGGACACTCTAACCACTAGGCCACTGAGTAGGTTAGTGCAGATTTGGGTATATTTATATAATAAAAAAAAGACAAGTAGAGTCAAGTATACAAGCTATCATAAAAATATTGAAATGGGATGGAGTGGATTTATACACTGAAGTAAAATATTTTATTTTAAAGATTTAAACAATTTATTATCAACTTAGTCGACTGCATTTCCGTGGACACTCACAAGGATTTAAAGGAGAAAATATTGGTGGCGCATCTTATCTTTACATCTGTACAGGTCCATAATTAATCCGTGAAAGACAGTATTCTTTGTTTGACCTTTATGAGCGCCATACTGCTGTGATATTGATGCTAATAAGAAAAATAATAACTTTAGTTTTCGCAGTTGATTTCTTGGTACACATATCAGTGTTTCCCACGGACAGGCATCTATTTGTGGTGGTGTGGTTGGGGGGTGGCGGCGGCAGCGGCGATGACCAAGAAGAACGCGGAGTTGGAATATAATTACAACATTTTATGTACATATTTATATACAGATTTGAACAATTAGTGATTCACTGAAATATATTTATTAATTGTGGTTCTTACAAAAAATATATATATAAGCGGTAGAAAATGGACGGATGGATGGATAAAATATAAAAGCTAAAATGTTTCTTAAAGCTCTGCCCCTTTAATTAGTGAATACTAAATAATTTAACTTTAGCCTACTACTACAACCATATTATTTACCAGCAACATGAAGTGAAACAGAGGCAGAGGTGTCCTGCCACAGTCAGTCAACCTCCTCCTCCTCCTCCTGCTGTAGGCCTACCTCCTCTCCAAGTCGAGCCCTTTTCGGCCGTTGAAAATATTTTTCTATACTCATCTGTGTGAAGGAGTGAACATCCAACATTAGAATTTATTACTAACGAGCAGAACCGCTCTATGTACAGTGCCGTCTAACCTTAAGCGGCAGCAGCTCAACACATGCAGGGTTCAACGTTAAGGTTTTTTTCTACTTGCTTGACTTCTCAAATCTACTTGCCCCAATATTTTTACTTGTCCTGCCTAGGTTTTTTTCTGGCTGTGTAGTGCTCATGGCTTATATCTTACTAAAATTCTTCCCATTGACTATTTACAACACTACACAGTATTTATTATTATTATTATTATTATTAGTTTCTATAATTACATTTAAATGGCATTGCGTACATGTAAAATTAAATGCTATTTCACATTATTTGACCAGAAGCAGTTACACTCATCTGAACAGGTCAGCCACCTGTTTAAAGCCCGATCACAGTTGAAATCTTGAAATGAAGGGCCTTTAATGGCCAAAACATTAACCTGGACAACATTTTAACAGCTGGTTGGCTCAGATTTTATTCTTTTCATTGCATTCACATGCTGCAGTGGACAATTTAGCTTCAGTCCATGTGTGTTTATTGACAACAGGGTTATAGCCTGGACACGTTAGCTCGTCGGTATGAAAACAGGTGACTGTTACTACGTGCGTCTGCCCGGCCCACGAGTCAAACAGCGGCGGTGTTAATGAAGCAGCGTCAGGCGAAACCGTCAGTGAAACGTTCGGTGAAATCGCGGATTAACGTTAAATATATGACGAGCCGCGAGCGATGCAGCTATAACCTATCTACCTATAACACCTGTAAAAATGAAGCAATGGTACCACGCTAGCAAGCGTTAGCTAGCCTGCTATGAGCCACCAAGCTGCTAACTATCGCCAAAAGGCACCATTTAAGTTTTTTCCCCCATGGCATCCTCTATCAAGGCTTTCAGCAGCTTTTGGACGTTTGAGGTAGAAACGTAGGAAGCGCCATCATTATGAAAAGTAGCCGGCGAGTATTTTTATCCCGTCCGTCCCTCTTTTTCTTCTTCTTCTGGCCCACCAGGTGAATTAAGTGCTATTGGCGGAGTTACAATGCATAGTAGGCTACCGCCACCTACTGCACCGGAGTTGTAACTACAAGCAACATTCACAGACAGTCCCATTGCTTTTATGAGCGGTCGAGCGAGTCAAAAGCCGAAAAATCCATTTGTGGCGGACGTAATTCTTTCGTGGCGGGCCGCCACAAATAAATGAATGTGTGGGAAACTGCATATTTTACTGTCATCTACAAATCATTATTGCAATTTTTTTAATGGTTCAGCAATGTTTGTTTTCCAATGATATTTAGCAATATCAAGATTCAGTATGCTGTTGAGTCTGCAAGAGATTTATTGCAAACAAAGGACAAGCGATTGCATTAGTTTGTGTTCTTTTAAGGTATCTTATAATTCCTTTGCCTAAATAGAACTACAAAGACCTCTGGTTGTGGAAATAAACTTCCGTATATTGCAGATTTTCGAGCGCACAGGTATATAAGCAGCACTAGAGGTGGGGGAAGTAATTGATTTTTAGATGGATCGGTTAGTAGACGTTATTTGATGATTAATTTATCTATTGTAAATAAAGTAATGCAGACAGTTCTAAATTTTGCTGACTGCAGCGAGCCACCTTGCCGTGCGATCCGACCAGCTCCTTTATTATAAGGCACTCATGTTCCAGTTTTGCACACATTTCCATGAATTTGATAAGTGTGATTGGAATTATTTAACGTTTTTTACAAAAACACTGTTTTTAAAAGTTGCAAGTTTTAAACGCTTATTTAGTGAAACAAAAATAAATTTAAAACTGCATTAATATGCATACGTACAATAAGTGAGATGCCCAAAGATTCCCACCTCTAAGCAGCATCCATAACATTTTTGAAGGAAAAAGTATTTTTCTATATGCTGCACCAGACTAAAAGCCACAGATATATACATTGTGAAATTAGTTATTCACACAGAATGATTTTGTACATTTTTATTCACATATCTTAATGCTTTCCAAATGATGTCTCTAACATGGCAGTAAAATGGATGATCAAACAAAACAGAAGTCATCATCATGGACGCACTGGCTGCGGAAGCCGGCGTTCCAATCAGCTAAACAGACTAACTCATTGGTGACGTTTTGGTAAATTTACTGAGGAATTTGTGAAACTTAAACAATACAAAAATAATGCCATTGTAAGTTAATAATACTAACACAGACATTCGTAACATGTTAGCATATTATCTAATGCTAACAATGCTACCTTGTTTACGTTATGATAGAACCAGCAAGTTTGCATGAAAACATTCCTACAGACATCACAAATGGGAAGGTTTAGTAAGTATAAATATTTTTTTGTTATATTGTAAAACTTACACAAACGTTGCACGGAGTGATGAATTAAGAATCCCTTCGAACAGAAACACTGAACGACGAGAAAACGGACCGGCACTTGTACTTCTGCTTAAAAGCACTAAACAGAACAAAGTACTGTAGACGTTTACCCTGCAGAACCTGCAGTAAGCAAACTCGTCTAAAAGATGGTGCACAAACAAGAACACACCTTTTGTCAGATTTGCTTGTTTTTTGAAAACTATTTGCATCCTGGCCATCAGCGGAAAAATGTTTGATAATTTAGCCGCACCGTTTTATAAGCCGCATGGTTCGAAGCGTAGGAAACAAGTAGCGGCTTATTGTCCGGAATTTACGGTAACGTCATGTTAAAGTTCCGAGTAGGGTTGTCCCGATACCAATATTTTGGTACCGGCACAACATTTTTTGATACTTTTCTAAATGAAGGGCACCACAAACAATTGCATAATTGGCTTTAATTTAACAACAAATCTTAGGGTACATTAAACATATGTTTCTTATAGCAATCAAAGAACAATTTTGTCCTTAAATAAAATAGTGAACATACTAGACAACATGTCTTTTAGTAGTAAGTAAACAAATAAAGGCGTGTGTCCAGGCACGTATTTTCTGAGTTTATAAACAATATCAATTTTGAAAAAAAGGTTTTGTGACGATCAAAAATATCAATGTAATCATTGTAGTATCGACTAGATACGCTCTTGTACTAGGTATGATTACAGTGGATGTTAGGTATAGATCCACCCAAGGCGTTTGTTAACATTGGTGAGCACTTGCTTTTTTTTTAGCGGTGACGCTGGTGAGCTATTGTATCGAAGCATGTTTAGCTATTCCACGTCCTGCAGGGATGATACTTGTGACAAACCTACTTTGTCGCCATGGAGACAAGGATAAGTAATTTAGAAGTAGCTCAAACACTGCAGACTGCGGATGGACGTAAGCTGATAGCTCGCTCGCCATGTTTTAAAGCACCTTTTCCTGAGGGCGTTCCAGTGTTATAACTTCACCTTTATCTTTAGTTTTTAAGCCAATTGCGTCCATTCTCCCTTTCCTGTCTACACACCGTGTCTGCTTGTAAGTACTTTGTGTGTATGCGTTCCCTAACACACTCCACACTCAACCTTCTCATGCTCTCTCAGGGAGAGCATGTCCCAAATTCCAAGCTGCTGTTTTGGGGCATGTTAAAAAAAATAATGCACTTTGTGACTTCAATAATAAATATGGCAGTGCCATGTTGGCATTTTTTTTCCCATAACTTGAGTTGATTTATTTTGGAAAACCTTGTTACATTGTTTAATGCATCCAGCGGGGCATCACAACAAAATTAGGCATAATAATGTGGTAATTCCACGACTGTATATATCGGTATCGGTTGATATCGGAATCGGTAATTAAGAGTTGGACAATGTCGGAATATTGCATATCGGCAAAAAAGCCATTATCGTACATCTCTAGTAATAAATATTTAGATTTTTGGTCCAGTGTGACATATTTTTGTTGTTGGTTCTCATAAAGATAGTTGTTAATGTTCAAACAAACCTTTTACAAAGTGATCGCTGCAGACACGCACATATTCCGAGTACTCCACAAGATGAAAGCGACTCGTAAGAGGACCATTTCCCTCCGTGCACTTTAGTAATTTACCTGACTTGAATATTCCTTTTGTGAACCACTTTTTTCAGGACTTTAATAGGAGCTTTTTCATATTTCTCGATTAGAACGCTTGGAACAAAGCCGCATTTTTAGCTTACACTCTTCACGCATTAACGCGACGTCCATTTGATTTATTGCTAGTAGAGATCTCCGATAATGGCTTTTTTGGCCATATCCGATATTCCGATATTGCCCAACTCTTACCGATTACGATATCAACCGATACCGATACATACAGTCGTGGAATTAACACATTATTATGCCTAATTTTGTTGTGATGCCCCGCTGGATGCATTAAACAATGTAACAAGGTTTTCCAAAATAAATCAACTCAAGTTATGGAAAGAGGGTAACGGGGGGGAGGTATAGTGTAGCGTCCCGGAAGAGTTAGTGCTGCAAGGGGTTCTGGGTATTTGTTCTGTTGTGTTATTGTGCGGATGTTCTACCGAAATGTGTTTGTCATTCTTGTTTGGTGTGGGTTCACAGTGTGGCGCATATTTGTAACAGTGTTAAAGTTGTTTATACGGCCACCCTCAGTGTGACCTGTATGGCTGTTGACCAAACATGCCTTGCATTCACTTGTGTGTGTGAAAAGCCGTAGATATGTGACTGGGCCGGCACGCAAAGGCAGTGCCTTTAAGGTTTATTGGCGCTCTGTACTTCTCCCTACGTCCGTGTACACTGCGGCGTTTTAAAAAGTCGTGAATTTTACTTTTTGAAACCGATACCGATAATTTCCGATATCACATTTTAAAGCATTTATCGGACATCTCTAATTGCTAGTCTCAAGCTCGTTTGCCCTGCCATGTGCATATATAATATTCTGAACCCCCGTTTCCATGTTGTCTCAAGCAGACTAATGCTGTCCAGAAGAGAGATTTTAGAGTGTAGATGTCAACTTCCTGTATGTTCCTAAGACACCAAATCCAACAGCCCCCCCTGCTGGTGGCAGCACATTGACCACGTTTAATTAACAAGCTTCGACCGAGTGAGTTCCAGTGCTAACTAACCCGCGTTCTTCCCTTAGTCTATCCATGCACTGTAGTAGTACCCGCGGCCCGGGGCCTCTGTGGTGTTCCTGATGCCCCTCTCCCACCCCTGAAGATCCCAGGTGGGCGAGGGAATGGCACACGGGATCACGCTCCTTCAGCTCGGTTGCTCTACTCAGTAAGGCGCAACTCCCCAAAAGTTCCCGCGGTGTCAGTTTTCCCATCTGATTTTTTGTTGTTGTTGTTGTTGTTGTTGCTCACCCAGGACCAGAAGTTGACCGTTAGTGAGGAGCCGGCGGGTAACGGTCGCCCCGGGATACTCCACTTCCAAAGTCGCCCCACCGTCAGCAAGACAGTTGAGTGGGATGCTGTCCTGAGCAGCAGTGCACTCTTTGTGGAGATCCCCCTTGACCCACTTCCTGAAGGCAGCAAGGAGAGGTGAGCGCCACCTTTTATTTTTCCACTTCTGATTCGGGATAGAGAAAACACAGCTCACTCAAGTGTAAAAATCATTTTTGGTCAATCAAGCAAAGGTTATAAAGCCCCTAAATGCCTATTTTTGATAGTGTGTGCCCTACAATAATATATGCCTCTCACATTTCTGAAACACACACAAACAATTACAGTATAAATACCCGAGGTGTCAAAAAATATGTATATTTCCTGATTAATAGCTATTCTAATTTGTAACGATTCTTAATGGATTCAAAAGAAAATAATAAATATATACCGTATATTACCAAATAGTAGCCCGGGCGTTTATTTCACAATCGATTTTGGAGACAGGCGTTTAAAAGAAGCAGGCGGTTATTTGCACAAGGCTTTTATTTATTTTTGCACCAGCCTGCACCAGGCCATTATTTGGTTACAATGGTTACTGTCCAGTATTTTTTTTTTTCGTACAAAAAACTTTAAATGTAAAAGCTATTGTAAACATACAAACAAAAAAATAAGAGGCTATCAAAAGACGAGTTCAACAAGGCCTTTACATGGCAGTAGTGCAACAATTGTCACATAGAATACCAATACTAAAAATAAATAAACTTTTGAAATAAAGCAGCCTACCGGGAAAAATAAAATTATGGTACCAAGTACTCAAGTATAAAACCCACCATTAAAACAGAACAATAATACTGTCACTTAAATAAAATAAAGGCTACAGTACTCAAGTTTTAAATAAAGCAGCATACAGGAAAAATAAAATTATGGTACCAAGTACTCTATAAAACCATCAAAACAATAATACTGCATTTTAATCTAAATTATGCAAATAACAGCCCATGGGCGGCTATTTGGACATAGGCGGTTATTAGGAAGAGGTGGTTAATTCACAAAATGGGGTCAGACCCCGGGCGGCTATTAGGACATGGGCGTTTATTTGCCCAAGGGCGTTTATTTGGTAATATGCGGTATATATATTTTTTTGCAATCTGTCCTGTCCAGCCATTCAGGCAAATCTTATTGTTGATGTAGATTTACTTTAGAGAAATGTTAAAAGTAGGGCTGCAACTAACGATTAATTTGATCATCGATTAATCTGTCGATTAATAATCGGATAAAAGAGACAAACTACATTTCTATCATTTCCAGTATTTTATTGGAAAAAAAACAGCATACTGGCACCATACTTACTTTGATTATTGTTTCTCAGCTGTTTGTACATGTTGCAGTTTACAAATAAAGGTTTATAAAAAATAAAAATAAATAAAATGCCTCTGTGCATAGCATAGATCCAACGAATCGATGACTAAATTAATTGCCAACTATTTTTATAATCGATTTTAATCGATTAGTTGTTGCAGCCCTAGTTAGAAGATACTTCTTTTGTTGCCTTATTTGTATTTGATTTAAATAAATGTTAGGGAAGCATTTTATTGACCAAAAACTGTTTTCTTTTAATTAAAATAGAAAGTGATCAAAGTTTGTATCTATTTTATGGAGGAATTTAGTTAATCATAGAACTGGCATCCAATGTTATTAAAAAAGTATTAATTTTGAATCAAGAATTGAATCCAATCGTGCGGTACCCAAAGATTCACAGCACTAATAAATATACCGCCTTTTTCGGAGTATAAGTCGCACCAGCCGAAAATGCATAATAAAGAAGGAAAAAAAAACATATATAAGTCGCACTGGAGTATCAGTCGCATTTTTTGGGGGAATTTTGTTTGATAAAAGCCAACACCAAGAATAGACATTTGAAAGGCAATTTAAAATAAAGAATAGTGAACAACAGGCTGAATAAGTGCACGTTATATGAGGCATAAATAACCAACTGGTATGTTAACGTAACATATTATGGTAAGAGTCATTCAAATAACTATAACATATAGAACATGCTATACGTTTACCAAACAATCTGTCACTTTTAATCGCTAAATCCCATGAAATCTTATACGTCTAGTCTCTTACGTGAATGAGCTAAATAATATTATTTGATATTTTACCGTAATGTGTTTATAATTTCACACATACGTCGCCCCTGAGTATAAGTCGCACGCCCGGGCAAACTATGAAAAAAACTGCGACTTATAGTCCGAAAAATACGGTAGTCATGTACTTCCCATCTGTCAAAGAATCTTCCTGCTGTAAAAAGTTAAATGGATTGACGTGAGACCGCACCCTCTGCTGGATTCACAGTGCAGTACTTTTTTCTTCTTCTGCGGATAATGCAATCAAACCACTTTTTGGTACCTTTAATACAGTGGTGCTCAAAAGTTTTTCACCAATGACCACCTCAGAAAACACTTGGCTCTCTTAAGTACCACCACCATAATGACCAACATCGAAATACAGTAGTATAATAGGCCCAAGTAGTTATTAAAAACAAGACAGAGGTTTTATTTAAAAAGTATATTCAATATTTTGGCTACTGTTTTTACACACAAAGCATAAACATTAAAAATGATACTCTATATATAGGACATATTCACAGACTTATTTGGCGTACCAGTAGATGGATACAACCTACCAATAGTTGTACATTGTACCACAGTTTAAAAATCACTGCCATAATAGATTAGTTAAGAAATATTCACAATGTAAAGCAGAGAAGAAATCTCCGAATATGCGGGAACTACTACAAAATTTATAAAAAAATAAAAGAAAAAAGTTGTAATATTGCAAAGATATAAGCATAATGCCCACCAGAAAGTCAGGAACATTATGAGGAAATAGTCACCATGGGGGAAATGAGTAATTTATGACAAAAACATGACCAAAAAAAACAAATATTTTTATGAGAATACAATTAGTGTAAAACATATTTTTGAGAATAAAATAACATGAGAAAAAATAATTTGAGATTAACATGAAAAAAACAGATGAGTAAGTGACAAGAAAAAAACGTAATTTATGAAAATAACACAAGAAAAATATTTTCTGAAAATATATTTTGAGAATAATAGAATATATGTTCATGAGAATATGAAACATCCATCCATCCATCTTCTTCCGCTTATCCAAGGTCGGGTCGCGGGGGCAGCAGCTTAAGCAGGGAAGCCCAGACTTCCCTCTCCCCAGCCACTTCGTCCAGCTCCTCCCGGGGGATCCCGAGGCGTTCCCAGGCCAGCCGGGAGAGATAGTCTTCCCAACGTGTCCTGGGTCTTCCCCGTGGCCTCCTACCGGTCGGACGTGCCCGAAACACCTTCCTAGGGAGGCGTTCGGGTGGCATCCTGACCAGATGCCCGAACCACCTCATCTGGCTCCTCTCGATGTGGAGGAGCAGCGGCTTTACCGTATTTTCCGCACTATAAGGCGCACCGGATTATTAGCCGCACCTTCAATGAATGGCATATTTCATAACTTTGTCCACCAATAAGCCGCCCCGGACTATAAGCCGCGCCTACGCTGCGCTAAAGGGAATGTCAAAAAAACAGTCAGATAGGTCAGTCAAACTTTAATAATATATTAAAAACCAGCGTTCTAACAACTCTGTTCACTCCCAAAATGTACGCAAATGTGCAATCACAAACATAGTAAAATTCAAAATAGTGCAGAGCAATAGCAACATAATGTTGCTCGAACGTTAATGTCACAACACACAAAATAAACATAGCGCTCACTTTCTGAAGTTATTCTTCATTCGTAAATCCTTCGTCTTCGGTGTCCGAAGTGAAAAGTTGGGCAAATTTACGATCCACTGGCAGATGTTGGCGTCGTCTGGCGCTGCCTCCTCATCTTAGTGAAGGTGTGTTCGCCTTCTGTCATCCATTGTTCCCACGCAGTTAGCAGTCTAGCTTCGAATGCCCTGTTGACACCAATATCTAGCGGCTGGAGGTCTTTTGTCAATCCACCCGGAATGACGGCGAGTATTGAATTAAGCGCGTAAGCGTGTCTCTCAATGTGCTGTTATCAATCAATCAATCAATGTTTATTTATATAGCCCTAAATCACAAGTGTCTCAAAGGGCTGCACAAGCCACAACGACATCCTCGGTATAGCCCACATAAGGGCAAGGAAAAACTCACCCCAGTGGGACGTCGATGTGAATGACTATGAGAAACCTTGGAGAGGACCGCATATGTGGGTAACCCCCCCCCTCTAGGGAGACCGAATGCAATGGATGTCGAGTGGGTCTGACATAATATTGTGAGAGTCCAGTCCATAGTGGATCCAGCATAACAGTAAGAGTCCAGTCCACAGTGGGGTCAGCAGGAAACCATCCCGAGCGGAGACGGGTCAGCAGCGCAGAGATGTTCCCAACCGATATACAGGCGAGCGGTTCACCCCGGGTCCCGACCCCGGACAGCCAGCACCCCATCCATGGCCACCGGATCTGTGTGTCTCCCCTTCCACAAGGGATAGGGGGGAACAGAGGAGAAAAGAAAAGAAACGGCAGATCAACTGGTCTAAAAAAGGGGGGCTATTCAAAGGCTAGAGTATACAAATGAGTTTTGAGATGGGACTTAAATGTTTCTACTGAGGTAGCATCTCTAACTGTTACCGGGAGGGCATTCCATAGTGCTGGAGCCCGAATAGAAAACGCTCTACAGCCCGCAGACTTTTTTTGGGCTCTGGGAATCACTAATAAGCCGGAGTTCTTTGAACGCAGATTTCTTGCCGGGACATATGGTACAATACAATCGGTAAGATAGGACGGAGCTAGACCGTGTAGTATTTTATACGTAAGTAGTAAAACCTTAAAGTCGCATCTTAAGTGCACAGGAAGCCAGTGCAGGTGAGCCAGTATAGGCGTAATATGATCAAACTTTCTTGTTCTTGTCAAAAGTCTAGCAGCCGCATTTTGTACCAACTGTAATCTTTTAATGCTAGACATGGGGAGACCCGAAAATAATACGTTACAGTAATCGAGACGAGACGTAACGAACGCATGAATAATGATCTCAGCGTCGCTAGTGGACAAAATGGAACGAATTTTAGCGATATTACGGAGATGAAAGAAGGCCGTTTTAGTAACACTCTTAATGTGTGACTCAAAGGAGAGAGTTGGGTCGAAGATAATACCCAGATTCTTTACTGAGTCGCCTTGTGTAATTGTTTGGTTGTCAAATGTTAAGGTGGTATTATCAAATAAATGTCGGTGTTTAGCAGGACCGATAATCAGCATTTCCGTTTTCTTAGTGTTGAGTTGCAAGAAGTTAGCGGACATCCATTGTTTAATTTCATTAAGACACGCCTCCAGCTGACTACAATCATGAGCTAGCAAATATAACAACTACACTACCCAGCATGCAACGATAGTTACGAGCATGCGCGGTAGCCCTGAGAAGCGTTGTATGCTGGCAGTTAGCACGCTGTGAGTAAACGTTGAGAACTCAGTTAACACGCCTCGTCTGCATTATTTATAATTAGACAGACAACACACTTAATAGGAGCCATTTTGGGGTCTTTACATAAACACACAAATGGAAATGAAACGTCACATATCCCAGCATGCACCGCGCGCTTCTTCTACGGGGAAAAAAGATGGCGGCTGTTTACCATAGTTGCGAGACCTAAACTTTATGAAAATGAATCTTAATATTTATCCATATATAAAGCGCACCGGGTTATAAGGCGCACTGTCAGCTTTTGAGAAAATTTGTGGTTTTTAGGTGCGCCTTATAGTGCGGAAAATACGGTACTTTGAGCTCCCCCCGGATGGCAGAGCTTCTCACCCTATCTCTAAGGGAGAGCCCCGCCACTCGGCGGAGGAAACTCATTTCGGCCGCTTGTACCCGTGATCTTGTCCTTTCGGTCATGACCCAAAGCTCATGACCATAGGTGAGGATGGGAACGTAGATCGACCGGTAAATCGAGAGCTTTGCCTTCCGGCTCAGCTCCTTCACCACAACGGATCGATACAGCGTCCGCATTACTGAAGACGCCGCACCGATCCGCCTGTCGATCTCACGATCCACTCTTCCCCCACTCGTGAACAAGACTCCGAGGTACTTGAACTCCTCCACTTGGCAAGATCTCCGAATATGAATATGAAACAGTATTTAGGAATAAGATGAGGAAAAACAAAAAATGAGAACATGAGAAAAAAATATTTTTAAAAATAACATGAGAAAGAAAAAAAAGTATCCATGAAAATAACAAGAGAAGAATGACAATTTATGACAAAAAATAATTGACATGACTCCTTTAAAACAACGTAAGAAAAAACTAAATAATGAATGGCAAATAACCCTAATGAGTCAAGTTTTTTTTAGAAAACCTTTTAAAAAATTTAAAGGGTAAATAACATTTTGAAAGTTATGACCAAGTATTTTGCCTTCAGCGGTCGCATTGTGCTAGAATCCATAAGATGCCTTTCTGCGTACGTGGTGCTGGTCCCACACTGCATTGTTTCAATGGAACATGTTAATGAAGTTTGACTGTTACAACAACAAACATGCTGTGTTGTGTTTGTGTGCAGCTTTGCGGCGCTGCTGGAATATGCTGAGGAACATCTGAAAGTTGTTGGCGTGTTTGTCTGCTTTTACAAGAACAGGGATGATCGCGGTACGCATGCACACACACACACACACACACGCACACACACACACACACACACACACACACACACACACACACACACACACACACACACACTTTAAACAGGGGGTAACTTTACGTGCCATTGTTGTGTTGTTACAGCCCAGTTGGTGCGAACATTCAGTTTCCTGGGCTTTGAGATCGTGAAACCGGGCCATCCCCTTGTCCCGCCTCGACCTGATGTTCTTTTCATGGCCTACAATTTTGACAGGGACTCTTCTGATGAAGAGTAACCCCATCTCCCTTACCCCCCCTTTTTCTTCCTCCCTGTGTGTGTGTGTGTGTGTTCTCATCACCATTTAGTGCACCCATCTCATTTAGTGTGGGCGTAAAAAGGGAGAGGTTGTCGTAGGTTCAAGTGTAGCTTTTGCTTCAGCGGACATGGTTTGTTTGAATGTACAAGAAACTGTCATCAGGTTTTTACACTCGGGTACCGCAGCTTTCTTTTTGCAAACACATTTCAGGGGGACCACTTTTATTGTGTAGCACTAACCTGAGTGGGAAGTATGAGCAGCCCCATACCTTGGTACTTATTAATAGAGAGCGACTGATGGTGTCATGTGATCAGGAAAAGGTAAATTATCCAAAGTGCTTATGCTTCTTTTTACCATGTATATCTGATTGTTTTATTATTTTGCTTTTGAAAGTCAGGAAGGATACAGTATATTAAAAGATTGGAGTTATTTTGCATTCCTCATCGTTTCATGCTAGGTTTGATGTTCACCTACATAGTGGTACTTATTATTATGCTTCTGTGTTAATAAACAATCCCCAAAAAAGCTTGTTTGTGCTGTGTTTATGGTTATAAAAGAGTTATGTTACATAATGATCTGAAGATGCAAATGTCAGTAAAACCTACATTTTATTTACAAATTGGAATATCGAAACTACAATCTACTTTTTGGACGTTTCACCTTCTTACCACCAGAGGTGGGTAGAGTAGCCAGAAATTGTACTCAAGTAAGAGTACTGTTACTTTAGAGATTTATTACTCAAGTAAAAGTAAGGAGTAGTCACCCAAATATTTACTTGAGTAAAAGTAAAAAGTATGTTGTGAAAAAACTACTCAAGTACTGAGTAACTGATGAGTAACATACACACACATATATATATATATATATACACACATATACATATACATATATATATAAATATATATATATACACACACACATATATATATATACACACACACACACATATATATATATATATACATACACACACACACATATAATATACATACATTGATATATACAGTATATAATTTATATTTATTTTGCCGTTTTTGTTTACATGTTAAATGTGTTTTAATGAATATACAAGCATGTTTAACACATAGATTCCTTTCTTTCATGAAGACAAGAATATAAGTTGGTGTATTACCTGATTCTGATGACTTGCATTGATTGTAATCAGACAGTAGTGATGATAAGATCCACGTTTTCAAATGGAGGAGAAAAAAAGTTCCTCCTTTCTGTCTAATACCACATGAAAGTGGTTGGTATTTGGCATCTTATTTGTCCAGCTTCCATATTCGTTTTTATACACTTTACAAGAAATACATTGGCGGCAAACTCCGTGGCTTGCTAGCTTGTTTGCGCTGGCTTTCGGAGACTCTTATTTTGAAAGCGCAGGCGCGATGTAGCGGCACCTTTATTGTGAAGACAGGAACTGTGCAGTCAGTCTTTAGGCTTTTGACGGGATGTACGGTTGAAAAAAAAGGGTCTTTTTTCCTTCACACTTTTGATTGATTGATTGGAACTTTTATTAGTAGATTGCACAGTACAGTACATATTCCGTACAATTGACCACTAAATGGTAACACCCCAATAAGTTTTTCAACTTGTTTAAGTCAGGTCATGTGACCCCTGGCTCTGTTTGATTGGTCCAACGTCACCAGTGACTGCATCTGATTGGTGGAACGGAGTGAACGTCACCAGTGACTGTATTTGTTGAAATGCAGGCACTATGGAGGTCTGTCTGACAGGCCAAAACAAACAAAGCGTGCATTAACAGATCGATAAAAATTAGTAGCGAGTAGCGAGCTGAATGTAGATTAAAGTAGCGGAGTAAAAGTAGCGTTTCTTCTCTATGAATATACTCAAGTAAAAGTAAAAGTATGTTGCATTAAAACTACTCTTAGAAGTACAATTTATCCCAAAAGTTACTCAAGTAGATGTAACGGAGTAAATGTAGCGCGTTACTACCCACCTCTGCTTACCACTAGGGGGCTCTAAACCTCATTGATTCGCCCTACAACAATTTTAGTGTTTGATTTGATTTAGATTTTATTAAGGATACCCATTAGCTGGTTGCCACAACAACCCACTAGTCTTCCTGTGGTCCACAAACTCAATACAATTACAAGTAAAAGCATATAATTAACTACACAATACAGAAATAAAGCATCAACAATGTGTGTGTGAATGGGTAAATGTGGAAATAATGTCAAAGCGCTTGAGTACCTTGAAGGTAGAAAAGCGCTATACAAGTATAACCATACTTGCCAACCCTCCCGAATTTTCCGGGAGACTCCCGAAATTCAGCGCCTCTCCCGAAAACCTCCCGGGACAAATATTCTCCCGAAAATCTCCCGATTTTCAGCCGGAGCTGGAAGCCACGCCCCCTCCAGCTCCATGCGGACCTGAGTGAGGACAGCCTTCTTTTATGACGGGAGGACAACAGGGTGACAAGAACTAAATCATCCAGACTAGAGATAAATTGTATTATTATGTTTATCTTACCTAAAAATAAATATATTTATTAATTTAAAAAAAAAAACTAAATACGTTTTTACTATATTTTGCTAAAAACATCAAAATTAATTGTATTTTTATTTGTATTTTTTCGTGACTCCTTATTACATCCAGCCATAGAATTATACATTAAAATAAACATATTTGAAATAATTGATTTTAAATTATCATAATAATTCATTTAAAATGACCATATTTGATTATTAAAATAATTGCTTGTTTATCAACAACTTTAGCATTTTATTCATTACATTTTGAAACTCTCAGAAGCCAAGTTATGTTATATTCCTTAATATTTATTTATGCAATTTTGAAGTATCAATTATCTAAACACTGTTTGCATATTTTCAGGATGTATATATATATCTATATATATATATATGAAATACTTGACTTGGTGAATTCTAGCTGTCAATATACTCCTCCCCTCTTAACCACGCCCCCAACCACCCCCCGACCACGCCCCCACCTCCCGAAATCGGAGGTCTCAAGGTTGGCAAGTATGAGTATAACCCATTTATCATTCATTTAACAAGCAAACAATTTACAGTCACAGAATAATAATTACCATATAAATATAACTAACTGTTCTCGTAGGATGTGTGACTCAACACCAAGCCAAACCGTGTGACATTTCTTCATAGACCTGACGGTGAAAAACTAAAGAGATACATATTTGTCTGACATACAAAATGTAACTGTAATGTCCCAAAATGTCCAGCAGAGGGAGACCCCCGTCTGCCTGAATGACTTGAACACGTATCTAATTCGACAATTCAATTCAACATATCGGCACTATTACACTTTTTTAACATGTCTGACATGTTCCTAATTTACGTTGCTTTATGTAGGATGGCAACAGAGATTATTACAGCGGACAAAAACATGAACGACTTGCTTTTAGACGAATACCGGAAGTCAACCAACAGGAAGTAATTAAACGGAAGTGACATCATCCGACTGCTGTTTACCGATTATAGCATACAAGAAATAAGCCTTTAAAAAAGAATTAGAACTCTACGTTAAAACACTTTCTACCTCTAACAATCAATAAGCTGTGAAAACGATGATGCTGTGTTAAAAAAAAAAAGCAAAATATATAATCTTTTGCATTGTATTTTATTTATCATTCTATTTTAGTTACTTTATTGAGTTTACAACCCCTTGGCGCTAATTTGTTGGTTTTGTATTTATTTTGATTATTTCTCGATTGTTTGTAAATGTTGCAGTTTATAAATAAAGGTTTATAAGCTGTGTTCAAAAGAAAAAAAAAGCAAAATATATAATCTTTTGCATTGTATTTTATTTATTTATCATTCTATTTTAGTTACTTTATTGTGTTTACAACCCCTTGGCGCTGATTTGTTGATTTTTGACTTATTTTGATTATTTCGTCCGATTGTAGCTGAGATAGGCTCCAGCGCCCCCCGCGACCCCAAAGGGAATAAGCGGTAGAAAATGGATGGATGGATGGATGTTTGTAAATGTTGCAGTTTATAAATAAAAGTTTATAAGCTGTGTTAAAAAAAAATATATATATATAATCTTTTGCATTGTATTTTATTTATTTATCATTCTATTTTAGTTACTTTATTGAGTTTACAACCCCTTGGCGCTGATTTGTTGGTTTTGTACTTATTTTGATTATTTCTCGATTGTTTGTAAAAGTTGCAGTTTATAAATAAAGGTTTATAAAACTCAAAAAAACAAAAAATGTTCGTTAAAAAAAAAAAGCATACAAGAAATAAAAACAACTTTAGCTCAAAATTAAAGCATCGCAGTCACTATATATGTCTTTGCACATTGTATGAACAATACAAAAGTATTAAGTAATTACTTAAATAATATTAACAATTGACTTCAGGACAACAACAATGTTTGTTTTCAACGCCAGTCAGGTTGCTATGGCTCGAAGAACCCGTATGTAGCTCAGTTGCCCGGATGTCGGCCCTGCCCCAGTAGTATTAATAATTTTACGAGTACAAGGCAATATTAGGACAAAGTACTTATTTTAAAGGAATACGACTCGAAAAATGAGGTGACATTTTCGGAGAATCATTTAAGATTTAACTTTTTTTTACAAAAATACAGACAATAATTGTTACTCACTCCGAGGTCTTAATCAAGGCTCAAGTCGTATCATTTATTTTAGCCATCTCTTCTTCACGTTACCAAATATAATGCCGTCAGAACTAATAAAATAATCAAAACACAACTTAAAAACACATGGATTTCACATACATATCAGAAATACTCACATAAAGTTTAGACTCTATTAACGTCTTCCACGTGGTTTTATGCTGCTTCCTTAATTCCGTCACATATTAATTGTCCCCCCAACAACGTGACCAAACCGGAACAAAAAATATATTCCCCTCTCAATTTACATGGGTTTGAAACAAAAATAAAGTTAACATAAACTTGCGTGAATTAACCCAAGGAAATACCTTTTTAATAACATGTGTATAATATGAACATATATTTATGCATTGTATTTATTTATTCTCACCAACTATAACATTATATATCAAATATAATTATGAGAATAAAAAAATAATATTTGAATATTACAAGTTTAAAAGTCCTGATGTTACACAATTAAAACCTTGCTATTAAAGAAATAAAGTGTTAAACCCTTACACATGTTTTACATTAAAGTTGGACAAAATGTTATTTGTCCACAATATTTGAACACAATATTTGAATGATTTACATCACAGGTGTCAAACTCAGGGCCCGGGGGCTAGTTCTGGCCCGCCACATAATTTTATGTGGCCCGTGAAAGCCTGGAAAAAATGGGTTTCAATAAAATATATATATATATATATATATATATTTTATTTTTTTACTGAATGCATTTGTTCTTTCAATTTTGACCGGAAAAAAAAAAGCATAATTTAAACTTTAATATTATCTGATCATGCCAATTACATTATTATATACTGTATTGTAAAACTATTTTTGTGAGATAAAAACAAATTACATTAAATATCTTGTCACCTGTATTTACACCGCTTGATGCATCGTCTGAGTATTACAGCTACCATAGTCAGACGTACTGTGCTTCAATAAACTTATTATGGTGTGTGTATAAGGACCCCAAAATGGCACCTATTAGAAGACATATCAAAACATTTTGACGGATTTTTGAGCGCCGGGTGTAATGTTCTATATCACGGGTGTCAAACGCAAGGGCCCGGGGGCCAGTTCTGGCCCGCCACATCCTTTTATGTCGCCCGTGAAAGCCTGGAAAAAATGTTTTTTGTTTTTTTTACTAAATGCATTTGTTCTTTCAATTTTGACCGGGGGAAAAAAAAGCATATTTTAAAGTTTAATATTATCTGATCATGCCAATTATATTATTATTATTACATACTGCATTGCAAAACTATTTTTGTGAGATAAAAACAAATAGTTAATTATCTTCTTGTCACCTTTATTTATAGTTATACATAAAACAATCTAATAATCAAATGCATATGCATTTCGATTAATCATAGGTTATTACCCGCATGCATAATGTAAATTATTTTTAAAAAGTGGCCCTCTGAAAGCAGCCATTACTGCGAAGTGGCCCTCACTGAAAATTAGTTTGACACCCCGGATTTACATGAATATCTGTCAAAAAAAAAAAAAAAGGCAAGAGTCTGGAATCCAAATATTTATTCGGTACATATTAAGTCTTATAACATGTATAAAAGTTTCCAATCACAATATGAAGCAATGGAACTGAGCGAATGCTGCAAAAGGTCAGCACACAAAAAGTGACTAATGATTCAAAGTAAGAACTACGAGAAAAATACCTGGACATTGATTTAGTGAGATTCGTTTCTTAGGAAAAAATAAATGTGACTTTTTTTTCTTCTTCTTCAGTAGAGTGCAATAATAATAATAATCATCATAATAAAAACGACACAGCACTGAAGCCAAGCGTCCACAAGACGTCTAAAAACGGTTAGCACTGGAGCTTCACATAAAGACAGCAGAAGAGAAAGGGCAAAGGTCACTGCAGGGAGGGGGGGGGGGGGGGGGGGGGGGCCATTAGCTAGCGGGTTGATGCAAAGAACAAAAAAAAAATCATAAACAAATCATGAATGCACATCACAGTTAGCTTGTCAAAGAGTATCTAGAATTGCATGGTTGGAAACAAAACCTGAATGACTGAAGTGAAAAATACAAGGACGCCCAGAAAAAGCCACACAAGCCCGCCCACAAAAGGGGAGGAGCCAGAATCATCCAGGAAAATGTAATATTATTAATGATATTATTTAAGTTTGACCTTTAACCCCTGCCAACCGTCAACATTTTGAAGTACCACACCTGAGCGGGGAAAAATACGGAGGTTTTGATGAAAATATCACATGGCTTCAAGTCGTAGAATAACAACAATAAATGTAAAAACGTTTTTAATATCATAAAAAAATGACTGAATATCACATGTCTAATTTAAGAAAATAAGTCGTAGTTTTATAAGAAAAAAACGTGTAATCGAGACGAAGATTTTACAAAAAAATTACAAGATTAACGGCAAGTCATTACGAGAAAATAATGTGTAATACTACAAGAATAACATCATTTTATGAGGGTTAGCTGTCGTTTTACGAAAAAAAAAGTCATGGTATTATTAGAGAAAAGTCTTAATATTATGTGAAAGTAACTTAAGTCTTTTTTGCCAGAAAAAGCTGGGGGGTTTTTCCACAAAAATCTCGATGTTACGAGAGAAAAGTTGTAACGTGATGAGAAAAAAAAAAGCGTAATTTATACAAATTCTATGAAAATAATGTAATTTTAGATGGGGGAAAAATTATACTTTAAAAGAATAAATTGTACAAGAAAATACAAATTAATGTCGGGTCATTGTGAGGAAAATGACTTGCAATATTACGAGGATGAGATTGTGATATCATAAAAAAAAAAGTTGTAGTTTTATGAGGAATGAGTTATATTATCAGAATAAAATGGCAAAATTACGAAGAAAAGTCATGTTATTGATAACAACTTGCAAATGTTATTAAAAAAAGGCAGATTCTTCAATGGAAATTTGGTAATTTATGAGAAAAAACAAAAAATATTGCATGATATTACTTAAATTTTTTAACAATACCATGCCTTTTTATCAGAAAATAATTCAACATAATTCTTGTAATATAATTAGTTCTTTCTCATAAAAATACAAACTTTTGTAATTTGCAGTATTTTGGACTTAACCCTCCTTTGTAGTTGCTCATCAACGAAAAAAAGGGTCATAAAAAAAGTTGTCGTTTTATGAGGAATAGGTTATATTATCAGAATAAAATGGCAAAAGTACGAAGAAAAGTCATGTTACCGATAACAACTTGCAAATGTTATCAAAAAAAAGGCAGATTCTTCAATGGAAATTTGGTAATTTATGAGAAAGAACAAAAACAACAACAACAATTACTGTATAATAGTACTTCAGATTTTTAACAATACCACACCTTTTTATCAGAAAACAATTCAACATAATTCTTGTAATATAATTAGTTCTTTCTCATAAAAATACAAACTTTTGTAATTGCAGTATTTTGGACTTAACCCTCGTTTGTAGTTTGTAGTCAACGAAAAAAGGGTCATAAAAAAATCCAGCATAATGTTGCGTAACGGCGTAAAATATTCACAAGTGCTCGGAGTTTGTAGTCTGAAAAACAAAAAAAGATGAATTATTTTACATTTTAAATAAAAGAGTGACATCAGAGTGAAACAGATCTGTACAGTATTTTGTGCGCAGTTTTACCTCCGGACCATCAGGGGGCGACATTTTAACGGACATTTCGTTGCATAGTCAGGGAAAGAATACTATTTAACAACCAAACATTTGTAGAAGTTACTGTTTGTAGTAGTACTATAAAATAGGAGTAAACGCAGCATTTTTTCTACTGTAAAAAACATGACTTTCTACCGTGCTCGTTGTATTTATTTTGTACCTGCTTCAGTTTTGGTCGCTTAGCAACTAAAAATCCTCAGCAGCCTTGGATGCTTCCATGGAGTGTTTGTGATTTGACAGTTCAGTACTGCATTGAAGAAAAGGCCAACATTGTGCGCTTGTCTCCTATGAGAAGGTTTAGAAACAAGATGGTTTGGAGGTTTGTACGGCACAAACAAAACATCTCGTCGCGACGTAAACAAAGCAGAACGAGGTGGAATTAGTGGAAAAAGTGCTAGAGTATTTTAGTTTGGGGTTTTAAGCTCACCGGGTGTCCCTTTTAGGCGATTTTCTCATGTTTTCGGAATGCTAATGAGGTTCTGCATGACTCCATTGAGTGTTTATGATTGACAGTTCAGTACTGTATTGAAGAAAAAGCCAACATTGTGCGCTTGTCTCCTATGACAAGGTTTAGAAACAAGATGGTTTGGAGGTTTGTACCGCACAAACAAAACATCTCGTCGCGACGTAAACAAAGCAGAACGAGGTGGAATTAGTGGAAAAAGTGCTGGAGTATTTTAGTTTGGGGTTTTAAGCTCACCGGGTGCCACTTTTAGCCGGATTTCTCATGTTTTAGGAATCCTAATGAGGTTCTGCAGTCGATTGAGTGTTTGTGATTTGACAGTTCAGTACTGCATTGAAGAAAAGGCCAACATTGTGTGCTTGTCTCCTATAAGAAGGTTTAGAAACAAGATGGTTTGGAGGTTTGTACCGCACAAACAAAACATCTCGTCGCGACGTAAACAAAGCAGAACGAGGTGGAATTAGTGGAAAAAGTGCCATAGTATTTTAGTTTGGGGTTTTAAGCTCACTGGGTGCCACTTTTAGCTGGTTTTCTCATGTTTTAGGAATCCTAATGAGGTTCTGCATGACTCGATTGAGTGTTTGTGATTGACAGTTCAGTACTGCATTGAAGAAAAGGCCAACATTGTGTGCTTGTCTCCTATAAGAAGTTTTTAAACAAGATGGTTTGGAGGTTTGTACGGCACAAACAAAACATCTCGTCGCGACGTAAACAAAGCAGAACGAGGTGGAATTAGTGGAAAAAGTGCCGCAGTATTTTAGTTTGGGGTTTTAAGCTCACCGGGTGCCACTTTTAGGCAGTTTTCTCATGTTTTAGGAATGCCAATGAGGTTCTGCATGACTCAATTGGGTGTTTGTGATTTGACAGTTCAGTACTGCATTGAAGAAAAGGCCAACACTGTGCGCTTGTCTACTATAAGAAGGTTTAGAAACAAGATTGTTTGGAGGTTTGTACGGCACAAACAAAACATTTCGTCGCGACGTAAACCAAGCAGAACGAGGTGGAATTAGTGGAAAAAGTGCGGGAGTATTTTAGTTTGGGGTTTTAAGCTCACCGGGTGCCACTTTTAGGTGATTTTCTCATGTTTTCGGAATGCCAATGAGGTTCTGCATGGCTCGATTGAGTGTTTGTGATTTGACAGTTCAGTACTGCATTGAAGAAAAGGCCAACATTGTGTGCTTGTCTCCTATAAGAAGTTTTTAAACAAGATGGTTTGGAGGTTTGTACGGCACAAACAAAACATCTCGTCGCGACGTAAACAAAGCAGAACGAGGTGGAATTAGTGGAAAAAGTGCCGCAGTATTTTAGTTTGGGGTTTTAAGCTCACCGGGTGCCACTTTTAGGCAGTTTTCTCATGTTTTAGGAATGCCAATGAGGTTCTGCATGACTCAATTGGGTGTTTGTGATTTGACAGTTCAGTACTGCATTGAAGAAAAGGCCAACACTGTGCGCTTGTCTACTATAAGAAGGTTTAGAAACAAGATGGTTTGGAGGTTTGTACGGCACAAACAAAACATTTCGTCGCGACGTAAACCAAGCAGAACGAGGTGGAATTAGTGGAAAAAGTGCGGGAGTATTTTAGTTTGGGGTTTTAAGCTCACCGGGTGCCACTTTTAGGTGATTTTCTCATGTTTTCGGAATGCCAATGAGGTTCTGCATGGCTCGATTGAGTGTTTGTGATTTGACAGTTCAGTACTGCATTGAAGAAAAGGCCAACATTGTGTGCTTGTCTCCTATAAGAAGTTTTTAAACAAGATGGTTTGGAGGTTTGTACGGCACAAACAAAACATCTTGTTGTGACGTAAACAAAGCAGAACGAGGTGGAATTAGTGGAAAAAGTGCTAGAGTATTTTAGTTTGGGGTTTTAAGCTCACCGGGTGCCACTTTTAGCCGGTTTTCTCATGTTTTAGGAATCCTAATGAGGTTCTGCATGACTCAATTGAGTGTTTGTGATTTGACAGTTCAGTACTGCATTGAAGAAAAGGCCAACATTGTGTGCTTGTCTCCTATAAGAAGTTTTTAAACAAGATGGTTTGGAGGTTTGTACCGCACAAACAAAACATCTTGTTGTGACGTAAACAAAGCAGAACGAGGTGGAATTAGTGGAAAAAGTACCGTAGTATTTTAGTTTGGGGTTTTAAGCTCACCGGGTGCCACTTTTAGGCGATTTTATCATGTTTTAGGAATGCCAATGAGGTTCTGCATGACTCAATTGAGTGTTTGTGATTTGACAGTTCAGTACTGCATTGAAGAAAAGGCCAAGACTGTGTTTGTCTCCTTTGAGAAGGTTTAGAAACAAGATGGTTTGGAGGTTTGTACGGCACAAACAAAACATCTCGTCGCGACGTAAAGGAAACAGAACAAGGTGGAATTAGTGGAAAAAGTGCTAGAGTATTTTAGTTTGGGGTTTTAAGCTCACCGGGTGCCACTTTTAGGCAGTTTTCTCATGTTTTAGGAATGCTAATGAGGTTCTGCATGACTCGATTGAGTGTTTGTGATTTGACAGTTCAGTACTGCATTGAAGAAAACGCCAACATTGTGTGTTTGTCTCTTTTGAGAAGGTTTAGAAACAAGATGGTTTGGAGGTTTGTACCGCACAAACAAAACATTTCGTTGCGACGTAAACCAAGCAGAACGAGGTGGAATTAGTGGAAAAAGTGCCATAGTATTTTAGTTTGGGGTTTTAAGCTTACCGGGTGCCACTTTTAGGCTGTTTTCTCATGTTTTAGGAATGCCAATGAAGTTCTGCATGACTCGATTGAGTGTTTGTGATTTGACAGTTCAGTACTGCATTGAAGAAAAGGCCAACACTGTGCGCTTGTCTCCGATGAGAAGGTTTAGAAACAAGATGGTTTGGAGGTTTGTACGGCACAAACAAAACATCTCGTCGCGACGTAAACAAAGCAGAACGAGGTGTAATTAGTGGAAAAAGTGCCGCAGTATTTTAGTTTGGGGTTTTCAGCTCACCGGGTGCCACTTTTAGCCGGTTTTCTCATGTTTTAGGAATCCTAATGAGGTTCTGCATGACTCGATTGGGTGCTTGTGATTTGACAGTTCAGTACTGCATTGAAGAAAAGGCCAACATTGTGCGCTTGTCTCCTATAAGAAGTTTTTAAACAAGATGGTTTGGAGGTTTGTACCGCACAAACAAAATATCTCGTCGCGACGTAAACAAAGCAGAACGAGGTGGAATTAGTGGAAAAAGTGCCAGAGTATTTTAGTTTGGGGTTTTAAGCTCACCGGGTGCCACTTTTAGGCGATTTTCTCATGTTTTAGGAATGCCAATGAGGTTCTGCATGACTCAATTGGGTGTTTGTGATTGACAGTTCAGTACTGCATTGAAGAAAAAGCCAACATTGTGCGCTTGTTTCCTATAAGAAGGTTTAGAAACAAGATGGTTTGGAGGTTTGTACGGCACAAACAAAACATCTCGTCGCGACGTAAACAAAGCAGAACGAGGTGGAATTAGTGGAAAAAGTGCTGGAGTATTTTAGTTTGGGGTTTTAAGCTCACCGGGTGCCACTTTTAGCTGGTTTTCTCATGTTTTAGGAATGCCAATGAGGTTATGCATGACTCCATTGAGTGTTTGTGATTTGACAGTTCAATTTTGCATTGAAGAAAAGGCCAACATTGTGCGTTTTTCTCCTGTAAGAAGGTTTAGAAACAAGATTGTTTGGAGGTTTGTACCGCACAAACAAAACATCTTGTTGTGACGTAAACAAAGCAGAACGAGGTGGAATTAGTGGAAAAAGTGCCGTAGTATTTTAGTTTGGGGTTTTAAGCTCACCGGGTGCCACTTTTAGGCGATTTTCTCATGTTTTAGGAATGCCAATGAGGTTCTGCATGACTCAATTGAGTGTTTGTGATTTGACAGTTCAGTTTTGCATTGAAGAAAAGGCCAAGACTGTGTTTGTCTCCTTTGAGAAGGTTTAGAAACAAGATGGTTTGGAGGTTTGTACGGCACAAACAAAACATCTCGTCGCGACGTAAAGGAAACAGAACAAGGTGGAATTAGTGGAAAAAGTGCGAAAGTATTTTAGTTTGGGGTTTTAAGTTCACCGGGTGCCACTTTTAGGCGATTTTCTCATGTTTTCGGAATGCTAATGAGGTTCTGCATGACTCGATTGAGTGTTTGTGATTTGACAGTTCAGTACTGCATTGAAGAAAAAGCCAACATTGTGCGCTTGTTTCCTATAAGAAGGTTTAGAAACAAGATGGTTTGGAGGTTTGTACGGCACAAACAAAACATCTCGTCGCGACGTAAACAAAGCAGAACGAGGTGGAATTAGTGGAAAAAGTGCTGGAGTATTTTAGTTTGGGGTTTTAAGCTCACCGGGTGCCACTTTTAGCTGGTTTTCTCATGTTTTAGGAATGCCAATGAGGTTATGCATGACTCCATTGAGTGTTTGTGATTTGACAGTTCAGTTTTGCATTGAAGAAAAGGCCAACATTGTGCGTTTTTCTCCTGTAAGAAGGTTTAGAAACAAGATTGTTTGGAGGTTTGTACCGCACAAACAAAACATCTTGTTGTGACGTAAACAAAGCAGAACGAGGTGGAATTAGTGGAAAAAGTGCCGTAGTATTTTAGTTTGGGGTTTTAAGCTCACCGGGTGCCACTTTTAGGCGATTTTCTCATGTTTTAGGAATGCCAATGAGGTTCTGCATGACTCAATTGAGTGTTTGTGATTTGACAGTTCAGTTTTGCATTGAAGAAAAGGCCAAGACTGTGTTTGTCTCCTTTGAGAAGGTTTAGAAACAAGATGGTTTGGAGGTTTGTACGGCACAAACAAAACATCTCGTCGCGACGTAAAGGAAACAGAACAAGGTGGAATTAGTGGAAAAAGTGCGAAAGTATTTTAGTTTGGGGTTTTAAGTTCACCGGGTGCCCCTTTTAGGCGATTTTCTCATGTTTTCGGAATGCTAATGAGGTTCTGCATGACTCGATTGGGTGTTTGTGATTTGACAGTTCAGTACTGCATTGAAGAAAAGGCCAACACTGTGTGTTTGTCTCTTTTGAGAAGGTTTACAAACAAGATGGTTTGGAGGTTTGTACCGCACAAACAAAACATTTCGTTGCGACGTAAACAAAGCAGAACGAGGTGGAATTAGTGGAAAAAGTGCCATAGTATTTTAGTTTGGGGTTTTAAGCTCACTGGGTGCCACTTTTAGCTGGTTTTCTCATGTTTTAGGAATCCTAATGAGGTTCTGCATGACTCGATTGAGTGTTTGTGATTTGACAGTTCAGTACTGCATTGAAGAAAAGGCCAACATTGTGTGCTTGTCTCCTATAAGAAGTTTTTAAACAAGATGGTTTGGAGGTTTGTACGGCACAAACAAAACATCTCGTCGCGACGTAAACAAAGCAGAACGAGGTGGAATTAGTGGAAAAAGTGCTAGAGTATTTTAGTTTGGGGTTTTAAGCTCACCGGGTGCCACTTTTAGCCGGTTTTCTCATGTTTTAGGAATGCCAATGAGGTTATGCATGACTCCATTGAGTGTTTGTGATTTGACAGTTCAGTTTTGCATTGAAGAAAAGGCCAACATTGTGCGTTTTTCTCCTGTAAGAAGGTTTAGAAACAAGATTGTTTGGAGGTTTGTACGGCACAAACAAAACATCTCGTCACGACATAAACAAAGTAGAACGAGGTGGAATTAGTGGAAAAAGTGCTAGAGTATTTTAGTTTGGGGTTTTAAGCTCACTGGGTGCCACTTTTAGCTGGTTTTCTCATGTTTTAGGAATGCTAATGAGGTTCTGCATGACTCAATTGAGTGTTTGTGATTTGACAGTTCAGTACTGCATTGAAGAAAAGGCCAACATTGTGTGCTTGTCTCCTATAAGAAGTTTTTAAACAAGATGGTTTGGAGGTTTGTACGGCACAAACAAAACATCTTGTTGTGACGTAAACAAAGCAGAACGAGGTGGAATTAGTGGAAAAAGTGCCGTAGTATATTAGTTTGGGGTTTTAAGCTCACCGGGTGCCACTTTTAGGCGATTTTCTCATGTTTTCGGAATGCTAATGAGGTTCTGCATGACTCGATTGGGTGTTTGTGATTTGACAGTTCAGTTTTGCATTGAAGAAAAAGCCAACACTGTGCACTTGTCTCCTATGAGAAGGTTTAGAAACAAGATGGTTTGGAGGTTTGTACCGCACAAACAAAACATCTTGTTGTGACGTAAACAAAGCAGAACGAGGTGGAATTAGTGGAAAAAGTGCCGTAGTATATTAGTTTGGGGTTTTAAGCTCACCGGGTGCCACTTTTAGGCGATTTTCTCATGTTTTCGGAATGCTAATGAGGTTCTGCATGACTCGATTGGGTGTTTGTGATTTGACAGTTCAGTTTTGCATTGAAGAAAAAGCCAACACTGTGCACTTGTCTCCTATGAGAAGGTTTAGAAACAAGATGGTTTGGAGGTTTGTACCGCACAAACAAAACATTTCGTTGCGACGTAAACAAAGCAGAACGAGGTGGAATTAGTGGAAAAAGTGCTAGAGTATTTTAGTTTGGGGTTTTAAGCTCACCGGGTGCCACTTTTAGCTGGTTTTCTCATGTTTTAGGAATCCTAATGAGGTTCTGCATGACTCAATTGGGTGTTTGTGATTGACAGTTCAGTACTGCATTGAAGAAAAAGCCAACATTGTGCGCTTGTCTCCTATGACAAGGTTTAGAAACAAGATTGTTTGGAGGTTTGTACGGCACAAACAAAACATCTCGTCGCGACGTAAACAAAGCAGAACGAGGTGGACTTAGTGGAAAAAGTGCTGGAGTATTTTAGTTTGGGGTTTTAAGCTCACCGGATGCCACATTTAGCTGGTTTTCTCATGTTTTAGGAATGCTAATGAGGTTCTGCATGACTCGATTGAGTGCTTGTGATTTGACAGTTCAGTACTGCATTGAAGAAAAAGCCAACACTGTGCGCTTGTCTACTGTAAGAAGGTTTAGAAACAAGATGGTTTGGAGGTTTGTACGGCACAAAGAATACATTTCGTCGCGACGTAAACAAAGCAGAATGAGGTGGAATTAGTGGAAAAAGTGCCGGAATATTTTAGTTTGGGGTTTTAAGCTCACCGGGTGCTACTTTTAGCCGGTTTTATCATGTTTTAGGAATGCTAATGAGGTTTCTGCATGACTCAGTTGAGTGTGGTTGTTTATACTAAAGGCTGAAGTGGTTATTGTGTGCGTTAGGACAGTTGGAAAGTGCACGGATGGTACCCAGCATGCAGACCCCGGGTTGGCAGGAATGAAACATGGTGGGCGGCTTATGCAAATAAGCACTCTCCGCAGTTAAGTCAGAGGCCGCGATTGGATGGATGTAAATAAATGTTGAGGTGTGCGGCGGGCTTGCGAGCGTGCTTCTGCGAGCGTGCTTCTGCGAGCGTGCGTCCTTGCTGGGAAATCTCAGGCTGGTGAGGTTTATGGAGGACAGATGAGGTCAGAACCTACTGAGGTGGTTTGTGTGCGTGTGATTGTACGTTTACACAAATGGCTGCAAGTGCAATGCAATGTGTGTGTTTGTGTGTGTGTGTGTGTGTCTTCCACTTAGATCTCATCGGCCTTTGCTGTAGCCGGGAAAGAACTGGTCCAGCAGCATCTGAAGGGTCTTGTTTTGCGTCATGACGTAGTCCTTGCCCAGGTCGTGGCGGCAGGCGGGGCAGGTGTACACCTCCGCCCGGAACGAGCGCTGCAGACACGTCTGAGGGAGGGACGACGGGGAGAAGAGGGTCAAGGGTCGCACGTGTACACACACACACACACACACACACACACTTACACGCACACACAAGTACTTTTAAACTGACACAGCTGGCATCTGTAAAGCTGACCTTTACCAACCAATGACTCCATTGTGAAAATATTCTACAATTAGGAGCGACTTTGAGGGACAAAATCCACTCAAGGAGCGCTGACAAGGGCCAAATGGGACAAAATTAAACACATAAACACATCTTTGAAAAATTACCTAAATGTGTAATTCAATAAATAAAGCATTGAATAACTCACAAAACGATGAAATCAATAACGAATTAAATCGTGAAATAATGAATTAAATCATTAAATAAATCATTTAATCGTGAAAATGAGAGCAATAATTAAACATGAAATAATTAAATTATTACACAATGAACTCAATAATTAAATGATAATAAATTAAATACACAATTAATAACACATTAATTCCAATTATAATTATTAGTTAAATCATAGAATACAGCAGAATATCTTTATTGTCATTGCACTTAAAGAAATACAACAATATGAATAATAAAATAAATAAAAAGGATTAATCATGAAATAAGTAAATAACAAAAAGGATGAAATCAATAAGTTAATCATGAAATAATTGATTAAATCATAAAATAAGTGACTCGAATAATTGTGGTTATTCGATGCAATTTTACATTAATGACACATTTCATAACACATGTATGTTTTTACTTCCAATTATAATCTATAATGAAATCATAAACTCAATAATAAAATTGTGAAATAATGAACCCAATAACTAAATGATTAAACAATCAAATGTAATTTTACATTAATGACACATTAAATAACACATTTATGTACTTAATTCCCGTTATGATTAAACCATGAAATCAATAATTAAATCATGAAAGAAGTAATTGAATCATGAAATAATGAGCTCATTCATTAAATGATTAAATAATCAAATGTCATTTTTCATTGGATAAATTATTGATACATTTAATAACACATGTCGTTATTTATTTCCAATTATAATTCATAATGACATCATGACATAAATAGTGAAATCACGAAATAATTACTTAAATCATGAAATAATAAACTCGATAATTGAGCGATTTAAACCTTTATGTATTTGTCTAAAATTGCAATCATGAAATAAGTACAATGGAAATTATGAAATCAATAATTAAATAATAAACAATTACATGATTGATTAATTAAATGTAATTTTGCAATAAACACGTGTATTTAACTCCAATTCCAATGAATTAATGGCACATTGTAGCAAATATTTATTTACTTATTTAGTTTTGTCCCATTTGGCCCTCCATAATCTGCTCCCCTAAACCCACTGCCACAAATAGACTGCAGTCCTTCATTTTCTTGCTTGTCTTAAAAAGCACTCCTGTTAAAAAAAACGGAACTTTTGAACGGCGCCAAGCCCTTAGAAGGTGCACCTTTCTTGCCTCACCTTGCAAACATTGTGCGTGCAGACGGTGGAGATGGGCTGGTAGGCCAGCTCCTGGCAGCACACGCACATGAAGATCTGCTCCATCTTACGCAAGAAGTTCTGCAGAAGAACAAGAATAATCATCATGCATGCGTGACAGAGTTGCTAGTCAATAAGGAAAGTGTGACAGAGTGTGTGCTGCTGCCTACCGGTCCCTCTGCCAGGTGTCCCAAGGCCTCGTCCCACAGTTTCTTATTGGCCGTGTCCTCTCCGATCAACTGCTGCTGCTGCTCCGACAGCTCGAAGGCCTCCTCCACCTTGGCACGCTTGGATGGAGGCTCGGCCGGCGGGGTCCATTCTGAGCAAGAGTCGGCAGCGGGATTAGATTTTTTAAATTATTTTTAAAAAAAAGAAGAAAAACAGGCTTCGCTACACATCCTAAAACCAACCTGTGCTCACTTGTCATTTTGCAGCGTTTCCGGGTGTTGTTGATAAATGGCTTTCGCTTTGCATAATCGAGTTTTAACTTGCACTTACACATGTAGTTACTGACAGTGGTTTTCTGAAGTGTTCTTGAGCCAACGTGGTGATATCCTTTACACACTTATGTCACTTTTTGATGCAGTACCGCCTGAAGGATCCATGGTCACGGGCATTCAATGTTACGTGCAGCGATTTCTCCAGATTCTCTGAACATGTTGATGATATTACAAACCGTAGATGGTGAAATCCCTAAATTCCTTGCAATAGCTCGTTGAGAAATGTTGTTCTTAAACTGTTGGACAATTTGCTCAGGCATTTGTTCACAAAGTGGTGACCCTCGCCCCATCCTTGTTTGTGAATGACTGAGCATGTCATGGAAGCTGCTTTTATACCCAATCATGGCACCCATCTTTTACCAATTAGCCTGTTCACCTGTGGGATGTTCCAAATAAGTGTTTGATGAGCATTCCTCAACTTTCTCAGTCTTTTTTGCCACTTGTGCCAGCTTTTTTGAAAATTCCAAATGAACTAATATTTGCAAAAAGTTTTCCAGTTCGAACCTTAAGTATCTGGTCTTTGCAGTCTATTCAATTGAATATAAGTTGAAAAGGATTTGCAAATCATTGTATTCTGTTTTTATTTATGATTTACACAGTATGAGTATAAGTCATAATAAATAAATGATAAATGGGTTATACTTGTATAGTGCTTTTCTACCTTCAAGGTAGGGATGTCCCGATCCGATATTTGGATCGGATCGGCCGCCGATATTTGCTAAAAAATGCGTATCGGCAAGGCATGGGAAAATGCTGATCCAGATCCAGTTTTTAAAAAACTCTGGTCCGTGTTTTCCAACGCACCGATTTAAATAATACATTCCACTTTTCTGCTGCTCCCTAATTTCCGTTCCGCATTTTCCAGCACACCTTCAACACATCCACAGGTCTGTGGATTCTCACGCAGTTGCTTTTAGCTGCTGGCATTACACGACAGGCTCTTCTCACTCTTTCCTGTGTCTCCCTCTTACAGACAGCGAGCGCACCTTCTTACACACGTCACATACTGTCAAGTCATACGTCACATACGTATACGCCCTCTCCCAGCAGAGAGCGAGGTAACAGCATGGCTAACGTTAGCTGTGATGCTAGCGCAGCCGCTAAGGTGTGCGCCTGCTCAAGCGTCCTCTGCGCACGGCAAATCTATGCCACGCACAAAATCAAATAAAAAAATAAGCGCATAACAATTTTCGACACACGGACACGACAGAGAAAACAGTTTTCGTCATCATTGTTTAAATATTGTAACGTTTGTCGAGACGCTTATCTCCATTCGGTGCCACACGTCCACACCATCAAAATGCCGAGGCAAACATTTCCACATCAACACCGTATGAAAAAAATTGTGATTTTTTTTTTAGTTGTCATTTCCCTCTCTGCATGAACGTTTAAAAGTAGCATATATTAATGCAGTATGAAGAAGAATGTTTTAATGTAGACACATAGAATCATCATACTGCTGTGATTATATGCATCAAATGTTCATTCAAGGCTAAGGCAAAATATCGAGATATATCGTGTATCGCAATATGGCCTTAAAATATCGCAATATTAAAAAAAGGCCATATCGCCCAGCCCTAGTTCAATGATGCCATTTCTGTTTGTCATGTATAATTTTGTCTATTTTGTGTTTATCCTTGAATAAACAGGTCAGTTTCTTGTTACCAACCATTGTGTATTATTCAAACTCCCCTAATTCAGCTGGCTAGTTGTTATCAAGAGTACTAAAACCCTTTTCAACATGATTCTGACAACTAAGTAGGCTAAATAACTTTAAACTTTAATACATGCTTGGATGGGCCAGTATCGGTATCGGATCGGAAGTGCAAAAACAATATCGGTATCGGATCGGAAGTGCAAAAACCTGGATCGGGACATCCCTACTTCAAGGTACTCAAAGCGCTTTGACAGTATTTCCACATTCACCCATTCGCACACTGATGGCAGTCCTGTTTCGTCTACTATTCATCCATAGTGGTCCTACTTGAAAGGATTTTTCATTCATCATTTCAAGCAACGTTTATAAGTTTTACAATTACTGGCGACGCTTGATGACCTCATCAAACCGCCGCGAGCGAAGCATAACAACAAGAAGAGTGTTGTTGCCGGTGCTGTAGCCGTGGCTAACAAGCGTGCTTACTCTGTGACTGACTAACGACACCATGTCTATGGTTTGGGATTATTTTAAAGTGTCTCTGACTGATAAAAAACTGGCAATTTGCAATGACTGCAAAAAGTTGGTTATGCGAGGAGGAACCAAGACGTCTTCCTTCAATACGAGCAATTAGATCTCCCACCTCTTCAAGAATCAGAAGGAGATACACGATGAATACAAGCAGAAGATGGATGTGAGCCCAGTTTATAATTCCCTTTTATACAGTATGCCAGGCAGTCTTGCACTAAATGAGGACTATGTTATTGTTTACTTTATTACTCTAGTATACTCCGGACTGAAGCTGTGTGCCTTCATCGTTTTTGTGGCTGTCGTTTTGAGGCATGTTTAAAAAAAATAAAAAATAATGCACTTTGTGAAAGTCAAAGTATAGTACTTCCCATAGTTGTAGTGGGTATCAGGATTATCTCAGGGAGAGCATGTCCCAAATTCCAAGCTGCTGTTTTGAGGCATGTTAAAAAAAAAAAAAGCACTTTGTGACTTCAATAATAAATATGGCAGTGCCATGTTGGCACTTTTTTCAATAACTTGAGTTGAAGTTGTTCTTTTATTTTGGAAAACCTTGTTACATTGTTTAATGCATCCAGCGGGGCATCACAACAAAATTAGGCATAATAATGTGTTAATTCCACGACTGTATATATCGGTATCAGTTGATATCGGAATCGGTAATTAAGAGTTGGACAATATCGGAATATCTGCAAAAAAGCCATTATCGGACATCTCTAGTGACAAGCAAATAATGTAATATTTGGCATTATTAGATAACGTTTAAAAGATAGGCATTTTTTCCTGTCAAAATCAAAATAATTATTTGCATTTAGTAAGAAAATTAAGTATTTTAAGAACACACATTTTTCCCAGGCTCTCGCGGGCCACATACAATGATGTGGCGGGCCAGATCTGGCCCCCGGGCCTTGAGTTTGACACATGTGAATTAAGGTATGTAAATACACATTTACAAAATTATTTCGTACCACTCTATATCTGCGGCTTATGTAAAATATATGTAAAAATATTTATTTCTTCTAAAATTCTGTGGGTGTGGCTTAAATACCAGTGCTCTCTATAACCCGGAATATACGGTATATTTATTAAGGATGTCCGATAAGATCGGACTGCCGATATTATCGGCCGATAAATGCTTTAAAATGTAATATCGGAAATTATCGGTATCGGTTTCATAATTATCGGTATCGGTTTAAAAAGTAAAATTCATGACTGTTCAAAACGCCGCTCTGTACACGGACGTAGGGAGAAGTACAGAGCGCCAATAAACTTTAAAGGCACTGCCTTTGCGTGTCGGCCCAATCACATAATATCTACGACTTTACACATTCACAAGTGAATGCAAATCATACTTGGTCAACAGCCATACAGGTCACACTGAGGGTGGCCGTATAAACAACTTTAACACTATTACAAATATGCACCACACTGTGAACCCACACCAAACAAGAATGACAAACACATTTCGGGAGAACATCCGCAACGTAAAACAACAGAACAAATACCCAGAACCCCTTGCAGCACTAACTCTTCCGGGACGCTACAATATACACCCCCCACTACCCCACCCCACCTCAACCTCGCCCCCCCTCCCAACCCCGCCCACCTCAACCTCCTCATAGTCTCTTTCAGGGAGAGCATGTCCCAAATTCCAAGCTGCTGTTTTGAGGCATGTTAAAAAAAAAAAGCACTTTGTGACTTCAATAATAAATATGGCAGTGCCATGTTGGCATCTTTTTCCATAACTTGAGTTGATTTATTTTGGAAAACCTTGTTACATTGTTTAATGCATCCAGCGGGGCATCACAACAACAAAATTAGGCATAATAATGTGTTAATTCCACGACTGTATATATCGGTATCGGTTGATATCGGAATTGGTAATTAAGAGTTGGACAATATCGGAATATCGGATATCGGCAAAAAAGCCATTATCGGACATCTCTAGTGACAAGCAAATATTCAACTGTTTATTTTTTATCTTTACTAACATATTTTTGTAATACACCGTATAATAATGTAATATTTGGCCTTATTAGATAACGTTTAAAAGATAGGCATTTTTTCCTGTCAAAATCAAAATAATTATTTGCATTTAGTAAAAAAAATTAAGTATTTTATGAACACACATTTTTTCCCAGGCTTTCGCGGGCCACATACAATGATGTGGCGGGCCAGATCTGGCCCCCGGGCCTTGAGTTTGACACATGTGAATTAAGGCATGTAAATACATATTTACAAAATTATTTCATACCACTCTATATCTGTGGCTTATAGTCCGGTGTGGTTAATATAAGTAAAAATATTTATTTCTTCTAAAATTCTAAATACCAGTGCTCTCTATAACCCGGAATATACGGTATATTTATCTTTTGTTAACATTTATGACATATTTTTTTATAACTTACACTTAAATGGCAGATAAAAAAAAGGCTAAAAACACCCACCGCTGTCCCCGCTTGTCTTCTGATCGCCGTTGCTTTGCTGCTCTTCCTCCTCCTCCTCCTCCTCGTCCTCGTCCTCCTCCACAGCGGCAATCAGCTGCTCAAAATCCTCGTCCTCCTCGTGCTCCTCTTTGGCGATCTTAGGGTGCTTCCGTGGCCGGCCCCTCCCCCGGCCCCTGCCGGAATGGTGCTTGCTGCGCCCGCGCCCGCCGTGACCCGGCCTGGCGACCGCCTCGCGCTTCGTCTTGTTGGCCATGGCTGCCAAGTAGCCGGGTGGGTACTGCACACACACACACACACACACACACACACACACACACACACACACACACACACACACACACACACACACACACACACACACACACATTCTTGTATTTGTTACCTTCTTGAGACCTCCGAAAAATGCCTACTTTTCTAGATGTATAAAGACTTGTATTTACAACATTAATAATTTGATCACTAAAGACACTTTTAACTGCTGCTGTGACCCAATGTCACCTCCATATTTATACTGTTGACTGTGAATCAGAATGTGCAATAATGTTATGTTACTCACTGTGCCTTGTATATAAATATTTTTTATTTTTTGTTAAATTTTAGCTAAGTACCTTGTGACTTGTTGAAGGGTGGACTAGCAAAGTAAGATTTTCATTGTACGGCAAACTGTCTGTTTAACTATACATATGACAATAAACAATCTTGAATCTTGAATCTTGAATGATATATACATACTATGCAAATATAAAAAAGCTTTTAGTAAATTATTTTTTTTTGTTGAATTTTTTGTTTGTAATTGGTTTTTAATCTTCATTATTTACTTCGTTATTACAGTATATCTCTATATACATATATATATATATATTTTTTTTAAATTAATTATGGCCAAAGGGGGGCGCATTTCAATTTCTTACAAACACTTGTTATTTCATATGTTGACCAGAGGGGGAGCACTTTTAAAACATTAATAATATATATACCATCCATCCATCTACATACTATGCAAATATTAAAAAGCTTTTAGTTAATTTATTCATATTTTGTTTGTAATTGTTTTTTAATCTTCATTATTTACTTAGTTATTACAGTATATCTTTATATACATATACTGTATATATTTTTTTAAATTAATTTTGGCCAAAGGGGGGCGCATTTCAATTTCTTACAAACACTTGTTATTACATATGTTGGCCAGAGGGGGAGCACTTAAATTTTTTTTCAAACACTTGTTATTTCATATTTTGGCCAGAGGGGGAGCACTTTTAAATCCGACACACAGTCAATTTGAAAAATCCTTCCTTTTTGGGACCACCATAATTTTGATAGATTTCACCACCAGGGGTGAAAATGAGACATTCTCTATTACAGTCTTTTTCAACCACTGTGCCGCGGCACACTAGTGTGCCGTGAGATACAGTCTGGTGTGTCGTGGGAGATTATCTAATTTCACCTATTTGGGTTGAAATATTTTTTGCAAACCAGTAATTATAGTCTGCAAATGATGTGTTGTAGATAAGTGTCGGCAGAGTAACCGTGTAATACTCTTCCATATCAGTAGGTGGCAGCCGGTAGCTAATTGTGTTGTAGATGTCGGAAACAGCGGGAGGCAACGTCCAGGTAAAAAGGTGTCTAATGCTTAATCCAATAATAAACAAAAGGTGAGTGCCCCTAAGAGAAGGCATTGAAGCTTAGGGATGGCTATGCAGAACGAAACTAAAACTGAACTGGCTTACAAAGTAAACAAAAACAGAATGCTGGACGACAGCAAAGACTTACTGTGAAGCAAAGACAGGGTCCACAATGTACATCCGAACATGACATGACAATCAACAATGTCCCCACAAAGAAGGATAAAAAAAAACTGAAATATTCTTGATTGCTAAAACAAAGTATATGCGGGAAATATCGCTCAAAGGAAGACACGGAACTGCTACAGGAAAATACCAAAAAAATAGGAGCGCAAGACAAGAACTAAAACACTACACACAGAAAAACAGCAAAAAAAACAAAATAAGTAAGGGTGTGATGTGACAGGTGGTGACAGTACACCTACTTTGAGACAAGAGCTATATTGATGCATGCTTGGTTATGGTTTAAAGTCATATCCAAAAATTGCGACAACGACTTTTTACTGTCAACTGAGTTTCCTTTTTTAGTGATTTCTGCTGGATTTTTTCAACGCAAAAAATGTGCCTTGGCTCAAAAAAGGTTGAAAAACAATGCTCTATTAGATGCAATGGTTTTCCGTATTAGGACCATGATTTCGGTCCTAACTTGTTCACCGGTCCTCATATGGAAGCTACTTTTCCTTGTTGATGTCTCAAGAAGGGTAGAAATACAAGAACACACACACACACACAGCAGTGGTACAGTGTGTGAATAAAAACATGAAAAAAAAAAGGCATTTCATGCAGTCTAACCTGAACTGAGAGACCCAGTTTTTTGATCCTGTCCAGTCCCTCAGGAGTCCATGGCGCAGGTTCCTGGTCGTCACGTCTCAGCAGGTACCTCCACACCAGGTAACCGCACTTTCCTATCTCAGGCCAGTATTTGACCACCTAAAGTCACAAGAGAACCCTGCTGTGACGCCCGAAGAAAAACAAAGTTTTTGAACCTCCCAGCTGCGGCTAACCTTGTAGATGCCGTCGTAGCGGTTCCCTTCCTCGGGGGCGTACTTGCTGATGCGGCGTCCTTTGGAGCTACGGACCACTCGGACCGGCTTGCCGGCCCGCCAGTTCTTGGACTCGGCCCCGTCTTTGTCGTTCAAGGGGGCGTCACAGTTAAGGGCCAAAGCTCTGAATGACAATTAGGTTTTTTTTCCGATTCATTAGAAGAATTTGACTTGAATAGGCTCCTCCCCCACAGGAAGTTGCATACCTGTTCATGTGGGTTAAGGTCTGGTCAAACGAGTGCTCTCCTATGCGTTTGTTCCCTGAGAGGTCGCGGCCCCCGCTGCCCGTGTAGGTAAACTCGTCCCCCCGATCCTACAACAGGACGACATTTTTCATCATTTATCCACACATTTACGTTCTTAACTCTTGTGCACCTCTAGGGCCCAAAACAGGCATTACATGTGTTCCTTATTCATTAGTTTGAAGGTTCGCGGTCTGAAATTTCATCTTTTTATAAACAATTTTACATTTTGTTTTTGATTACAACCTTGTTAGAATAGGGTATAAATATAAAGCATACACACTTTCTTTTAAGAACTCTTGGGGCCCCATTGACTCTCATTATAACTGCTATTTTTTCACAGACTGTAATCCTGGTATATTACGAAGGCTTTTGTACATCAAAACCAAATTAATCTCGTTCTTGCCAATGGAAAAACAAGAACATGTTTTTTTGGTATAGTTGCACCACTTGGCCACCAGATGGCGCCAGAAAACCATGAGCATAATTTTTTGTTTTGTTTTATTTGCACACACAGAGAAAGAGAAAAAAGAACAATATACCATTCAACGCAAAAATATGTGCGGGATAGATTAAGAAGACCCTAAGATCTTGTAAAGACAGCTGCTCCAAAACGTCACAATTTACACAGCAGCAAAAAAAATAAAAAATAAAAAATAAACATGCAATACATATCATATACTGCAAACATCAATATCATAATTTCCTTCAGGCCAATGTAGACTTAAATTTTTATTTTATTTTAATTATAACATTTTGTTGTAAATTGAAGAGCTGGTGGGAGTATATTCCAAAGAGATGGGCCTCTGTATTTTAGCGTACATTTCTTAGTTGACGTTCTACATAAAGGTAGATGAAAGTCATGGCATTGTCTTGTTGGGAAAGTGTGTATTCCAGAAGAAGATGCACAAAATGTATGGAAAACTATTGGTCAATCAACGAACAAATGTACATACTTGTACATATAAATAGATATACAATATACAGTACGGGCCAAAAGTTTGGACACACCTTCTCATTCAATGCGTTTTCTTTATTTTCATGACTATTTACATTGTAGATTGTCACTGAAGGCATCAAAACTATGAATGAACACATGTGGAGTTATGTACTTAACAAAAAATGCTGAAATAATTGAAAACATGTTTTATATTCTAGTTTCTTCAAAATAGCCACCATTTCAGCTGACTACCTCTTGAATCTCATCGAGAGAATGCCAAGAGTGTGCAAAGCAGTAATCAGAGCAAAGGGTAGCTATTTTGAAGAACTAGAATATAAAACATGTTTTCAGTTATTTCACCTTTTTTTGTTAAGTACATAACTCCACATGTGTTCATTCATAGTTTTGATGCCTTCAGTGACAATCTACAATGTAAATAGTTACATATGTAACTATATATATATATATATATATATATATATACACATACATACGTATATATCCATATATACACATACATACACATATATATATATATATATATATATATATATATACATACATACATATATACACAATACCTGTACATATATACATGCATACATACATACACACATATATATATGTGCATACATACATACACACGTATATGTACATACATACACACACACACACACACACACACACACACACATACATATATATATATATATATATATATATATATATATATATATATATAAATATATATGCACATATATACACGTGTATATATAAAACCCATAGAGGCGCCACAAATGTAATTTAAAATCACATGACTGTCACCCACCACTTCATCCTCAAAGCCCCCCGCCAAAACCAAGGAGTAGGATCCATCGTTACTGCGACCGTGGATACCGCCAACGTGCGGCCTGTGAACGCCGGCCTCGCTCACCTGAGGGTACATGGGCAAGTGCAGCAGATGAAACTAAGTCACTGTTTTTTATTTTTTTATTTTCTTCAATAACACGAAAAAAGCAAGTTGTGGGCCAACCTGAACTCGGAATTTCCACGTGGTCCCCACAGGAACGCCAGGAACTGGTCCATAGTGGTTGGAGGGAACAATGGTGCACTCCTTGGTGCGCCCCACACAGGCCATGCCCTAAAAATGCACCAAGAAATACACACAATCAATCAGTTCATTAACCAATCAGGGCTTGGACTCGAACTAATGTGCTTTGTGTCCAAGTGCACAAACTACAGGCTTGCCTCGATGAGTTTAGTGTCCGAAAACTTGACTAAGCCCAACATTAAAATACAGTAGCGTAGTAGAACTAAATATTTATTAAGAACAAGGCATGGGTTTTATTTGATAAGTATATTTAACATTTTTGGCCCCTGTAACATTACACACAGTTTGAACAGTAACACCGTGTTTGAATATTTTATTCTGTGATTCTTTGGCGTGCCACTAGATAAAGCCTGCAAAATCACTGAACTAGAACTTAGATTGTTAGTTAAAATTAAGTTATTTTAGGGTAAAATGTCCAAATACTTTTGCCCACATGACTTATGTGCCATGCACGAAAATGAACAGTCCAAAAAATAATATTTTTGATAGCGTAAACCCTTGAATTTACCTCTCATAATTATTAATTCCACTTAAAATTCAGTTTTACATACAGTATACAGTATTGTACTGACAAAAGGTAGTTCATATTTTTGGCCCCTGTAACATTCCACACAGTTTGAACAGTAACACCGTGTTTGAATATTTTATTCGGTGATTCTTTGGCGTACCACTAGATAAAGCCTGCAAAATCACTGAACTAGAACTTAGATTGTTAGTTAAAATGAAGTTATTTTAGGGTAAAATGTCCAAATACTTTTGCCCACATGACTTATGTGCCATGCACGAAAATGAACAGTCCAAAAAAAATTTTGATAGTGTAAACTCTTGAATTTACCTCTCATAATTATTAATTGCACTTAAAATTCAGTTTTACATACAGTACACAGTATTGTACTGACAAAAGGTAGTTCATATTTTTGGCCCCTGTAACATTACACACAGTTTGAACAGTAACACCGTGTTTGAATATTTTATTCGGTGATTCTTTGGCGTGCCACTAGATAAAGCCTGCAAAATCACTGAACTAGAACTTAGATTGTTAGTTAAAAAGAAGTTATTTTAGGGTAAAATGTCCAAATACTTTTGCCCACATGACTTATGTGCCATGCACGAAAATGAACAGTCCAAAAAAATCATATTTTTGGTAGTGTAAACCCTTGAATTTACCTCTCATAATTATTAATTGCACTTTAAATTCAGTTTTACATACAGTATACAGTATTGTACTGACAAAAGGTAGTTAATATTTTTGGCCCCTGTAACATTACACACAGTTTGAACAGTAACACCGTGTTTGAATATTTTATTCGGTGATTCTTTGGCGAGCCACTAGATAAAGCCTGCAAAATCACTGAACTAGAACTTAGATTGTTAGTTAAAATGATGTTATTTTAGGGTAAAATGTCCAAATACTTTTGCCCACATGACTTATGTGCCATGCACGAAAATGAACAGTCCAAAAAAATAATATTTTTGATCGTGTAAAGCCTTGAATTTACTTCTCATAGTTATTAATTGCACTTCAAATTCAGTTTTACATACAGTATACAGTATTGTACTGACAAAAAGTGCAGTTACACAACATCTTGTCAAAGCATCGTCCTGCTGCAAAATGTTGAGTGAAATGACTTGTGAGACAGCGCCCTCTGCTGCTGGACCAACAGCTGCTGCGCTGTTCACCATTCAATCCACTTCCTCTCGATGAAAAAAACTAATTACAGTTTGAAGCAGAGAAAATAAATGTGTGACTACATAAAATAGTTTTCATTAAGGAAAGAAAAAGACGCAAGGATTGAGTGCGGAATGAAGTCATTGCTGTTAAATGTAGCAGAGAGCTGTTTTTAATTAGTGCACAGACAGCGGGAATGTTCAAAGTATTTTTCCGTTGACACTTCCAGGAGCGTCTGGGTCAACAACGGCGGAGTTGCTGTCTTTTAAACCACTGCGCTTGGTGGTGGGGACAGAGAGCTTGTTTGGGGTTAGAAAAAAAAAATCCCCATTAGAAAAGATGGAAATAGGAAGATTAAACCGTCCACTTAACAAAACAATCAGAAATGTGTAAAAAGAAGTTAAGCACACTTAAAGGGAAACTGCACTTTTTTGGAATGTTGCCTATTAGAGATGTCCGATAATATCGGCAGCCCGATATTATCGGCCGATAAATGCTTTAAAATGTAATATCGGAATTTACTGGTATCGGTTTCAAAAAGTAAATTTATGACTTTTTAAAACGCCGCTGTACGGAGTGGTACACGGACGTAGGGAGAAGTACAGAGCGTCAATAAACCTTAAAGGCACTGCCTTTGCGTGCCGGCCCAATCACATACCGGTAATATCTACGGCTTTTCACACACACACAAGTAAATTAAAGTTAAAGTACCAATGATTGTCACACACACACTAGGTGTGGTGAAATTATTCTCTGCATTTGACCCATCACCCTTGATCACCCCCTGGGAGGTGAGGGGAGCAGTGGGCAGCAGCGGTGGCCGCGCTCGGGAATCATTTAGGTGATTTAATCCCCAATTCCAACCCTTGATGCTGAGTGCCAAGCAGAGAGGTAATGGGTCCCATTTTTATAGTCTTGCAAGGCATACTTGGTAAACAGCCAAACAGGTCACACTGAGGGTGGCCGTATAAACAACTTTAACACTGTTACAAATATGCGCCACACTGTGAACCCACACCAAACAAGAATGACAAACACATTTCGGGAGAACATCCGCACCGTAACACAACATAAACACAACAGAACAAATACCCAGAACCCCTTGCAGTGCACTAACTCTTCCGGGACGCTACAATATACACCCGCTACCCCCCACCTCAACCCCGCCCACCTCAACCTCCTCGTGCTCTCTCAGGGAGAGCATGTCCCAAATTCCAAGCTGCTGTTTTGAGGC